>NC_141888.1:11464709-11771662 GCF_030686135.1 Camelina sativa
CCAATGCCGCAGCATGCAATATAGCATGACCCCATACAAAAATCGGGAGGTTTGTTCTCAATATTAACTGATGTGAGTGCCGGTCGGCTTGCGGTACGGACGGAATGTCGGTTCCTTGAGACGGCCGGTTTATCGGAAACTTTCCTCGGACCAAACTTTGAAGGATGAAAGTAGGAGGAAAACAAACAGTGGGAACGGAGTCTGACAGAAAACAAACGAGCGGATCAAAAGATCGAACGTTGGCCTCGTCGTTGTAATGACCCTCACCAAGGCCAAAAATCCTTAAATAAAATTTCAAGGAAAAGACTCGGGGAAGACTTAAAAAGAAAGGAAAAGTAAATCAAATTGGAACTACCGAAAGAAGTCCGAGACATGTTCGCTAGTCGAAAAATGACCAAGCCAAGATGGAGTGACCGGGAGTACGGCCAAGACCCTAAGAAGGATCAAGAGTCGACGGGATGCTCGGAAAATTGTCCGAGAGGTGTGTCGGAGTAATCGGGAGTGTTCGAGAAGGAGTATCGAAGCATTTGAGTTGACCGAAGAAAATGACCGAGAGTGGCCAGAAAGATCGTTGGTGTCCGAATGGTCGAGAGATTTGGTCGGGAGGGTCGAAACTGTCCGGAAGGATAGAAAAAAGTTATCCGAGAGACCGAGAGGAGCTGTCAGCGTGTGCCAAGGAAATCGTAAGCGATCGACCAATGGTCGAGAGGAGTGCTCGATCGTAACGCGCATTGTCGAGAGGACCGACAGCCATTGTCCGAATGATCGAGAAGAGTGTCCGAGTGAGTCGAGAATCACCGGAGGGAGACGTCGGAGGTGTCGGACGAAGGATTGAATATTTTTGGGAAAATTCTTATTTCCTAAAAATTTCGACCAATCAGAATTAAGATAAGTGGAAGATTATTTTAATTAAGAAAGGAGTTAGTGGAGGAACTAAAAATTCAAGGAGATTAAGGGAGATACTGGATGATTAGCTTAATCAAGGGAGATTAACAAAGATGGAGGAATTCTATTGGCCAAGAACTATTCCTAAGCATACTTAGGAAGCATGCACAAATAATTGCATGTCCATGCACTAATGAGGAGATTTTCATGCACTAATACAAGGGAAATTAATGGATTAGTGGCGAGCAGGTATTGGGGGATGATGAGCACGCCGCACATGCAAGAAGAGAGAGACATTTTTCGAGATGCACTAAGGGAAGTAAGGGAGAGTCCGAGCTTATAAATAGAGGGAGTGAGGCTTCATTGTCCAAGTTTCTCATTTCTCTCATTTCCCTAAACACTTAAACACTTTAGCTTGTTTTCTCTCAAAGTCAAGAGAGGAACAAGAGAGATTGTCGAGAGAGAAATCAAGAGAGTTTTCCGAGAGGAAGCTCAAGAGTGATCGAGAGAAAGATCGAAGGAGAAACGCTTGCATCGAGAAGCGGAGTTGCTGCGATCGAAGCTATCGATAGAGGGAGCTGTCGCGATCAAGATATTGTCGAGTAAAAGAATGAGTTTCTGTCAAAGAGATCATCGAGAATAGACGGTGGTTCATCGAGTGATCATCGAGAAAACACGGAGTTAGTGTCGAGAACAAGCTGTCGAAGAAAAGGAGTTTCTATCAAAGAGATCATCGAAAGGAGACAGCGGTTGTGTCGAAAAGAGAGATCGGGAACGAGACGCGGTTTGATCGAGTAAGTTGAGAACCCGAACGGTCGAAGGAGCGGGGAGCTGTCGACACGAAGACTGTCTGATCGTGTGGTGCAGTGAAGTCCGGGTAATCATCGTCGACGCGCGAAAGGTGAGTCTGCGGTAATGCATGAAGGATAGTTGCATGTAGACTTGGTTTAAATTGGTTGCATGCATAATTTGGTAGGATTCATCTTAGTGAAATGTTTATCGATGGGCCCTAGGTGTAAAGAGTCTAGAGTATTCAAGTGTCCCTTGTTTATGTCTATTCGTCTTTGCATGCTGTGTGTAGTCTAAGAGTCTAGGATAGTTCAAGTGTCCCTTGTTTATTCTAGTGGTCTTAGCTAGTCGCGTAGGACGTAAGAGTCTAAGGTGTCAAAGTAGTTCCTTGTTCCCTTAGGTCGTCTTTCTCGTAGTGTAGCAAGTCTAGATCTTTCGAGTTGAGTCGTAGTGATCTAACCTCTCTTGCTTGTTTGTTGTTTTGCTTCTGCTATTGCTTTTGTTGCGTTGCTTTGATAACTTGCTTGTTTGTTTCTTGATTGGTTTCTTTGCTTGCTGGGGTAGTCGGGTTGGGGAAGTAGTATCCTGTTTAGGAAAGGGGTACCCAGGCTCACTGCGTAATCTTAGATTACTCATGATAATATTTTGGTCTTGCAGGGAAGCCTAAGTGAGTCTAGTGCCGGAGCGAACGTTAGGGTACCAGATAGGGTTTTTCTTTTGTGCTTGTAAAACCCTATTTTCGTATGTAAATATTTTCCGACTATCTTTATATATTGCTTTGATGATTTATTTTGATGACATATTTTAGTAAACTAATATATTCGGTTTTCAGGAAAAGATGGCAAGTTGCAAATGATACTCGGCCTTGTCCGGGCTGACACAACACACCAGGACACAAGGGTTGCAAAGCCTACGTAGTCTCGATCGCGGGTGGAGTTGTGCCAGGGAGGACCGGTCGGAAAGTCTGCAGCTTCCGTCCCTCGACCGGATCACCCTAGCGCAATTCCCACATCGTGGCGTCCTGTGGCTGTCCGATGGCCTTTGTGGCCATAGAGCGGTTCGGGGGTGTTACAACGGTGGTATCAAAGCGGTGTTTTCGAACCCGCGAGCACTTGTGCATTTCAAAGTTTTATCGAGTAATTGTGTCGCAAAAACATTAGAAACTTTTATCCGGTCGCTTGCTTGTCTAGTTATTGGGTGAACCTTAGAATGAACTAAGTAACTTACCTTATTTCTTGTGGGTTTTAGATGTCTTCAGGTGATTCAGGTTGCGGGGATGGTTCAGGGAGTGAGGGGCCGAGATATGAGTATTGGGAGCATCACAATGGGTTTCTATCGACAGAATCAGAGGGCAGCTAAGGGCCAAATAACTCGAATGATTATGATGAGGACGGGGTGTTGGACGCGGATGACACCAACTGGTCAATTGAGACTGATCCGTCCGAATGTTTGGAGGACACGGAGGAGTTGGAAGTTGATCAAGATGATCAGACTACTGTGTTCGAGATTGGAGAGCCAAGTTGTCTTCAAGTGCGATTAGACGTGCAAGGAAAGTTCGAGACTATTCCTATTGGAGATCATGGAGAGGCGGAAGTGGAGCTCACCGATAGATTGCAAAAGCTGCTATTAGAGCTTGTGGAGGATCAGGGTGACGCTATCAACCCCGAGAATGCGATGAGGGAGTATCCGGAGGCGATTGATAAGATCCTAGACTTCCTGACGTACGTCTATGTACCGAAAGAGGAAGGTGCCACTAGTGGAACACGAGTTGTGCCCGAGATTGGAGGCACTAGTGGGGAGCAACCTGTGGAAGAGCGACCAGAGACAGTTGCAAGAATTCTGCTAATGCTAAATGAATTGCACCCGCCGGAGAGAGAGAACGAAGGCGATGGTGAAGTGATTGGGCCGGAAGCCAAGGAAGAAGAAAATCCAGCCAATGGAGATTCTAAGAACGAGGAACCAAAGACCAAAGAGGTAGAAGTAATCGATCTTTTGTCAAGTGACGATGAAGGAATTCTGGTTTTTGTAGTGGAACCAAGGCGTGACCAAGACCCGATACCAAGAGACCAAGATCGAGGAGATGAGATCAGATTGGAGCGTGAAGAGGACGCGAGATGGGGAGCAGGTGCAAGTCGTGTTGTAAGAGAACAAGGTGGACCGAGCCAAGTTGTGAGAGATCAAGTTGTACCAGATTCGGAAGAAGAACCAGAACAAGTCGTGCCGAACCAAATTGTGCCAAGGCACAATAGTCCTATTCGAGTTGTGCCATTGCAAATGGTGTTGCCGAAACCAGAAGAGGAGCCGATGGATCGAGATTTGGAAAATCTCGCGTGAATGTATAAACTAAGGAGGTTGAACCGAGAACGAGTAAGACTCGAGGTAGGAGAGAGTAGCTCAAGGAAGAAAAGGCCGAGGATGTCGTACCAAGAGTTTCAAGCGAGGGAACGACAAGAAAAGCAGCAAGTGACCTTTCAACCGAGAGGCAGGCTGAGAGTACGAGCCGCTGCCCGGAAGAGAGTGGTTTATCCGAACCAAGCCCATATTCGGAATCAGTCCTACTGTGAGCTGTGCGAGGGCATTGAACATCAGACCAAGAATTGCTGGAGGACGGAGTTGAGAAGGATGTGCGACCCGACGAATGCGGAATGTGAGTGGTGCGGTATGCGTGGGCACTATGCCTATCGATGCCCAAACCCAGACCTTATGAGGTATACAAGACCATGCGATACGTGTGGAGAGTTGGGGCATTTGAACAACCATTGTTGGAGGACAAGACCACAACGTATGGCGATCCCAGAGAATGTTGCGTGTATGGAGTGTGGAAACGCGGATCACTATGCGTACAATTGTCCATACCGAGTTGTGCGAGAATGATTGAACTCATCCAGTCGTCGCGAAGAGATGGAAGAGAACCCGATAGGAAGAACTGATTGAGTGGAAGTGAACCCAACGGAACAGGCTAAAACCTCATTGTCTGCTGCTGCCTCCACCTCAACCAAGTCTCCCGCTGAACCGCCACCTGATGAGCCAGCTAGGGAGTGCGTGTGCATGTGTGAAGCATGTACTAGGCTCAGGAACTAGTAGAACCTTTTGGGGTTTTTGTGTAAGGGTTGGATAGTTTTCCTTTTGTTCCTAGGACTAACCTTTGTTGTTTTGTCTAGGATCCGAACCCTTAGAATTGTCGGCTAGGTAGTGTAGAACTCTTGTAGCTTTTCAATCGGTTTGTAAAGTACTTTATGTTCTCTAGCCGTATATCTTGTGGTACTATTTAACTGGTTGCTAATCTTTGCTTGTTTTTAGTACTTGCTTGATTGTTGCTTGAGTTTTATAGGTTTGCATAGTTAATTATATTGCATAATTACCTTGCATTATTTAACGCGGTCGATGAGGATTCACATAAGCCACCACAAAGTGCGATCAGACACAAGAACAAAGAAGACCAAGAGAGTCCAAGAAAGTTCAAGAGAATTCGACTAAGGAAAAGACAAACAGTCAATGGAAAATTTATTCGAAAGAGAATTCTGGAGGAAAATGAGACAGAACTCGACAAAAATCGAAAGAAGAGTGTTGGAAGAAGGATAAAGATAAAACTCGACAGAAATCAAAAGGAGTAATAGAGCAGTGCAATTCAATAGACAGTGTCAAACAAATTGAAAGAGAAGAGGTCAAACCAGTCATGACCGGGGAAGTGCGAAAAATCAGTGCATAGTCCAAGGGGTAGGACAAAGAGGGTGCAAGAAGATAATGCACAAAATAAGAGGATGGTCTATGAGTAGACAAAGAGGGTGCAAGAAGATAATTCGCGGCAAAAGGGAGAAGCATTACTATGCTAAGAGGTGAGAACCAATAAAAGTTCTTAAACTCAATTTCATAAGTATGGGAGTCGAAGAAAGAATTCAAGGTGTTTTGGAGGAAGGCCATACGTAACCAAGAAAATCAAAAGGGGATAAAATCCTAAGGCGTGTAAGGATAAAGGAATTAGGTGAATCAAAGAAGCATCGTATTAAGGCCAATAAAAGAAAAAATACAAGTCGTATGTTGGATCATATCAAGGTGGAGTGAGTTAAGCTGTAAACTGAAGGAGGAGAGAAAAGTCAGGAACAAGCTGAAGAAAGAGAAGCATAGACTCAAGGAAGTTAAATGGTGTTCAAGTCATGGTGCAAAGAGGCAAGAGCCATAATAGTGGAAATCATAAGATTATAAGGACCTAAGTAAATGCTAGGGATGAAGAAGCTTTCCAAGATGTTAACGGGTGGTGAGGCCACGGAGATGAAATAACCAAGGAAAAGAGAATTCCAAGGAAGATATCGATGTAATGGTGGTCGCAAGGCAACGACACCTATGCCAAGGAGTATTAACATCCCAAGGAGATGAAAAGAAGGCAGGAGAATTCGGGGACGAATTCTAATAAGGGGGGAGAATGTAATGACCCTCACCAAGGCTAAAAATCCTGAAATAAGATTTCAAGGAAAAGACTCGGGGAAGACTTAAAAAGAAAGGAAAAGTAAATCAAAGAGGAACTACCAAAAGAAGTTACGGAGATATGTTTGCTACTCGAAAAATGACCAAGCCAAGACGGAGTGACCGGGAGTACGGCCAAGACCCTAAGAAGGATAGAGAGTCAACGGGATGCGCGGAAAATTGTCCGAGAGGTGTGTTGGAGTAATCGGGAGTGTTCGAGAAGGAGTATCGAAGCATTCGAGTTGACCGAAGAAAATGACCGAGAGTGGCCAGAAAGATCGTTGGTGTCCAAATGGTCGAGAGATTTGGTCGGGAGGATCGAAACTGTCCGGAAGGATCGAGAAAAGTTATCCGAGAGACCGAGAGGAGCTATCAGCGTGTGCCAAGGAAATCGTAAGCGATCGACCAATGGTTGAGAGGAGTGCTCGATTGTAATGCGCATTGTCGAGAGGACCGACAGCCATTGTCCGAATGATCGAGAGGAGTGTCCGAGTGAGTCGAGAATCACCGGAGGGAGACGTCGGAGGTGCCGGACGAAGTATTGAATATTTTTGGGAAAATTCTTATTTCCTAAAAATTTCGACCAATCAGAATTAAGATAAGTGGAAGATTATTTTAATTAAAAAAGGAGTTAGTGGAGGAATTAAAAATTCAAAGAGATTAAGGGAGATAATGGAAGATTAGCTTAATCAAGGGAGATTAACAAAGATGGAGGAATTCTATTGGCCAAGAACTAATCCTAAGCATACTTAGGAAGCATGCACAAATAATTGCATGTCCATGCACTAATGAGGAGATTTTCATGCACTAATACAAGAGAAATTTATGGATTAGTGGCGAGCAGGTATTGGGGGATGATGAGCACGCTGCACATGCAAGAAGGGAGAGAGACATTTGTCGAGATGCACTAAGGGAAGCAAGGGAGAGTCCGAGCTTATAAATAGAGGGAGTGAGGCTTCATTGTCCAAGTTTCTCATTTCTCTCATTTCTCTAAACACTTAAACACTTTAGCTTGTTTTCTCTCAAAGTCAAGAGAGGAACAAGAGAGATTGTCGAGAGAGAAATCAAGAGAGTTTGCCGAGAGGAAGCTCAAGAGCGATCGAGAGAAAGATCAAAGGAGAAACGCTTGCGTCGAGAAGTGGAGTTGCTGCGATTGAAGCTATCGATAGAGGGAGCTGTCGCGATCAAGAAATTGTCGAGTAAAAGAAGGAGTTTCTGTCAAAGAGATCATCGAGAATAGACGGTGGTTCATCGAGTGATCATCGAGAAAACACGGAGTTAGTGTCGAGAACAAGCTGTCGAAGAAAAGGAGTTTCTATCGAAGAGATCATCGAAAGGAGACAGCGGTGGTGTCTAAAAGAGAGATCGGGAGCGAGACGCGGTTTGATCGAGTAAGTCGAGAACCCGAACGGTTGAAGGAGCGGGGAGCTGTCGACACGAAGACTGTCTGATCGTGTGGTGCAGTGAAGTCCGGATAATCATCGTCGACGCGCGAAAGGTGAGTCTGCGGTAATGCATGAAGGATAGTTGCATGTAGACTTGGTTTAAATTGGTTGCATGCATAATTTGGTAGGATTCATCTTAGTGAAATGTTTAAATGCACATCTAACTTGAATCACCATGCATGTTGAATTTGGATGCATTTTAAGTAAATTGGGACTTAAAATTTGGATATAGTTGCATGCTTAAATGAACCTAGATTTACTTGAATATTTTCTTGTTGAAATCCAGTTGCATGCATGATTAGATGATTAAATATTTTTGCATTGTTTTGCATAATTTTAATAGAGGTTAGAACATGCTTAATTGAACCTTAGGGATTTAGATGAGTAAATCGGATAGGTTGCATGTTAATTTGGAATTAGGATTTAAATGGTTAAATCTTAATTGGTTGCATGCATATTAGAACTTGTTGCATAATTTTGCTTAAGTTGCTTATATTGTTTGCATGCATGTAGAATAATCATAGGTTGCTTGATTTTGTTCTTGCTTCTTGTGTGATTATTGCATGTTTATTTCTTGCTTGATTTCTTGCTTGTGTGCTTGATTAATCGTTGCTTGAATTGTTGTTGTGTGTTTTATTTTAGCTTAGCCTCTTGAATTTGTTTCTCGAGTCTTAGCTAGAGTACTGTGCCGATATTTCTGTTTCCAAAAGCGTATGTCTCGCGAGAGTTCCCAAAGACCACTCGCGCGAGACAATGTTACGGCTGGCTAGCTACCAGCGTAACCGCTACATGACGATGTAGCTAAAGGTGGGCTCATGCCGGAGAACTTTGTGCTCTCGGCATGGGGAAGGATTGGAACGGAACAGATTATCGATGGGCCCTTGGTGTAAAGAGTCTAAAGTATTCAAATGTCCCTTGTTTATGTCTATTCGTCTTTGCATGCTGTGTGTAGTCTAAGAGTCTAGGATAGTTCAAGTGTCCCTTGTTTATTCTAGTGGTCTTAGCTAGTCGCGTAGGAGGTAAGAGTCTAAGGTGTCCAAGTAGTTCCTTGTTCCCTTAGGTCGTCTTTCTCGTAGTGTAGCAAGTCTAGATCTTTTGAGTTGAGTCGTAGTGATCTAACCTCTCTTGCTTGTTTGTTGTTTTGCTTCCGCTATTGCTTTTGTTGCGTTGCTTTGATAACTTGCTTGTTTGTTTCTTGCTTGTTTTCTTTGCTTGCTGGGGTAGTCGGGTTGGGGAAGTAGTATCCTGTTTAGGAAAGGGGTACTCAGGCTCACTGAGTAATCTTAGATTACTCATGATAATATTTTGGTCTTGCAGGGAAGCCTAAGTGAGTCTAGTGCCGGAGCGAACGTTAGGGTACCAGATAGGGTTTTTCTTTTGTGCTTGTAAACCCTATTTTCGTATGTAAATATTTTCCAACTATCTTTATATATTGCTTTGATGATTTATTTTGATGAAATATTTTATTAAAGTAATATATTCGGTTTTCAGGAAAACATGGCAAGTTGCAAATGATACTCGGCCTTGTCCGGGCTGACACAACGCACCAGGCCACAAGGGTTGCAAAGCCTACGTAGTCTCGGTCGCGGGTGGAGTTGTGCCAGGGAGGACCGGTCGGGAAGTCTGCAGCTTTCGTTCCTCGACCGGATCACCCTAGTGCAATTCCCACATCGTGGCGTCCTGTGGCCATCCAATGGCCTTTGTGGCCATAGAGCGGTTCGGGAGCGTTACAGTTGTGGTCGAGCGGCTACGGTACGGAACGTCGAGGCTGCGAGCGGCTATGATACGGAACGTCGAGGCTGCGAGCGTCTACGGTACAGAACATCAAGGCTGCGAGCGGCTATGGTACGGAACATCGAGGCTGCAAGCGGCTATGATACTGAATGTCGAGCGGCTACGGTACAGAACGTCGAGGCTGCGAGCGGCTACAGTACGGAACGGTATAGACGGAAGTGAGACGAGATTTGCCGATGAATAACTCGACTCGGCAATCTTCGGGAAAGATGGTCGGATGGGAGAACGTCTCGGTAAGAAACTCGACCCGATCGGTTCTGAAAGAAATGTTCGGATGGGATGCTGCGTACGGATGGACGATGGACGCTGCGGATAGAAAGGTGAATCGATTCGACAACACACGGGAGATGGCATGGCCCGTGATACAGTCGAACTAGAAGGTCTCGAACCCAGTTCGCGAACCTTCTAGGATTTCTCAAGAGCCAAGTCTCGGACTTGGGCTAAGGAGAGAGGTTAGACAAGAAACAAAGATTCTCTCTTTGGGAAATGTAATTCTATCTTCAAGTCTGAGTTTTAGAATTAGGGAGGCTTACATATTGGAGTCACTAAAATCCTAGACACGCGGCCACTATCTAAGGAACACACATGTCCCTAAAGGCAAAAGCAAAAGCAAACAAAGGCAAATACCAATCCAACGGTCTTAAAAGGTTCAAGAAGAAATTCATAAGGAAGGAAGGGAAAGAGATAGGATTGCCACAACATTGGCTGGACGCGGTGATAGAATCTTCACTTCCTTGGCTCCTAAGCATGTCAATGAAGGTTTCCAATTCATTAGCCAAGCGGGAACGAAGTGGAGATGCACTAGAGCTCGCTGCCTCGTTAAAACCTCTTTGGTAAACCCATTGGGACAAACCCAAAGTAGGAAAAATAGTACAGCTCCTTCTAATGACTTAGGGATGTCTTCACACTAGCTTGTTGGTGAAGACACGCGAGTCAAGCTTCCCAAAGCTGGTCGCAACTCAAGGCTCTTCAATGGTGATGCTAGCCATGAGCGATTGGTGTGAAGGTTGGAGCTTGGCTTGAAATGTCCACTAGGTGACTTGTCTTGCTCCTCATTGATGATCCTCGGGGACTCGTTGGTGCCGCACATCACTAGGAAGGCCGGTCTCAAGTTGTCCTGCGAGTGGTACGAGTGGCCGAGATATGTCCGAGAGGTGTCTAAATGTTGTCCAAGAGGTGTCCGAGTGGTGTCTAAGAGATGCGAGTGTTGACCTCAAAACTTTGCTCATCACCTGGATCAAAAAGAAAAACCCAAATCAGCAGCATCAAAAGTTCAACCGCGGTTTAATTTACCGGGATCAAAAGGAAACAGTAAGGCCTTAAAAGAAAAGGATAAGACTTCCCCAGAAGGCCAGTGGCGTTCGTCGCTCCGATCCCTTCATGAACCGTGGTTGGTTGCTGAAGCTCTCCATGATGCCCCACATAAGTTTGATCCACACCAAAGTTGCAAAAATGCCTCGCCATAGGACCTTGTGCGATAAAGGTCTTGGTGCTTAGGATGAACAACGGTGGCACGGTATTTGCAACTCCCAGCTGGAGCATACTACTTGAGGTAGTCAAGAACAATATTGAATGAAAGGACCCTTCAATGGCCATCTTTGGTGGCCCAGCTTGATTGAAACTCCCCATTACTGAGTGAGCACCGAATAGGGAACTGATCACACGGCCAAAATCTTCTTTGGCGTCTCCTAATGACTCAGTACGCGTCTCGGATGAGGATTCACGTACTATGGTCGGCTCCAAACGCGGCGGTCGAGTGTTGGCTCGGTCGTCAAGAGCGGTAGCAAGTTGACCTTGGTCCGCGTAATGGCTGGAACTTGTATCTCTGAGTACGTAAGCTTGGTGGTCAGGCGGCTCGGCTGGCTTCTCTACGATTCCTCCCGGGCCAATGACTCCTTCAGGACCGACTGGTTGATCGAAATCTGGTCCTAAGCTCAGCGCACGGTCAGCTTGTTCCCTTGTTACAGCGTCCTTAACCAACTTGGAACTCGGCCAGTTCTTTGTCAACTCATCTTGCTCCGGCCAATGATGAACTCGCGGGTCCGGCATTGGTGAAGACACAAGGGCCGAGTGTTGGTGCCGTGATGACTCTCCACGAAAGTAAGATGACTCTACTTGGGCCAACATTTCTCCAAGATGTCGGAGTTGAGATTGGATAGAGATCAATTCGTGCGTAAAACTTGCTGCTTCCTTGAAGTTTGTTCCCTTGACATAGTCCGAGATCACACAATGCTTGCCTTGGCTTTGTCTTGGCCGCGGCTAGACTTGTTGACCGGTGACGCACGCGGACACCAGCTCGGAAGACCTTGGTTCCAGGTGCGGTAGGCACTAGACTTGCTGGATGATGTGTATGGTTTCCAGGTCGGAATTCCTTTGGCGCGTCTTGGGAACTTCTTCTTGGGCTCTCGGTGATACCAGGGTGGTGCGTAGTAACAACCCATGTTGTCGCCATCGGAGTCTTCGTCACTAATTGGCAAAGGCCCGCGATGAAGTGTGGCTTATGGAGCTGACGGCCAATTATAACTCGGTGGTCCGTGCTCGTGTTCCACTTGAGTCGGCCCTTCTTCATAGTCCTCTTCGTACCATGATTCATCCTCGGTAGCCTCTGGATCGGTACCATGGTGTTCGTCATACCATGGCTCGTCTTCGGTGGCGTCTTGTTCCGGATCAGGACCATGGTATTCTTCGTACCATGGTTCGTCATCAGAGTTAAAATCCTCATACTCCATACTTGATCAAGTGGATTCAAGCATCGACTATTGATCGCGGACTTGGAAACTAGGTACGGTCGACGGTACGAATGACTACCGGTGGTCAGAAATGGTATGGACAACGGGTACGGACGGCTGGTTCGATGACCGGTACGAACGATGAGTTGCGGTATGGACGAGAAACTCGAACGGCTGATGTCACAAACAGGCTTTGGGTTGCGAACGGTAGATACCACGGTCGGGAGATGATTTTCGAATGATGACGTGGACCTTGTCCGTACGCTATGTGCTGGCCGAGTGAGTCACATACCTCGTCAAAACAAAAGGAATATTCGTGAGTATAATGCGTCTAAAGCTGACAGATAAGATATTTTATAGGCAGTCAATGATTGAGGACAGCAAGGCAAAAAGAAACCTATGACTAATCAAAAAGCACCTACACGCGCCTAAAAGCAAACACACGCACAAAAAGCAAAACTTTTGGGACCACAACACGAAATAAAAAGCAAACACTCTAGTTTACGGATCTAACAAGTCCTAGGCAAGAACAACGATGAACAAAACCCAGAAACAGGCAGAGCAAAGATGGAACAAACGACCTAACGAGACAACTATGCATAAATCAAAAACTATCGGACCTATGCGACGCTAAGGACGAACTATAGAACCGCAAAATACATAAAGACGAAAGCTTTAACGATGAATGGAAAAGATCTAAAGTTTCAGAAAGATACAACCTTTGGAGGAGCTTTTAGCTCTGATACCAACTGATGTGAGCGCCGGTCAGCTTGCGGTACGGACGGAACGTCGGTTCCTCGAGACAGCCGGTTTATCGGAAACTTTCCTCGGTCCAAACTTTGAAGGATGAAAGTAGGAGGAAAACAAACGGTGGAAACGGAGTTTGACGGAAATCAGACGAGCGGATCGAAAGATCGAACGTTGGCCTCGTCGTGGTTGAGCGGCTACGTTACGGAACGTCGAGGCTATGAGCAGCTACGATACGGAACGTCGAGGCTGTGAGCATGTATGAAATGTTGAGGTTGTGAGCGGCTACGGTACCGAACGTCGAGGCTGCGAGCGGCTATGATATGAAACATCGAGGCTGCGAGCGGCTACGGTACGAAACGTCGATGCTGCTAGCGGCTACGGTACAGAACGTTACGGACGGAAGTGGGAAGAGATTTGCCGATGAATAACTTGACTCGGCAATCTCCGGGAAAGATGGTCGGATGGAAGAACGTCTCAGTAAGAAACTCGACCCGATCGGTTCTCAAAGAAATGGTCGGATGGGATGCTGCATACGGATGGACGACGGACGCTGCGGATAGAAAGGTGGATCGATTCGACGACACACGTGAGATGGCACGGCCCGTGATACGGTCGGACTAGATGGTCTCGAACCCGGTTTGCGAACCTTCTAGGATTTATCAAGAGCCAAGTCCCAGACTTGGGCTAAGGAGAGAGGTGAGACAAGAAACAAAGATTCTGTCTTTGGGAAATTTAATTCTATCTTCATGTCTGAGTTTTACAATGAGGGTTTAGGCCTTTATATATGGAGGCTTACATATGGGAGTCACTAAAACCCTAGACACGCGGCCACTATCTAAGGAACACACATGTCCCTAAAGGCAAAAGCAAAAGCAAACAAAGGCGAAGACCAATCCAACGGTCTTAGAAGGTTCAAGAAGAAATTCAAAAGGAAGGAAGGGAAAGAGATAGGATTGCCACGTCATTGGCTGGACGCGGTGATAGAATCTGCACTCCCTTTGCTCCTAAGCATGTCAATGAATGTTTCCAAGTCATTAGCCAAGCGGGAACGAAGTGGAGATGCAGTAGAGCTCGATGCCTCGTTAAAACCTCTTTGGTAAACCCATTGTGACAAACCCAAAGTAGGAAAAAGAGTACAGCTCCATCTATTGACTTAGGGATGTCTTCACACTAGCTTGTTGGTGAAGACACGCGAGTCAAGCTTCCCCAAGCTGGTTGCAACTCAAGGATCTTCAATGGTGATGCTAGCCATGAGCCATTGGTGTGAAGGTTGGAGCTTGGCTTGAAATGTCCATTAGGTGACTTGTCTTGCTCCTCCTTGATGATCCTTGGGGACTCGTTAGTGCCGCACATCACTAGGAAGGCCGGTCTTAAGTTGTCCTGCGAGTGGTACGAGTGGCCGAGATATGTCCGAGAGGTGTCCGAGTGTTGTCCGAGAGGTGTCCGAGAGATGCGAGTGTTCATGGCCGAGTGATCGATCCCGTGCTCACATCATTAACGGTCTAGCAATGAGTTGTAGCCATTTACTTAAAGATTCAACATTGATTCCTATTGACATACAATAGTCATTGAAAGCTTGTGCAGTGAATTCACCAGCGTTATCAAGTCTGACTTTTTTTATGGCATAATCAGGGAATTGAGCTTTCAACCTGATTATTTGGGCAAATAATTTTGCGAAAGCCGTGTTTCGTGTTGTCAATAGACACACAAAAATAAATAACATTGGCAATTCTTCCAATATATGTTTCTCCTCAGATGTTATGCAAATATATTCAATGCTATTCTTATTCAGAGTCTCTATATGATATCCATTTCTTCGGATATCTCTGAAACTAATCAAGTTTCTATGAGACTTAAGGCAATATAATGCATCAATTTCAAATTTTGTTCTCCTTGTGAAACAACCGACCTTTTTTTTTTTTAATAATAAATACTAAATAATAAATATATAATATAATATAATAATAAACTACAACTAATGGTCCCATACCCACTAGCCACCTAACCACATTCACAATCCAACAGCGGAACCACCTACCAATAAATATCCAATAAAACAATATCCAATAACCAAATAAGTAATATCCAGCATTAATCCCAACAGCATAAATCAAACAACCAGCAATCCTAACAATGCTCTAAGACTCAATTCTAGCAACCTAACAATGGCCAGATAACCATACAATCAAGTCCCTAGAACATCCTCCTCTTCATTGCCTTTGATTCCACGATCACACTTTGCCTTTACCTGCACCACAAACACAAATTGAGATGCATAAGTATTTGACAAACACTCAGTGAGGCAATCCTCCCATCTACTGGGCTATACACACAAGCAATAAGATCTCTACATGCCACAAACAACAATCAATAAAACAAACCAGGCAATATACATAGCATGCAACATCCATCGTAACTGAACAAGGGGTGTCGACCGACACCAGATGGTGTCGATCGACACTGACTATCTGGTGTCGACCGATACCAAACTGGTGTCGACCGACACCCTGCCCGACACTCCCGAAAACCCTAGTTTGTGTCGACCGACACCTCCACATGGCATCGATCGACACTCGGCAAAGTCCCGAGCCGTCCTCGCGTTGGTGTCGACCGACAGCCCAACTGGTGTCGACCGACACCGATGCCGAGCAGCGATTTCCCTCGATCAGAAACTCCGAATCTCGCCTCCAATCTTCTCCAATTCGCTCCTTGCACTCCCAGAAGCCAAACCCAGCCCAGACAGCAACGAAATATCATAGAGAACTCAAAGAAACAACCACATAAGCACCAAACCACATAGAATCTAGAGATCTTAGCTTAGATAAGCCATGGTCATGCACTCACCTCTTCCAAGAAGATTCTGACCAACAAGAACGAATTCCCTCACTCCTAGCAATCTTCTAACACCTCCCCAGCCTTAGATCTCCCAAGAACAGCAAGGAATCTCTCAATCTCTTCCCAAAAGCTCAAGAACACTCTCTCTTTTGTTTCTCTCTCAAAAACGGCGACTAACCCCAAATAACACGACCCTAGGTCGTTTTCTACCTCTAAAAACTCGATTTAGGGATTCCCTAAACCAACCACGCAAACCGGGCAATTAAAATTGAACCGACCAAACCGGCCACAACTGGTGTCGATCGACACTCCCCCTGTGGTGTCATTTGCGGGTGTTACAATTCTCCCCCACCAATCTAGATTCGTCCTCGAATCTCGAACAACCATCAGCCAAGGACTCCCGTGCAACCGTCTCCACGGCCCGCACTCCTCCGACCGATCTACAGAAGGTCACCTCTAGGCGATAGACTCACGCTCCAGGCGTCATTTGCTTTTGACTTTTTGGACTTCCCTTTACTCATAGGCCTAAACCTTGAGTTTTTATTGGCTCCTCATCAGACCTAAGTCTGCATGCCAAATGATATAAGGAAAATCCAACTCGTCTCTCGGGTTGCCACCCTACAGCGCGCCCCCGGATCGTCATCCGGAGTCGATATACCAACCATACCCCCGAGCCACAAAGTCTCTGAATATGGCAGTACTAGGAGAACCTAAGTCGCCCAAGAGTCGCGAGCAAACAATTCTGAACACGTCTGAGTCCTATCCCTATCCAGGTTTCCTTCCCGTGGCTCGCGTAAAGACATCTCAATGTCCTACCAACTACATATCCCCTCACTGGGATACCTCATGATCACACAAGGATCATATATACGCCACAAGGGCCGCCACAAGGGCCAACAAAAATGTCCTCACGAGGACCGCCACCAAGGCCAAACAAAATATCCTAAAAAGGACCGCCACCAAGGCCACTCGTCCCCAAAGGACCGTCACAAAGACCGTCTGTCCCGAAGGACCGTCACAAAGACCATCTGTCCCGAAGGACCGTCACAAAGACCATCTGTCCCGAAGGACCGTCACAAAGACCATCTGTCCCGAAGGACCGTCACCAAGACACTCTGGCTAAACAGCCCGCCACAAAGGCCAACAAATGGCTAAAAGCCCGCCACAAAGGCCACACAATTGGCTAAAAGCCCGCCACAAAGGCCATACAATGTCTAACAATACCGCCACACACAGGCACTCTGACTCAAAAGTCCGCCACAAAGGCACAAAAGCCCCTCCCAAGGCTTCCCACCGCAAAAATGGACAAAATTCTGACTCCCGCAAAACTTTCCATATCTAACACTTTCCATTTTTGGAACTCCTCTTCACAACCCTGCCTCACGGAAACTTTGTACCCCAAACACCACCTCATCTTGTTACTGAGTCGCACAACCAACCACCCCAAGCGACCGAGTAACAAGAGAGATGGGCTGGAATACTCCATTCCCGCTCCAGCCACGGATTACAGATGGGACCAGGCTAAACAAGCTCAAGTCGCGGCTTGCTTCTCATACCACTTCTTGAACCTTGCCTTCATCTTTGCCTCAGGCTCCCAAGTCTGCTCCTCCACACCATCACAGTCCCACAGGACTCTCATCAAAGGAATCTTCTTCTTCCGAAGTTCCTTGATCCTCCTCTCGAGAACCCTCACTGGTCTCGCCTCCAAAGTCATGTTAGGCTGAAGATCCTCAGGAATCTTAGCCAACACCTCCTCTCCCTCACGGAGACACTTCCGCAACATAGACACATGGAAAACCTTATGGAATGCACGCATCACCTCAGGTAACTCCAATCTATATGCCACTGGTCCAACCCGCTCAATCACCCTGAATGGACCCATATACCTCGGACTCAACTTAGTCTCTGACAATGACCTGTTCGGACCCTGCAACATGGCCATCTTGAGGTACACTCTGTCTCCCACCTGAAACTCAAGATCTCTCCTCCTCCTATCTGCATAACTCCTCTGCCTATCCTGAGCCTCCTTCATGTTCAGCTTGAGAACCCGAATCTTCTCTGAGGTCTCCTGAACAAAACTAGCACCAAACATGCTCCTCTCCCCCACCTGAGTCCAACATAATGGTGTACGACATGGCCTCCCATACAAAGCCACATAAGGAGCCATCTTAATACTCGCCTGATAGCTGTTGTTGTAAGCAAACTCTACCAGGTTCAGGTGATCTGCCCAATGGCCACCCCAATCCAACACACACATCCTCAGCAAATCCTCCAGCGTCTGGATCGTCCTCTCTGACTGTCCATCAGTCTGGGGATGATAAGCTGTACTCATATGCACCTTAGTGCCCATCTCTGCCTGAAACGCCTTCCAGAACACCGAAGTGAACTTGGAATCCCTATCAGACACAATGCTCGCTGGCACCCCATGCAACCTGACTATCTCCCTCACATACTTCTTAGCCAAGACCGCTGCTCCATCAGTCTTCTTAATGGCCAGAAAATGTGCTGACTTAGTCAACCGGTCCACAATGACCCAAATAGCATCAAAGGTCCGTGACACTGGCAATCCCACCACAAAATCCATAGTGATCATATCCCACTTCCACTCAGGAATGGGTAAACTCTTCAGTAACCCGCCAGGAACCTGATGCTCAGCCTTCACTAGCTGACACACATCACACCTCGAAACCCAACTAGCTACATCCTTCTTCATCCCGACCCAATGATAGTACCTCTTGCGATCACGGTACATCTTAGTCGCTCCTGGATGAATGGACAACTTGCTCGCATGAGCCTCTCTCAGAATCTCCTGTCTCAACTCCTCATCCTTGGGCACACAAACCCGACCGTGCACCAAGATAGTACCATTATCTGAGACCTGATACTCTGAATCCACATCCTTAGAGGCATTCACCAGCCCCAAATCCTTCTCCTGAGCCAACCGCACTCTACTCAGAAGATCTGCTCTATCTACTGCTTCCAAACCCAACGGTTCCTGTGAAACAGCACATAAGCTCAACGCACTGATCTCCCCTACCAGAGACTCCATCTCCTGCTTCTGAGCCGAAGCTACCCTCTTCCGAC
Source organism: Camelina sativa (assembly GCF_030686135.1). Taxonomy (NCBI): domain Eukaryota; kingdom Viridiplantae; phylum Streptophyta; class Magnoliopsida; order Brassicales; family Brassicaceae; genus Camelina; species Camelina sativa. The sequence goes on from NC_141888.1 coordinate 11,483,482, forward strand.
TCAGAGCATCTGCAACCGTGTTAGCCTTTCCAGGATGATAGGCTATCTCCAAATCATAATCTGCCACAAGCTCCATCCACCGCCTCTGTCTCAAATTCAGCTCAGGCTGAGTGAATATATACTTCAGGCTCTTATGATCTGTAAACACCTGTACCTTTGCACCATAAAGATAAGACCTCCAAATCTTCAGGGCAAAAACTACCGCACCCATCTCCAAATCATGAGTAGGATAGTTGCCTTCATGCACCCGCAACCGCCGCGAAGCATAAGCAATCACCTTCCCATGCTGCATCAGAACACAACCCAAACCAACTCTAGATGCATCTGCATAAACCACATAGGGTTCTCCCTGCTCAGGCAAAGCCAACACTGGCGCAGTAGTCAACATCTCCTTCAGGCTTGCAAAGCCCTCCTCACACTCTTCTGACCAGACAAAAGGAACATCCTTCCCTGTCAACTTAGTCATAGGACGTGCTCTGCTTGCAAACCCCTGCACAAATCTCCTGTAGTACCCTGCCAATCCAAGGAAACTCCTGATCTCTGTGGCATTCTGCGGTCTAGGCCAATCTCTGATAGCCTGAATCTTCTCTGGATCTACAGAAACCCCCTCTGCAGAGACAATGTGACCCAGAAAGCCCATCTCACGCTGCCAAAAACTGCACTTGCTCAACTTAGCAAACAACTTCTGCTCCCGCAGCTTCTCCATAACTGCCCTCAAATGCACTGCATGCTCCTCAGGACTCTTAGAATAGACCAGGATATCGTCGATGAAAATGATGACAGATACATCCAGAAACTCCTGAAACACACTGTTCACCAATCTCATAAACGCTGCTGGTGCGTTAGTCAACCCGAAAGGCATTACCACAAACTCATAGTGCCCATATCTCGTCCTGAAAGCAGTCTTCCTCACATCTGCCTCATCTATCGGTATCTGATGATAACCCGACGCCAGATCTACCTTGGAGAACCAAGTAGCACCCCTCAACTGATCCAACAACTCATCGATCCTAGGAAGAGGATACTTGTTCTTCACAGTGATCCGGTTCAAACCCAGATAATCAATACACAACCGGAAACTCCCATCCTTTTTCTTGACAAACAACACCGGCGCTCCCCACGGTGACACACTAGGACGGATGAATCCCTTACTCAACAAATCCTCTAGCTGCTTCTTCAGCTCTGCTATCTCTGCTGGAGCCATTCTGTAAGGAGCCTTGGATAACGGTGTCGTCCCCGGCTCCAGTTCAATGGTAAAAGGATCCGACCGAGATGGTGGTAATCCCTGCAAAGACTGAAACACATCCTCAAACTCCTCCACTACCGGAATACCGCTAACCGTAGACTTCCCCACTGACTCTGGCATAGATATAGTAACCAAATAAGCCTCACGGCCCTTCTCGATCATCTTCCCAGCCTGAATGGCTGAGATCACGAGACTCCCTGAAGTCGGTCTAATACCCTGAAAAACCAACTTCCCTCCTGGACGCTCAAACTCCACTCTACCCCGATAGCAATCTAAATGCACCATATGCCGATGCATCCAATCCATCCCGAGAATAACATCATACAGTTCCACTGGACTGATAAGCAAATCCGCTGGCCATGACTCTCCTGCGATCTGAATATCAATCCCTCTAGCTCGTCCAATAACCCTCAGGAACTTGCCTCCCGCAACTCTAACAACTCCAGTACGCTCTCCAGGATCCCCGCTGATCCCCGCACACTCTGCACACTCTGGAGTAATGAAGCTATGCGAAGCTCCAGAAACAAACATAACGTGGGACTTAAACCCGCCCACCAACAAGGTCCCTACACAAACCTCATGTGTTGAGAACCTAACACTTTATCAAAGGAAACATATACAATCTGAACCTACTAAAATTCACCAAGTTTAAGTACCAGAAAATATACCTGTGATCGTCCCGGCACTGGTTCCACCAGTCTCAGCTGTCGTGTAAACCCGAGGCCCCTGCTCAATCCGTGCCACCTGCTGACCACCAGGCTGCACCTGCTGCAACGCTGCCACGGCTGCCGGCTGCAACTTGGGACAAAAAGGCCTGATGTGCCCTGTCTCCCTACAGTGATAACATACCCGAGGTCCTGTCGACGGAACACTCCACTTGGGACAACTAGCAACCCTGTGATCTCTGCTCCCACAACCGAAGCAACCTGCACCACTCGGCTTCTGCGTAGCCTCCCACTTCCTCTTGGTTCCCTGAGCATGCCTACCGCCCCTGCTAGAACCACCCTGCTGCTGAGCCTTACTAGGCTGAACTGCTGGAGTAACCGACACTGACTGTGCCCGGATATCCTCCTCAATCTCTGCTGCAGTCTCAACCAGCTCTGCGCGCGTAGCATAGTACCTCCCTCTACAATGAACTCTCAAATCATCCCGTAGAGCTCTCATGAACCTCCTGACCTGAGCCTCCTCAGACTCCATGGCCCGACCCCCATAACATAGAAGTCGACTGAACTCCAAGTCCAGCTCCCGCACTGACCGCGTCCCCTGAGATATCTGAAGGAACTGCACCTCCAACCGGTCCAATGCCTCGCTAGGAAAATACTTGCGGTTGAACTCCAAGACGAAGTCAGCCCAAGTCATCTCCCTCTGCACCCTCCTAGCAACCACGGATCTCCACCACAACTCAGCATCACCACCCAAAAAGTAGACCCCTATGTCCACCCAAAACTCCACAGGACATCTCAGAGTATGGAAGTTACGTTCCACACTCGTCCTCCAAGCATCCGCAGCTGTAGGATCTGTACCACCCAAAAACCTCTCAGTGAACAGACCCTTCATCTCCTTGAGCATAGCCAAATAACGTCCATGCTCTCCCACATCCGCAACCACTGGCTGCCGCTCCTCCGCCACCACTGGTGGCACTAGCTAAGCCCGAGCCGGTACCACTGGTGGTAACCGCTCTAACACCTGTGCTAGCAAAGCCGCAATGTCAACACCAGGGACTCCACCCGCTGGGACCCCCACACCCGGGACCCTAGCATCACCGGCCACTGGAGCATCAATACCGCCCCCTCCTGCCACACTCACGGAATCCCCCGGAACATCCTGCGACTCGCCAACACCCTCAGCTGTCACACTCTGGTCCTCGGTCTCACTAACCACTGGGGCTCTACCCCTACCACGACCACGTCCGCGACCACGTCCGCGTCCACGACCTCGACCAGTCACAGCATCCTCTCTAACCATCTGCACTACCATGAACAGAAGGCTAAGCAAACAATTTCTATTATAACACAGAAACATAAACTCACCGTGGAATCACACACTCGGCTCGAAGAGGATGTTCTAGGACTTCATGCCACACACAATTGACTAACTCACATAATCAATCAAGACATGCAATCCCAAACATCTACAACAGAAACCTAGTGAACCCAAACCTAGAACCGTAAGGGCTCTGATACCAAAATGAAACAACCGACCTTTTTTTTTTTTTAATAATAAATACTAAATAATAAATATATAATATAATATAATAATAAACTACAACTAGTGGTCCCATATCCACTAGCCACCTAACCACATTCACAATCCAACAGCGGAACCACATACCAATAAATATCCAATAAAACAATATCCAATAACCAAATAAGTAATATCCAGCATTAATCCCAACAGCATAAATCAAACAACCAGCAATCCTAACAATGCTCTAAGACTCAATTCTAGCAACCTAACAATGCCAGATAACCATACAATCAAGTCCCTAGAACATCCTCCTCTTCATTGCCTTTGATTCCACGATCACACTTTGCCTTTACCTGCACCACAAACACAAATTGAGATGCATGAGTATTTGATAAACACTCAGTGAGGCAATCCTCCCATCTACTGGGCTATACACACAAGCAATAAGATCTCTACATGCCACAACCAACAATCAATAAAACAAACCAGGCAATATACATAGCATGCAACATCCATCGTAACTGAACAAGGGGTGTCGACCGACACCAGATGGTGTCGATCGACACTGACTATCTGGTGTCGACCGATACCAAACTGGTGTCGACCGACACCCTGCCCGACACTCCCGAAAACCCTAGTTTGTGTCGACCGACACCTCCACATGGCATCGATCGACACTCGCCAAAGTCCCGAGCCGTCCTCGCGTTGGTGTCGACCGACACCCCAACTGGTGTCGACCGACACCGATGCTGAGCAGCGATTTCCCTCGATCAGAAACTCCGAATCTCGCCTCCAATCTTCTCCAATCCGCTCCTTGCACTCCCAGAAGCCAAACCCAGCCCAGACAGCAACAAAATATCATAGAGAACTCAAAGAAACAACCACATAAGCACCAAAACACATAGAATCTAGAGATCTTAGCTTAGATAAGCCATGGTCATGCACTCACCTCTTCCAAGAAGATTCTGACCAACAAGAACGAATTCCCTCACTCCTAGCAAGCTTCTAACACCTCTCCAGCCTTAGATCTCCCAAGAACAGCAAGGAATCTCTCAATCTCTTCCCAAAAGCTCAAGAACACTCTCTCTTTTGTTTCTCTCTCAAAAACGGCGACTAACCCCAAATAACACGACCCTAGGTCGTTTTCTACCTCTAAAAACTCGATTTAGGGATTCCCTAAACCAACCACGCAAACCGGGCAATTAAAATTGAACCGACCAAACCGGCCACAACTGGTGTCGATCGACACTCCCCCTGTGGTGTCGATCGACACCCTTACCAAAATACCAAAAATTGGTTTGCGGGTGTTACACCTTGGCATTGAAAAATTGGCTTTTCCAGAGCCTATAATAATCTTTGCATTACCACATATAGTGCTCACGCTTCTAGCGGAGTCTTATATTTTGAGAGAGGAGAAATATTATTTCTATTTAAGTATTGAGTGCGTTGTAGCACTGTCTGCAAGACACATATCTCCATCCTGAATCTCAAAATTTGATATTTTTCTGAAATAAAATATTTATAAAATAAACATTAATAAAATAACATAACGTCTTACAAAAAAAAACTTATTATATTTTACAATAAAACTACTATTCAAAAAGACATTTATTAAAACATAAAGTACATATCAAACTATGACAAATCATATTATAGCATATGGGCCTTATTCGCATAATTTTCCGTTTTCATGATCAACGAGAAAATTTGCTATATCAAGATGGGGTTCATCGTTTAGGCCATGGGAAGAAGGGCCAGCTTCATCAGAGATGAAGTTGGTCTCAACATCCCTTTCTTTTGCCTGTTGAGATGCTTGATACAGTTCGGCCAAATGTTTTGGAATACGATAGGTCTGATACCAATGTCCTTCCATGCCACATCTGTAACAAGTACATTCATCTTGTTTCTTTAAAACGGGATCAACATTATTGATTTGAAGATTTTTGTTGGTTTTTCTTGCGTTGAAGTCATTATGAGAGAGAGCCCTTCCTTTTCCTCCTCCATGACCATGACCACGTCCTCGACCGCGTCCGCGTCCGTGTCCTATTCCTTGCCAATTATTATAGCTGGATGTAGCAACATTCACTTCTGAAAGTGGAGCTGATCCAGTTGGACGGGTTTGATGATTTATCATCACAAGCTCATTATTTTGTTCAGCAACATGCAGAACTTTCATCAATTCAGAATATCGAATATACCCTCTTTCTCGATATTGTTGCTGCAGGAGTACATTTGAAGGATAGAAAGTTTGGAATGTTTTCTCGATCATATCATAATGGGAAACTACTTCTCCGCAGAGAGCCATCCGTGAAGTGATTCCGAACAAAGCGGAGTTGTACTCACTTACACTTTTATAATCCTGAAACCGCAGGTTTAGCCATTCACTTACACTTTGAGCGCGATCCAGAGATCTGCAGGATTTCCTCTCGTGATGTATTCATTTTTTAAACCATCATGGAGATGGTGACGCAAGAACATCATGGTTCTTGCTTTTTCCTCTTCTAACCCCATTTATGACGGATCGAGGATTTTGAGAAGCTCATTCCCTTTCAGATAGAATTTTGCATCTAATGCCCATGTCATATAATTTTTCCCAGAGACATCAAGAGCGGGGAATTCAAGCTTTGCCAAGTTTGACATGATTACTATATAAATAATAAAACAATTAGTTAAATATAAAATTTTATGAAACACTTTTGTAAAATTTTGTTTTAGCAATAAATATAAACTATAAAAAATATTATATAAGCTATATAATATATTCATAAATTAAAACAATCATTTTAGGAGGCATAGCCTTCCATATAATTAAATATATTGATCTGAACATATGATCAAGGAGGCAGAGCCTACCATAATGATCAAGAATGTAGATCTAAATGATCAAGGAGGCAAAGCCTACCATTATGATCAAGAAGTAGATCTAAATGATTAAGGAGGCAAAACCTACCATTATGATCAAGAAGTAGATCTAAATGATCAAGGAGGCAGAGCCTACCATTATGATCAAGAATTTATAGTCTTTTACGCTATAAATAATACATATAGTAATGTGCATATAAACTAATTAGATTTAAACAAATTTAACATGACGTAAATGTTACCTCAAACTGATCATTGATCGGGAGTCGATAGTGCTGATAACGTGTTGTGAACTATATTATAAGTTTGGAGGCAACAAGATGTTTATTATGAGAAGAATCAAAAGAAAAAGGATCTAGAGAATGAGTGTGGATTTAGAGAGAAGGTGGAGAGAAAAATAGAGAGAAACTAGAAAAATAGAAAGACTTCTCATTTTATATTTCTTCTCTTATACATAACTCTTATTTATAGAGGAAGGAGACAAAGAGAGGTTGAGAGGATAAGTGATGAACAAGTGTTCCAAATGTTATTGCATGAAGATGGACACTTGTTGTGATGGATACACACATATTTTACAACACTAATATTATTTTGAAGAGTCCTACCAAAAAAAAAAATTGTTATTTTGAAGAGTTGCAGATCTGTATTATATATATTTGTTTAGTCTTGTTAGCCGATAGATCGATATTCTCAATTTTAATAGTACTAACCCATAAAATTGACAAATCTAGATAAGAAAACGATAAGATTTGTATGAAAATGACCCATCAGATAAATATGATACTTAAAAAAATGAAGCATGTATTATATGTAGAAATCTCTTTATTTTTTTATTTTTTTGTATGAATGTAAAATTATATTGACTAAAAGACAATTGTTTTACGATGAATGCTTCATTTTAGCTAAAAGTTTGAAAAATTAGAGGAAAGAAAGACAACTAAGCTAGGGAACGCTCCGCATTTGAAACTAGTAACGGAGACCACCTTCATACGAGGTGCTTTGGAGCTTAAAAAAAGCAAAAAGAAAGATTGACAAGTTGCAGCTATGTCAAGGAAGGATCTTGTGTCATTTATGGAGTTTACATGAGAGGATTTAAAGCATCAAGAAGGAAAAAGGAGGCACCCGACCATACCACCCGATCATTTCCAAAGAGCACCTGGTCGAGTTCATGATGAGACCCTCAAAGATTGACTCGAATGAAGCTTTTATGTTGCAATTCAGCTTTTTCGTGCTTCATAAACGTTATAGGAAGACCTTTCTTAGCTACTATTAGAGCAATCATTAATGTCGGGAAGGGGATGATTGATCTCAATTTGGGTACAAACTTCAAGATAGAGTTTAACATTAAGGACACTATAAGAATGCCAACTATTGATGGGCATACCTTTTGGATTCAAGAAAAAAATCAGCTAACTGAGCCAGCAGTCATTGAGGGTGTAAATGGGCCAAAAGTAGAGATTTTCGCAGCAAATGAGGAAGGTACAAGGGGAGCACGAACCCATAACACGACCCCAAAAGCTTTTATATTTGATTGTTTACTGTTTTTATATTAACTCGACCACCAATCCGATCTGGTACTCGATCACCTGCATCGTGTGGTACTTCGAGTTGTTTTTGATTTTTGTTCTTTCTGCTTTCTCATTTTTGTTCACCTTAGGTTGATAGTTTACCACCCCCCCCACCCCCCCTCCCCCCCCCCCCCCCATTATTTCTTGGCTTGATTTGCATTATTCTGATCACATTTTAACTCCTAACATAACAACCATTTGAATTGATAACCCTTTGCACTACAACTGCATAGAAAATATATACCCTGTGTGAAAATTGTAACATCCGTACCGTCACAAAAGACAGAACAACATGTAATCCATCCAGTCTGGCCAAAAACGTTTCCTTCTTTAAAATTCACCAAAGAACAAACTTCAAACTGCAACTCTTGAAACTTACTAACCTAGGGGAAAAAGGAAAGAAAGGGGGTGAGTAAAACAAGTTTACTCAGTGAGGAGATCAAACTCTGCCCACTGGACATACAGTAATAATGTTCCAAATATAATCAACAACTATTACTTAGCATAGATTAAGAATGTTTATCAATCAAATAAAACAAGCAAACATCTTATTTCTCCTCAATAACTTTCATCTTATTTTATGCACTTTTGTGGCAATTACCACATTCAAACATTTATGTTTCTTTACATTACTTAATAAGTTTTACTTTTCTTATAGGTTTGGCCATTATCAGTTTTTCTGGCTCACAAACCACAATCCTGGAAGACCACGGCCCATCGCTCGATTCTTCCCGTACTGCTCGTCAGCGGTTTATGACCTGCAATGAACCCGTCGGTCCATTACAGTCCAACATCCTCAAGTATCTTTTCTTTTCTCATTCTCATTCTCATTCTCATGTATGTTCATGATTATATTTATAATATAATATATAAGTTAATTCATAACATGATATCATGTAGCTAATGTGCTTCACATATCTCATGTTACTAACAACCTATTTGACCTTGCACACAAATCCACACAAACAGTTTCAATCAACAAACAATTCTTAAGTCTATATTCAGCAACTATCGAAGAGTACATAAGGAAGGAGGTTACTGTTATCCGCAAATACCACCCTCACCTTAGCCATTAGATTTAATCCTTGGTTTAGCACTTGCAACAATAAATTCCGCTTTAATAACAATCTCGGTCTGCAATAGTTTAGATCGGTCAAATATTATTTTCCAATAATAGACAAAATCAATATCCATGATATAATTCATCGAACCAACCCAACCCAATGTCTCCAAATAAATTAACAAGATTTAGCTTAATAATCAATTATATTAAACGAGAAGTGAAAACATCCCACATTCAATCTCAGCAAAATTTTACCATTATACCATTAATGAAATTGCCCTTCACGTTGAAATATTTTGCCCCTGGACGTAAAATTACCTATTTTCGCATTAAAAATAAATCAAAAATCGGATTAGAAATAATCTTATTGCATAAAAAGTTAATTGCACAAATAGAATTTGCTAAATTAATCCCTAAATTTTATGAATAAGATCTCTTTCACGCTTAATCAAAGGATACATGACCATAATATAACACGCATAAATTGGGTAATTAATGGACTTAGGTTAGATTTTTAAAAGATCCACGTAAATAAAAATTATGGGTTTATGCATGAAAAAAGTCCGATGAGAAAACACCGTCTTTCTGTAAACCCTAAAAACCTAGAAACCCTAAAAAGATAGATGCACATATATAAAGTTATGTTTGAATTTCGAATAACGTTTAGGTACAATTTCATTGAACATGGAGAGTCAAGGATTCAGGATTTGAATGATACTGACATTCGTTTCGTTATGGACTTGAGGTGAATAAGAAATATAACTTATCAATTTAAGAATCTAATTGATGAATAGAACTGATTATAACTTGAATAGAACTGATTATAACTTTTTATTGTCTATAGTGGCACACTCGGATCCTTTATTCATCCTGCTGCTGAGGACTCTTTTGACAAGCATTGAATCCCCGTTTGATTACTCTGTTCTATTTAATGTTATTTGCTTTTGCACGAAGACATGTTTTAGTATTTTTTTTTTGGGATCAAAAGACATGTACTTAAATATTAGTTTTAATTTTACTTAAGACATATGTCTAATTAACAGTTGTTATTTTATGGTTTCAGTCGTTATTTTATTGTTTTATGTTTTTGTTTTATTTTAAAAAGACATGTTGTTGTTATTTGAATGTTGATTGCAAATATTAATGCATTAACTCAATGCATTAAACTAATAAAGTTCAGCATCCAAGCAGAAGATTCCAAACATATTGCCTCGATATAAACATCATATTTTCAACACACCAATTACAGAAATATTGTTCATCCTTATCAATCAGTAACACATGCAGCTTTCCCTGTGTAATACACAAGACTTAATTCAAGCCACACAAATTTTAAAATATAATACTATCGGCTTCTTTTGTTTTTGAATAAATATATGAAATATGAAAATTTCTTAACCATTTCCTTTCCTTTCTCTGTTCTATCTCTAATTCTTCAAAAGAAACAATGGTCGTATACGTAAGAGATTTGAATCCTACAGTACGTAATCCGAGTGTTGCTGTCAAAATACTTAGAAAATGGCTTCCGGATTTAAATAATGGGCAACGTTTTTATGAATGTTTAATTCTGGTAGACTAGAAGGTATCTTTCTAACTCTTTTCATATATAACAATAAGTAAATTATGACATGTAATAATGTTAAATTTAATTTTAGGGAGCAAGGATTGATGCCAAAATAGAAGTTGCTCTATATATAAAAAAGTTTCTTGGTAAGATCAAGGAAGGAGACTGGTACGTGCTATCAGATGTTAGAGTAATTAAAGGCCAACAATCACTTAGAAACTCTAACCATCCGTTTCAAATCAAGTTCATGAACCAAACGGACATGGTTCCAATACCTCCAAGAAGCAGTGACAATTTCTACCGTCTTATTGATTCATCAATGATGCAGAATTTTTCACCAGAAGAGAAGAACTCTTGTGTTGGTAAGTTCTTATATGCAAGTAATCTTTTATAAGTCTTCAGTATATTATTAGATTCTAAATTTAAGATGATTGCATAACATTCTATTTTTTTACAATAAATCGTTTTTATGTTAGATTTTTGTGGAATGGTATTGCATGTAAATGAGCCTCGGAAGATCGATTTCATTGATTGTCAAAATGGGTATACGTCCATTAATCAAGTTGTGAAATTTACCATTCTTGACACAATGTAAGTTAATATGTTAAACTATCAAGAGTACTTATAGTATTCTTTCTTAATTTATTAAAGTGTTGTCTAACAATTATATTATTGTTTAAATTTTTTTTTTTTTTTTTTTAAAAGTGGGCAAGAGATCAAATGTGTTGCAGTTGGCGGAGCTTCGGTTGAATTTATAAAGGAATGGGAGAAAATTGTTTTCTCTCCAACCTATTGTAATGAACCAGTGCTGTGTACACTTTTGTTTTGGAGGATCTCTGTATTCGAAGGTACTGTATAATATCTTCCTAATCATGAAATTATCATTGTATTATTAACTTAATTTATTCTTTGCTAGGAATCGAATGTCTGATGTCTCAAATACGGTGTTCAACGGTTTTACTTGAAGATGAAATTGCTGGAATAAGAACCGGCGATCTACTGTAATAATTTTAATTTATAACTTCTTAAATTTATTGAAATCGATTAATATATGATTTCTAAAACCTAATTCTATTATTTATTTCAGTCACTGGCCTGATGATGAATCCTCTGATGAAGATTATTCAGAGGAAGCATGTTCTTCAACCAACCAGAAGTGATAATATCCTGATGTTTTCTACTGTTTTTTGATGTCTATGTTTTTTTTTTTTTTTATTTTGCTAATGTTAATTTGGACATGCGTATTTTTATTTTGTTATGACTTGAATTTGAACTTAAGTTTAAACTTAATATTTAGTTAAACAAACTATTTTATAGTTTTATGTATATTATTAATATTGATATATATATATATATATATATATATATATATATATATTACACTACTACCAAAATGTAGTTTAGGGACAATCGATATTCTGTTTTCGTTGTTAGATAGATTTGGACATATATAAAATATTAGCTTTGATTCAAAATATATACGGTGATAATAGAATTGTAAATTTTAACAGAAAAAAAAAAGTAAGGAATAAATAGAAGAATATGTTTATTGATAACATAAAAAATATCAATGCAGGAATAAACGGAGAGATATAATAATCGAATCCCCAAAAAATGGTAAAAATACCATTAAAGTATTATCGATGATATAATTTTCATGCTTATTGACATTATCTTATGATGAAAATTTCCAAAAACAAATAAAAAATAAATCTATATTTTTATATTTATAGACCTTAAAATACATGCTAAGCTCTATACATAAATAATAATTACTTTAATAACATAGATTTTTACGTTTCGTCTCAAACCAGTTTATGCTATCATGGCTAATCTACTTTCGAATGCTATAAAGAATAGAATCGGGAAAAAGACCATTTTTTTGAATTGAACAACTTAAACCCTTTCATTCATGAGTGGAAAATTAGAGTAAAGATTCTAAGAAAATTTAAGTGTATTCATCCTTTCTACAATTCGTCTGATCTGATTTTGGTTGATGAAAAGGTATTTTCTACGTTATATTTCCCTAAATTAACATATTCTTTACATATATTAATTAATCAATAATTTTCGCAGGGCCAAAAAATACACGCTTTGATGGGTCCTAGATTTCGTGACATTTTTTTAAACGATTTGAACGAAGGAGATTGGATCATGTTGGCAAGTTTCTCACTATGCAAAGTTACCGGGAATTTTAGACCAACTGATCATCGTTTTATGATACATTGGAGAACCATAACATGGTTTAGAAAGATTACTGCTTTGTCTTCAGATCAATTCTTCTCTTTTGTATCATTTAATGATATTAAGAGTGGTTATTTAGAATGTGCTTATTGTGTTGGTAAGGGAAACGATAACTTTATATATATTTATAATTTTAAAACAATAATTAATTGTAACTTTATACATTTTGTAGATATCATCGGAAGAGTATTGCGGGTTGGAAATCGCTTCGAGGAAGGTCCTCCCGACAAAGAATGGAATGAGTTGTTCTTTGTTTTGGGAAAATATCGAGTATGTTATTAAAATTTAATATATTAAACTTAGATTATGTTGTCACACTTTGACTAAATTTTAAAAATTTTAATGTAGGGGTGATCGATTGTCATGCCGATTACCAAAACCTTATGCGAACGATTTCTTTAATGATTGGATACATTGTGTTGGTGATATCATATGTGTTGTACACTTTGCAAGAATTGAGAGAAATCAAGGTTTATAATCATTTTATAGCTATATATATTTAGTTATAGTTTAATCAGTTTTAATAGTTTAATATAAAAAATTACATTTTGCTTCTTATAGATTCAATCATGGTGACAACGGCGCATAATTGTACAAGAGTGATGATAAATCCACCATGTCTGCAGGTTACGCAGATGAGAGATGCCTTTGATGACATGGAATCTTGATTTTTATAGTTTTGAAGTTGAAGAGCTTTTAATTGACGTGGAATCTTGAATTTATATAATTTAAAGTTTTTTTCTTTTTGGATTTGATATGCAATCATTCAATAATTTGAGCTTTATGGTTTTCAGTTTGAAATAAGATTTACTAATATTAATTATACATTTTAAGATCACATATTTTTTTATACATATAAGTTCTTTATTTACAATTTGTATTATATATATTAAAATTATATTATTCGTAAATAGTTATTATAATATTCTTAAATATATATTCGAATAATTTTATTATAACGCAAGAATGACAATAAGTCTATTATATAGCTAGAGAATATGTATTTATTAAATTTGTAAAATATTTTAAATATTCTTTGATCGAATTTAGTTATAATATATTTACACGATTATTAAAGGATACTGTAAAGGTAATTTTGAAGAGTTTGATTATCACTTATATTTAAATTTCTATAATCATAATGATTCGAGACTGATTCTTTCATTATTATCATGATATAGTTACAAAATTGTTAATTAAATATTATTACCATTATCTTAAAGTAAACTATCCTCATATTTATATTCTTATCATCTAAAAGTGTTATATTAACAAAATTTAAATACAATAATTATTAAAATGATTCTGAAAAGGAAGATAAATTAAAATTTCAATATTATCCTATTAATTAAAAATGTAAAAATCATTAATTGCGTGCTCTATATATAGTGATACACATTGAAACATTGTGTAAACTTCAGCGATTCTTTTTAAAAACAAATTATTCATTATGGCCTCCAAACAAACCATTATTTCTCCCTATGTTAACATTAACGAGATCAATCCTGCTCTGGATCACTACAAGATCAGGGTTCGTGTGATAAGACTTTGGAAAGCATTCAAATCCCTGCAGATGGTTTTAGTCGATGATGAGGTTTGTTTCGGTTTTATAATTTCACTTCTGATATACTTAAAAACTTTGTTAACAAATACGTAAATAGTTTATAAAGCTTTTCTACACCTTAATCTTGATTTTTATTCAATATTAACGACTGCTTTAAATTTTAGGGAACAAGAATTCACGCGTCTATTGAGGATGCATTGGTGAAGAAATTTCATAACCAGATCAATATTGGTGACTCGAAAATAATCGATACTTTCAGTTTGGTCGATTATGACGGTGACTATAGGACAAGTGCTTTGGGATTTAAGATGGTGTTCTATAGAACCACCATAGTTAAACCATGTGATGATCTTCCAGCACGAGTTACAGTGGTGACCGATAAAGTTGTACAATATGGGGTGATCTTGCTAGAACTTTTGAAGCTTCTATAAAAGAACACAAAGACTCGGTTGTAGTGTGTGTGATTAGATTTGCATGTTTGAAAGAGTGGAAAGGTATTGTTAATGTTATTTAGTCCTTTAGTGTCCTGTGATTTAATTTGTTTAATTATCATCTTCTTAATAAATTTTAAAATTATTTCGCAGGCAATTACAGTGTATCAAATGCATTCAACACCCCATATATTCACTTAAATCCATCAATTCCCGCAGTCAAAAAATTCCGACAAATGTAATTAGTTTTCGAGATCAGTTATGCGCTATACATAACTAAACGTATTCTCATTTTTATCTTTCATTTTTTAAAGGATGCCAAACACTAGCGTTGTTTAGTTGGTTCACAATGAGGAGAATATACAGCCAAAGGTAACTTTGTATGAGGAGTTTTTCATGAAAAATGAAAAGATGACTATCGACGACATCCTATATTCATTAGAGGTATTGTTAATCTAAATACAGTGTTCAGAATAATGAAAATTACAAAATATTAATCATGATTGTGTATATTTAGGTTCGTACATGTGTGACAATTGGAACGATCTGTTCGGTTGGGACAGTGCCTAAGTGGTATTACATTGCATGCAAAGAATGTAGAAAGAAGATTCAACCATATCCACTAGAATCTGACAAGGGGAAAAAACGTCTATATAGTTGTGGTGTTTGCGATGACGATGTCAAAGAAGTTGATTACAAGTATGTGTTACTTAATATATTTATAATTTAATTCATGTGAATATGTTGATCATTTGATTTCTTTTATGTATTTTCAGGTATAAACTCATACTACACGTTTTGTATGGAAATTCTCCAAAGATTAAGCTGCTTTTTTTTTTTATGGTCTAGCCCAACTATTCGTAGGTAAAAAGGCTGATGAATTAGTTTCTCAAATTGCCGAGGTACGTTCTAACAGGATAAACATTGTACTTTTATCAGAATATAAATTTCAAAGAATCTATAGTAACACGCACTTTTCTTGCAAATTTGGAACAATGCTCAGGACGATCAAAACATTATGCCCGTTTGTCTTTATGCTCTAATCGGGAAGACAATGCTCTTTAAAATTTATGTCACAAATGCTAACTTGAAGAGTGACAAGGCTTCTTATGTTGTTGAAAAGTTTTGGGAAAAAGAAGATATGGTCAACCAGTTTGTCAAGGTAACATATTAAATTAATTGTGTATTCTAAAAGATTATTAGATTAATTTTTGTAATTCATTATATCCTTATTCTTTAAAAATTTTTGTAGGAAACTTACAGAAAGGCTAATGATAATTATCAAGAACTAGAATCAGATGAACAAATTCTAGAACTTACGTCGGAGGAATCAACATGTCTTTCGTCAAAGAGGGAGCTGTCTGGAATCAATGAAGAAGTCGTACAAGGTCATAGCATGACTACTAGGAAGAGGATCAAGATTGAAAAGCAATCTTAGTATTATGATTATGTTATGATTATTTTAAAAACAATATATGATTTGGAATTTTTTCAAAAAAATAAACTACAGGCCTTTTTTACGTTGATAAGTGTATGATTTTTTATTATTTATAAATTTTGAAATTATAGAAACTCTAAATTTTTGTGAGTCACTAATATAAACGAGACACTGTTGCTTCTGAATCATACCATTTAATAAATTAAAATATGATAATGAATATTAATCATGTTCCAATAAATATCATTTTGCATAGATACGACATAATCTAATAAAATCGGAAATTTGGTGATATTTTCTCATAGATTAAATTTTTTATTATGTGAATATATGTTTAGATAATTGAATAAATGCTAATCTTTCATTTTTGTGGTATTGATATTATTATGTGATATTGTTATCCGTTTGTTAAAATATTTAATAAAATTATAGTAGTTAGAAGATTATACCTACTGATCATAATATAATAAAAAATATTATAGAACGAAATAAAAAGGAAAAATATGATGTCATTTTATTATTATGTGAATTTATGTAAAGATAATTGAATAAATGCTAATTTGACATTTTTGATATATTGATATTATGTGATTTTTTGAGATATTGATATTATGTGATACTATTATCCGTTTGTGGAAATATTTACAGAAATTATAGTAATGCGAAGATTATACCTTCTGATAATCATATAAATAAAGAATATTATAGACCTAATCTTACATATTTCTAAAGAACGCAGAACGTTTCGACTGTATGCATACGATGAGACCTGCAAAATTACCAATACGGAGAAAGAAGGATCCGATTCATGTCGTGAATGCACAAGGTAAATAATATTCAGTTTCTGGTATATAAAAATAGGTTTTGATTTTAAATTAATGTTCAAACGTATGAACTTATTTTCAGAAGTGAACTCAAAACATGCAAGGGTGAAAAGAACGAAAATTCTTAAATCAAAAAAAGTTCCACGATGCAATGAAGGTCGTTTCTATCCATATGTTATAGTATATACTAAATATTTTTATTAAAACATATTTTTGTGTTCAAATATGTAGTTCCTACGATGTTGCCTCTGATGCATGAAGATTTTGCATGTTTTATTGTTTCTGACTCTGAGTCAACTAACGATAGTGATTCTGATAGCACAAATGATGAATCTAATACTGAGTATCGTACTACCCATAGTGTAACAAATGAATTCACACCCGTAACATCTGGATTACAAATAAATGGTATTTTAAAAAGCTAATCATAATTTTTGAAATAATTTAAAATATATATATCTAGGTTAATTAATTTTGTATTACTAATGTTATCAGGTTATTATGATGAAGGAGATCCTTCGTATTTATGTGAAAATTGTGGAGCATATTTATGGTTCGGAGAACGGTTAAACAAGCGAGTAAAGAAGGCGAAACCAATTTTTTCAATGTGCTGTAAAAAAGGGAGAGTCCAACTTCCCAAGCTGAAAACTCCACCGAATAGATTATCGGCGTTGTTATACAATCGCGATGATAGAAGTGACAACTTCCGTGAAAATATAAGAGCATACAATATGATGTTTTCCTTCACGTCATTAGGTGGGAAAATAAACCATTCTATTAATAATGGTAGAGGGCCGTATGTGTTCCAGATGTGTGGAGAAAACTATCACCGTATCGGAGATATTTTACCTGAACCTGGAGAAAAACTGACGTTCTTACAACTTTATATACATGACGTAGAGAATGAAGTACCTAACAGGATAAACGCATTTGGGTCAGTTTCATAGCTTATAAATATAAGATTATATTGATGTGTGTTGCTAATGTTTTGAAATTTTATTTGCCCTTGCAAGAACATCTGGATCTACCGAGAAAATAAGACAAACAACTGTAGAACTTCTAAAAAGGATACTTGATAATCATAATCCGCATGTACAGGCATTTAGGTCGGCTCGAGAAAGATTTGATTTAACAAATACCGTGACAAATTTGAGGTTAAGAATTCCTGCAGAAAGGACTGCTGATGCAAGAACTCATAATCTACCTACATGCAATGAGGTAGCTGGATTAATACCAGGTGATTTCAGTACTGGAGTATTTAAGCGCAACATTGTTATAGAAAGTCGTTCCGGCGGCCTCCAGAGAATTAGTGAACTCCATCCAGCTTACTTGCCACTTCAATATCTATTATTGTTTCCATATGGAGAGGATGGTTACAGGTTAGGTATTGACATTGGTTTTGTAGATACGGCTGGACGAAAAAGGAAAACAGTTTCGATGAGAGAATTTTATGCTTTCCGTATATTTGAGAGATATCAAGAATCTTCAGCGATTGTGATGTCCGGAAAATTATATCAGCAATTTTTGGTAGATGCGCTCACAACTATAGAATCCAACAGACTGAAATATATTTCCATTAACCAGAGCAAACTACGGACGGAAAGAATCGATAAGATAGTTGAAGCTGTTAATCAAGGAAACGAAGATCTTGCAGAACACGGTAAAAGGATCTACATTCCTTCATCGTTTACAGGTGGAAAACGTTATATGATGCAATATTATTTAGACGCGATGGCTACTTGCAAGTTCTATGGTTTCCCCAATATTTTCATAACAATTACTTGCAATCCCAGATGGCCTGAAGTTGTTCGATATCTAACAAGGCATAATCTTAAGCAAGAAGATAGACCAGATATTTGCTGCCGGATCTTTAAGATGAAGCTTGATAGACTAATGGAACAAGTGACTAAAGAAAAAACTTTTGGTGTTATAAACTCTGGTATGTTTCATATTATTAATCAATCGACTTTATATACGTTTTAGTATTAAAACCCAAATTTATTAACAATGGCTTTCTGGTGTGTGTGTGCAGCTATGTATACAATAGAATTCCAGAAGAGAGGACTGCCTCATGCACACATTATTTTATTCTTGCATCGAGACTATAAAATGCGTACACCAGAAGACATTGATAAATTCATAAGCGCTGAGATTCCTGACAAAGAACTGGACAAGTACTTATATGAAGTTGTCTCTGATGTTATGATTCATGGACCTTGTGGTATTCATAACAGAGGAAGTGTTTGCATGAGAAATGGTACGTGCACTAAATTTTTTCCAAAACCATTCATAGAAAATACTATCGTTGACGATGCTGGTTATCCAATATACAAACGGAGGAAAAACGGGAGATTCGTGCATAAAAAAGGTTTTGTTGTGATAACAGCTTTGTTATTCTGTATAACCGGGAACTGTCTATCCGTTATCGTGCTCATATTAATGTTGAGTGGTGTAATCAGTCACGTTCAGTGAAATATCTTTTCAAGTACATTACCAAAGGGCCAGATTATATTAGAGCTAACGTAGGAGAGGAAGACGATCATAATGAAATCAAGAAATACTATAACTGCAGGTATGCCTATTTATTTAACACATATGTCTAATTGAAAATATGTGTAAACCCTAATAATTTAATATTTATTAGTAGTATTATTCTTTATTAGATATGTCTCCGCATGTGAAGCAGCTTGGCCAATATTGGCTTTTCCGATTTGCTATCGTACTACTCCTGTTGAGATACTTCCGTTTCATCTTCCTGGACAGGAATTGGTAGTTTACAATGAAGATGATCCTATTGCAGATGTAATGAAGCGTTCAGCCAGAAGATCTAAACTGTTGGCCTGGATGGAATGCAATAAAAAACATCCGGAAGGTAGAAGTCTCACTTATGCTGAATTTCCAAATATGTTTGTGTGGATTAATAGTAAAAAAATCTGGCAACGAAGATCTGAAAGAAGAAAAAGTTTTGCAATAGGTAGAATTACATATGTACCACCTTCGATAGGCCCGGCGTACTACTTGAGAGTTTTACTTAATACAGTTCGAGGGGCCACAAGTTTTGATTTTTTAAAAACGGTAAAAGGTAAACTGTACAAAGAATTTAAAGATGCATGCTTTGCATTGGGATTATTGGATGACGACAAAGAATATATTCTAGCTATAAAAGAGGCAAGTGTGTGGTGTTTTGGGCCGTTTCTAAGGAAGTTGTTTGTCATACTATTGCTTTCGAAAAGTCTTTCAGTGCCTCTCGATCTCTGGCTCGCTACAAAAGACATATTGTGCGAAGATATTTTGTATTTGCAAAGGAACCGTACGAACAACCACAATAAGTATTTAGTTTTAAAAAAATAAATAAATATAATAATATTTCTAAAATTTACTGATCTACACTAACGTATGCAATTATTATTCTGATCATAAATATGTCAACTAAAAAAAAATTATCCCTAATGCAGGTCTAATGTTAAGTCAGGAACAGATAACAAACTTATGCTTATCTGAGATTGAAATAATTATGCGGTCCAACGGAAGCTCTCTGACAACTATTGTGAATATGCCTAAACAGATCAATCTGTGATTGATAATAATGACAATAGGCTTCTAATAGATGAGAGAAACTACAGTCGTGATGAACAAAGAGAGAATTTAGACAAGTGGTTACGTATGTCGACCGATGAGCAACGAAGTGTCTACCTAGAAATTATTGAAGCTGTGAATTGTAACAAGGGAGGTATGTTTTTTGTTCATGGATTTGGTGGTACCGGAAAAACATTCTTGTGAAGTATTCTTGGCGCTGATATTCGATCTAGGGATGATATTGTTCTTAATGTTGCATCGAGTGGTATAGCTGCTTTACTTATGGAAGGTGGTAGGACATCTCATTCTAGATTTGGTATACCCATCCATGTGGATGAATTTACAATATGTTCGATAGATGGTAAATCACATGTTGCCGAGTTGATTAGAGAAGCAAAGCTCATTACATGGCATGAGGCTCCAATGATGAACAAATTTTGTTTCGAAACCTTTGGATAGGAGTATGCGAGATATTATGAAGTGTGATCGGATTTTTGGAGGTAAAGTTTTTGTTTTAGGGGGTGATTTTAGACAAATTTTACCGGTTGTGCCAGAGGCTGGGAGAGTTGGAACAGTTTTAGCCTCTATAAACTCATCATTGCTTTGGGATAGTTGTAAAGTACTTCGGCTTACACAAAACATGAGGCTTCGCAAGGCGAAAAATAGTCAGGATGCAGATGCTCTCTCTACGTTTTCCAAATGGCTACTCGATATTGGGGATGGCAAGATCAACGAGCCTAACAATGGTGAGGTAGAAATAGAAATACCCGAGGATTTATTGATTGTTGCATGTGATAGTCCTATAGAAGCAATTGTTAAACAGATATACGGTCCATCATTTGCAACAAGGACCGATGCAAAATTCTTTTACGAAAGCGCTATTCTTAGTCCAAGAAATGATGATGTCGATAAAATAAATCAATATATGCTCTCTCAACTTCTAGGTAAATTAAGAGTGCAACTTTTTTAAAAATATTTTTTTTGCAAACAAAATTCAATATAAACACTTACTTATTTGAATTTTATTATATCCAGTGGAAGAAAGACAGTATTTGAGTTCAGACAGCATCGAGTCTTCCGATACAAGTGCATACGACGATATGATCTACACTCAAGAATTCTTAAACAGCATTCACGTTTCTGGATTACCTAACCATGTTCTGACGCTAAAAAAGGGAGCACCTATCATGTTGCTTAGGAATATTGATCCTAAGGGAGGTTTATGCAATGGTACGAGATTGATTGTTACACAAATGGCGAATCATGTTATTGAAACAAGGATTGTAACAGGTAAAAGAAACGTCAACAAAAAAGTTCTTATCCTTAGGATGTTTGTGTCGCCACCGGATGCAAAGTTTCCCTTTCGTATGAGGCGTCGTCAGTTTCCCGTTGCTCTTGCATTTGCGATCACTAGAAACAAAAGCCAAGGACAGACGTTGGAACTTGTTGGATTGTATCTACCCAAGCCCGTATTTACACATGGACAACTATACGTTGCATTTTCCAGAGTAACAAGCAGAAAAGGATTGAAGATTTTGATTAAAGATGAAGAAGGGAAATGTGAGAACAAAACCCTTAATGTGGTTTTTAAAGAAGTCTTTGAAAATATATGATTTTCTTTTAAGCATCTAATATCTACTATAACGTTCCATTCCATAATATTGTCATCTGATTCTCAGTTTTTTCCCCTTAATGATATTACCTTTTAAAATATCGATATACAAGTGTTAAGTTTTTAAAAATCAGTACGTAAAAACATCTTAATATCCAAGTGTTAAGTTTTGAAAATTGAGTACGTATAAACATCTTAAACACGTTAACATAAATTATATTTTCTACATACAAATCTGATAAACCTTATTTAAAACTGTGTTTATTTATAAAATATTATAATTAAAAATAATCAGACTAAAGTGAGAAACTAAAAAGATTGAGACGCAACGGTTAGTCGTGACTCTTTGTATTCTTACAAATCAAAAATCTCCTTTTTGTTTTCGATAACATAGAAGAATCAAGCAAAACCTAATTTCAGAAAATCATGAAATTCGATTGTATTGCTGATCTAGTTCGCGAAAGAACTAATTGGTGTATCAACGTCAAGGTATTACACTCTTGGACAGTCAGAAAGTTCTTCAAACAACGAGTTCTGCTCCTTGTGGATCAAAAGGTTAGAGTCATTATCTGAATGATTTTTACTTTAATTTGGAGTTCTAACAGTTGTTGTATATAAGACTTCTTACAAAAATTTTGTTAAACTGTGAAGGGTGACACAATTGAAGATCCTTATTTGAACGATACACTCGCTAACCTCCCGAAATATATATACGATGGTGAGTGGTACAATATTAGAGATTTCAAAGTGATCTATCCAACCCTGGAGGAAAGGAATACTCATCACCCCTATCAGATTAAATTTATGGGTCAAACCACAATGACGCTGCTCGAATCATTGAGTCCTAAGAATTACTTTAGGTTCGAGGATTTGGATGACATAAAACATGGAAGAATAGATCATCCCATAACTTTCGGTAAGTATTTCTTAAATTGATTATATTAGTTTGAAACAATCCGTCTATATAGTTAATTGGTATCTTTGTGTTTGAAAAGTAGATTCTTAATTTTAGGATTTATGAAACTTTTTGTATTGGTTCTTCACATAAAAAAGGAATAATAACACTTTACCAATAATAGATTAGCAACACTTTGAAAACCTATATTCTCTATTTTCCCAAATTAGATGTTTGTGCGTGTATAATGGATGTGGAAGATAGAAGAAGGCCTGGGAGTATCATTGATATTAATGAAGTTGTTCTCACATTGTTGAATGGCAGGTACAAGATATTTACTTTGCCTTTATGATTGTTACAATTCAAAGTAGTTTCTGTCAACATTTTAATTGAGTTGATAAACATGTAGGTGTGAGACTGTGAAGTGTCGTCTCAAAGACAACTACGCTACTGAATTCAGGACCATCTGCCAATCAAGCGGGTGCCATCTCATATACAAATCCGAACATGTATTCTGTGTAATGCGGTTTATGAGGGTTGGAGAATATGAAGGTATGTAACATAAGTTTTAATTATCATAAGGTAATCAATAAAATTACCTAAAATTCTAAATGTCCATAGGTTCACCATGTCTTGAAAATACCTTGAACTCTTCGAAGATCTTCATAAAACCAGAGTACGAAAGACTGGAACATCATCAGGCTATGTAAGATGTAATTATTTTTATGAAATTAAGTTCTGTATGATGTTAAAGTCAAATTTCTTAAAACAATTTGTATATTTGCAGGACTGAATTTGCTGGGCGTTATTATATAAAACATGTGATGAACCAACAAGGTTAAAGCTCAGCAACTCAAATGTAAAGAATGGGATGTTGGCTGTCTCTTTTCTTCTATTTGAAGGACTCTATATTTTAGTTTTTATATTAACCGCTACTCAAATCCAACTTTCCGTTACTCTAAACTTTATTTTGTAATTTAGATAATACATTCTAATATCGAACTTTTGAAAATTGCTTACGCTCTTACAAAATTTTGGTATTACTTATTGAATCAGTGATATAAGTCTTTTACTATATATGCAAATACAAAAATGTATTTATAATCCAATAAAACATTATAAACTTTAAGAAAATTAGTTCAGAAAAATAACATATTATAAAGTAACAAAACAATTATTATTAAAATCTTAATACTGCTCTTTAAGCGCGGGTACCTCCCTAGTTAATCAAACTAAAATCTAATAATTCATAACACCACAAGTCAGCCCACAATCACATGCTCCCGGTTTAATACCAATTCCTAAACCAGCCACATTAATCAACTCACAAATCAATTCACATGACCACGTATTACTTTCCGGTCCGATAATCCCAAATCGCACAACACCATAATCCCAACTTCTTCACGATAACCACTAAGCACCACAATCCATTTTATAATTCAGTTTAATAAACAACTCCAATAAACCTCATGTTCCCACTTCCCACAAAGACAAGCTTGGTTTAATCAATCGCCTTCATAGCTAAACAACACATCGACAATAGTGAACTTCACCGTTTACCTTTCTTAGCGTTTACACTCGGACGGATCTGCTCCACTATTCAAGTAACGTAGAAGGCTCGGTAACATAAGATGTGAAGTGGCTCAAGTTCACGGTGGCTTTCAGTCCTCATGGATGAACAATGAAACAGCAACAACAACAAATAATAAGATAAAGCTAGAAACTTTCCGCGCAAGTTACAAAGCAATCTAGGGTTTCCTTACCCATAACGGCCTCGACGATGACTACAGCTGCTCCGAGGACAGCGGCTGACATCCCCGATGAAACATGGTGCTTGAATGACCAATGGTGATGATTGACAGTGACAAGCGAGAACGACGAGTCCGCACGCTTCTCCTCCACGAGGCTCATTACAACAACAGCGAGGACCACGGTTTGATACCTTAGCAACGGCGACTGCAACACAATCTTATCATCTTATCAACTTAGGGTTTTGGTTTGCGTTTCTATTTTACGGCTGAAGAAGTGAATACATCCACGATTACACAAACGACATGGCCTTTGTCGTTTAACAACATGGACACTTTAATGGGCTTGAAAAGAAACAAATTGGCCCCATTCCCAATGATAAAATCGGGATGTTACAATTCTTCCCCACTTAGAATAAATTTGTTCTCGAATTTATGAAATCAGTTTCTCCCCCATTTAGTTTCCGTCCACATTAGAGTATCTTTCTCCCCCCATTTAGTTTCCGTCCACATTAGAGTATCTTTCTTCGAGATGCTCTGTTCAACAACAAATCACAACTTTCCACTTGGTTTGATACAATACCCTAGTTTTTTTTACACTAGAAACAATTTCTCCATGCTCCTCATTCTCAACTTTTGATTAGGTGAAAATCTAACTCTTCCATTACTTTGATTTAGTTCACCGCAACATGGGGTGTCAAATGTCATAGTTACTTTCAACTTTCTATCGCTTAGTCATTATACAAACATCTTTCAAATAGTTCTCCAACTTGAATAAAATACTCCAATTTCCAACAAAAGGTGTTTCTATATCTTGACTTGTGAAAATAACCAGTGCACCAACATACGACCTACGACCTGGTCTAACAGTGTTCCGAAGTGAACACATCCACCATGACCATTACGGTTTTGTGCAACACGGAGCTAAATGATCCATCAAGCTTCCGTTGCGCTCACCTTGTAAAGTTGACATCCCTTTGAAAGTTTCCAAATGTTAAATTTAGTATAGTGTTTTCCTAACACTCTCTTATGGTTTTGGTTCTCTTTCGGTTTCACACATCCATGCATTTTTTTTTCCGTGTCAAAGTAGTACTTTCCATATAATCCTCATTCACCACATATTGACCATTCTACATTACTCAAACACCAAATAAAAATAATGTTGCCTCCTCATAGTTCTTAGTGATCTCCATTTCGCTATCCTTAGTGGATTTCTATACCACCTATCAAACTTCATACGTTGTAGACTTAGCGTTTTTCTCTTCTTCAAATCATTTTTTTTAGAATAACAATCATTTCCTAAAACTCTCTCCAAACCCCCAATATTATAATCAACCACTTTTTATTTTTTTCCCAACATTTTTCGTCTATAACTCATCCTGCTCTACAACTACCCAAGTTGCCTCCTTACTGCTAGTCGTCCGCAACAACCTACCAACAATCTCCATTTTCACCATACCCTTTCTATTCGGGTTAAGAAAACTTCAAATTATAAACAGCCTATCTCCACTGTCACGACACATTTTTTTTTTAATCATATGTAACGCTTACATACAATACTCTGTAGAAGTCCATAATCTACATTAATGTGTGGTGTCCTCCCACACTGCTCTTTTCCACTTCCCCCGGTGCAATTCCTTTTTGTGCCCTCCAAGCAATAGAATAACCTCGACTAGTGATCTTTATACAATATCTCATCTTTTAACTTTGTTGTCCACCTCAAAAATATCCTTCCACAATATAACACCAATATTTTGTCAAATGTCCATTTGACTTTTATAAGCTAGTATCCCACACCTTCGTCCACTCGAACAACACGTCCTTCCATGTGAGTCGAGTAATTGGTTTAGCCATACTAGCATATCATCTACCAAACTTCCTTTTGTGATCTACTACTCTAAGAAGAATACCGAAAACTACCGACCTTAATAGCATCGTCAACGTTAACTTCTCCAAGTCAACTTACATTCCAACTTATAGAAACAATTCCCACACTCTTTCGTCCATTCCGGCTCCAATTAGTTGAGTAGTTTGTTTAACCTTACTGCATGTCGCACAAGTATACATTCTTGCCAACACCATATCGACTTAAATGGTGTTATCATCCATATGAGATTCCTTCCCATTTATTTCCCCTTTTTTTTTTCCTCTTCAGTTTATAGGGCTCCTTCCCACGTCACTCTAATGTCACCACACATATCTTAGGGTGTTCCGTCCCTCTTAAAAAAACTTTACTATACTTTCCTGACTATCCTGTCGAACTGATCTTCACTTGAAACTTCTTACCAACTCCTTTAAGCTTACAGACAAGGGCCTCAACTTTTATTTACAAAAACAAGAAGATGCAATCAAGATTCCCTAAAATAATAGATCCACACGCAATAGATAATTCACTCAAAGAAATAATGCAACACTCAATTTCAATCAAAGCAAACAAAGCACACAAATATAAAGCACGGTTCAAGTCTTCGTCTTCTTCATCACCAACCTTCCCCACTAGAGGAATTAGCCCTAGTACTCTCGCACGGTATTGACTCCTCACCCTTCCTCTAAAAAAAACATTCAACTGCGGTTCAGGTTCTTACACTGCTTTTGAGGATTGGTTTCCACTCGCCACAAAATCAAGCTTAAGATTACAATCCTACTAACTTTCACAAATTGAAAGTCAAGAACAAGTTTGATGTTGGTGAATTCAAAATCTTTATACAAGACAAAACACGTCTCCAGAAACTTTCTTTGAAAACATTTTAAAAAAAAAAAAAAAAAAAATCATTTTTGAAATCTTGACCCTCCGGGTCAGCACCGGAGTGGCCTTAACCTGGCTCTGATACCAACTGTAACATCCGTACCGTCACAAAAGACGGAACAACATGTAATCCATCGAGTCTGGCCAAAAACGTTTCTTTCTTTAAAATTCACCAACGAACAAACTTCAAACTCCAACTCTTGAAACTTACTAACCTGGGGGAAAAGGGAAAGAAAGGGGGTGAGTAAAACAAGTTTACTCAATGAGGAGATCAAACTCTGCCCACTGGACATACAATAATAATGTTCCAAATATAATCAACAACTATTACTTAGCATAGATTCAGAATGTTTAACAATCAAATAAAACAAGCAACCATCTTATTTCTCCTCAATAACTTTCATCTTATTTTATGCACTTTTGTGGCAATTACCACATTCAAATATTTATGTTTCTTTACATTACTTAATAACTTTCATCTTATCTTATGCACTTTTGTGGCCATTATCACTTTTTCTGGCTCACAAACCCCATTCCTGGAAGACCACGGCCCATAGCTCGATTCTTCCCGTACTGCTCGTCAGCAGTTTATGACCTGCAATGAACCCATCGGTCCATTACAGTCCAACATCCTCAAGTATCTTTTCTTTTCTCATTCTCATTCTCATGTATGTTCATGATTATATTTATAATATAATATATAAGTTAATTCATAACATCATATCATGTAGCTAATGTGCTTCACATATATCATGTTACTAACAACCTATTGTTGTAAACTAGAGTGTTTACGGAATGAAATCTCTTGTTCTTATTACTCATAAGGTGTCCGAGGTTACATAAATATAGTAGACACAAAGACTAAGTTAAACCGACATAAGGTAAAGACATGGCCGATGGGCCTTGGTACAATGGACCGTAAAGTATAGGACTCATAGGGGGCCGGTTATAGAAGTCCATTCCAGTGTTTTACAACACTCTCCCTTGGATGATATAACCGTGCCTATGCTGGAAGGGATCTATACAATGTGCTTGGGGATGCTGCCTCATTAAAACCTTGGTGAAGGAAAAAGAGTACAGCACACATTGTTCCCCCTGTTCCAAGCATCACTCTAAGTCCTTAAGCCTCCGCATTCCGATCTGATACGTGAGCTTCTTGAATGTAGTAGTTGGTAGTGATTTGGTGAAGAGATCGGCTGAGTTGTCGCAGGGTTGAACTTGTACCACTTGAACTTCTCCGGCTTTTTGTAGTTCATGTGTGAAGAAGAACTTTGGTAAGATGTGCTTTGTCCGATCTCCCTTGATGTAACCTTCCTTCAGCTGTGCGATGCATCCAAATTGTCTTCATAGATTACGGTTGCTTCCTTATTGTCATCCATGCCACTATCAATCCGAATATGTTAAGTCATGGACCTCAACCAAACACACTCACGGCTGGCTTCATGAATTGCTAGGATATCCGCATGATTTGATGATGTGGCCACAAGAGTTTGCTTCATAGAACGCCATGAGATCGCAGTACCACCGTGTGTAAACACATAACCTGTTTGTGACTTACCATTGTGTGGATCGGATAGATAACCTGCATCAGCAAAACCAACTAAACCTTCTTTGTTATAGTTAGTATAAAATAAACCAAAGTATGTCGTTCCTTGTAGGTAACGCATAACATGTTTAATACCATTCCAGTGCCTTATAGCCGGACAAGAACTATATCTTGCTAGGAGGTTCACGGCAAAACATATGTCTGGTCTAGTGTGGCTAGCCAAGAACATTAACGCTCCTATAGCACTGAGGTAAGGCACTTCAGGACCAAGAACTTCCTTATTGTCCTTCTTTGGAGCAAATGGATCTTTATTCACTTCAATACTTCTCACAGCCATTGGGCTAGTCAATGAGTGAGCTTGGTCCATATTAAGCCTCTTGAGTACCTTTTCTGTATATTCCCTTTGATGCACAAGGATCCCATTGTTTCTGTACTCAAGCTTCAATCCCAAACAAAATTTTGTCTTGCCTATGTCTTTCATTTTAAACTCTTTCTTAAGATATTCTACTGTTTGGGCAATTTCAACAGAGGTTCCAAGGATGTTTCAATCATCCACATAAACTGCTATTATCACAAATCCTTTGTTTGCAAACTTCTTTATGAATATACATGGACTGATTGGGTCATTCTTATAGCCCTCTCTAGCTAAATACTCACTTAATCGGTTATACCACATTTGACCACTCTGTTTTAGTCCATAAAGCGATTTGTCCAGCCTTATGCTGTACTTTTCTCGAGAACCACTCTTATCTTTGAGCTCTATACCCTATGGTAATCTCATATAAATTTCATTATCCAGTGGACCATAGAAGTATGCAGTTACAACATCCATTAACCGCAAATCCAGTTTTTCTCTTATAGCCAGACTTATTAGATATCTAAAAGTCGTTGCATCCATCACAGGGGAGAATGTCTCCTCATAATCTATTCCTGGTCTTTGAGAGAATCCTTGTGCTACAAGCCGTGCTTTATATCTCACAATTTCATTATTCTCATTTCTCTTCCTTACAAAGACCCACTTATGTCCAACTGGTTTAATTTCAGGTGTTGTCCTTATGATCAGACCAAACACACTTCTCTTCTTCAAAGAGTTTAACAATAGCTTCTTTCCATTTTAGCCAATCTTTGCTTTGAGTGCACTCTAATATAGATGTGGGTTCATGATCCTCATTTATCTCAAGTGCTACCTTGTATGAAAATATTTCATCTATGTCGACATCTTTACGATTCCATTGAATTCAAGACATGATATAGTTTATTGAGATCTCATTATTATCAATACCTTCAGGACCTTGAGGTTCAGCGTCCCAAACCGCACTTGGTTCCTTAGGCTTTTCCGCGGCTATGTCTGTATTTTCTGTAATTCCCTTAACCTCGGTCAGTTTTGCACCTTTAGACTTCCGAGGGTTCTTATCTTTGGAACCTAATGGTCTACCTCGTTTCAATCGTGTCTTAGACTCTGTAGCAACTTGATTATTGTGTTCCTTCTGATCATCAATACGTACTGGTGCATTAAAAGCTGGTATGTACGATTTTGTTACTCTCTTTGGGTCAACAAAGGAATCTGGCAATTGATTAGCTAGCTTCTGTAAATGAATAATCTTTTGAACCTCTGCATCACATGCTAGAGTTTGAGGATCTTGCCAATTTAGGGATGTTTGATTTCATGTTAATTCCTTAACCAGCTTGCTAATCTCACCACCTAACAAAGGGAATTCGGACTCAACAAAGTTATAGTCCGCGTATCTGGCCTTAAATAAATCTCTTGTTAATGGCTCAAGATACTTTATAATGGTGGGAGACTCATATCCAACATATATTCCCATCCTCCTTTGAGGTCCCATCTTAGTTCTCTGTGGTGGAGCAATAGGTACATAAAAGGCACAACCAAATATTTTGAGATGGGATATGTCTGGCTCTTGACCCGATAATAGTTGGGATGGTGAATATTTGTGTTCACTAGATGGCCTGATGCGTATAATTTCTGCTGCATGTAAGACTGCGTGTCCCCAAGCCGACACAGGGAGCTTCGACCTCATTAGCAATGGCCGAGCTATCAATTGTATTCGTTTAATGAAAGATTCAGCTAATCCGTTTTGTGTATGGACATGTGACACAGGATGTTCCACACTCACCCCCATGGACATACAGTAATCATTAAACGCTTGGGATGTGAATTCACCAGCATTATCTAGACGTATAGTCTTAAGTGAGAAATCTGGAAAATGTGCTCTCAGCCTTATAATTTGAGCCAACATCCTAGCAAATGCTAGGTTCCTTGTGGATAACAAGCAAACGTGTGACCATCTGGTTGATGCATCGATCATAACCATAAAATATCTAAATGTCCCACAAGATGGGTGTATTGTTCTACATATATCACCTTGTATCCTTTTCAGAAAGTTTAAAGTCTCTTTAGTGACTTTTACTGGTGATGGCCTTATGATAAGTTTCCCTTGTGCACATGCTACACAAGTGAGATGTTTAGGGATAACTTTTCTCTCTTTAAGATTGTGCCCATTCGAATTCTTAATCAATTTACGCATCATGTTTGAACCCGGGTGGCCTAGCCGGTCATGCCATAGAGTGAACTGTTCATTGAACATTTTGTGCTTTGCCAAGTTAGCTTCTATCATGTTAATCTTAGCATGGTATAAACCAGTGGCTAGTGCACGTATAGTCTCTAGGACCTTCTTATGTCCTTTCACAATTTCTGTAATGTATAGGAATTCTTTATTTCATTCACCCTTGGTTTCAATATGATAACCATTCAATCTAATATCTTTAAAGCTCAATAAGCTTCTCTTAGAGCTGGGTGAGTACAAGGCATCACTTAATTCAATATGTGTGCCATTAGGCAATAATATGTGAGCCTGGCCGTAGCCTTTTATTAAACTTGCTATACCCGCAATTGTACTAACATTGGCACTTTTCATTATGAGGTTTATGAAATATATTTTATTCTTCAATATTGTGTAGCTGGATCCACTGTCCACCACTAGTTCACTCATATCCTCAGCCATTTGTATATAAAACAACATTTTGTGTTTTGATTTAATAAGGCAATTAATTATAAAATAAAATCTTTGAATTTAAACCAAAATAATTATCCAATACAAAGTAAGAAATTAAAGCATAAAAGCATAGAAATTAAACCAAAATAAAATACGAAATTCAATCATCATTCTTAAGGCAATCGGAAGTCTCATAGGCTACTGAGTCATCATTCTCATAGTTGAAGTCTCCTTCACCATCAAGATGCACATAATTGGCTTCTGGATTCTTCTTGAAGACCTCTTGATATGCATCAATGAGATGTTTGGGTGTTCTGCAGTTCTTGGCCCAGTGGTTAGACATACAACATCGGTGACAAACCGATTTAGCCTTGGTTTGTGGCTTAAAGGACCCACGGCCCCTACTACCACGGCCATGACCTCCACGGCCGTAACCATCAAACTGGCTAGCTTGGCCTCCTCGACCACCACGTCCTCTGCCACCACGGCCACGGCCATAGTGTCTTTCTCTGTGGACAGAGTTGGTCTTCTTAGGCTCCTTAAGCTCTTTAGGCTCTACAGCATTTTTCTTTCCCAAATCAACCTTGTGTGCTTCTGGTAATGGGGCTGTACCAGGAGGTCTCATAGCACTATTCATCATTAACAGCTCATTGTTCTACTCAGCTAGCAGCAAACATTCGTTAAGTTCCCCATAGTCATCAAAACCTTTTTGTCAGTATTGTTGCTGAAGGAGTATGTTATTAGCGCTAAAGGTAGACAATGTCATCTCTATCAGCTCCTTCTCTATTACTTCAGTACCACACAACCTAAGGAGTGAGACAATCCTAAAAAGCTCAGAGTTATACTCATCCACGGATTTGTAGTCCTGGATCCTTAGGTTTTTCCAATTAAACTCGGCCTTTGGTAGGAGCACCGTCTTTTGGTGTCCGTATCTGCGTTTAAGCGCTGTCCAAAGGCCGAGAGGATCCTCTATAGTGAGGTACTGATTCTTGAGACTCTCAGAAAGGTGATGGTGTATGTGTTGAATGGTCTTATACTTTTGTTTGTCAGAACAATTATTATTCTCTTCGAAGCATTTGAACAAGTCCTTTGACTTCAGATGGATCTTAGAGTCCATTGCCCATTGAAAGTAGTTGTCTCCAGAAACATTCAAGATACCATATTCTAGGTTCTTGAGCCTTGCCATCTGCATAAAACAGAAATAGACAACCGATCATTAGCATGCGGTGTTTGAGATCGTACCATGCAATCAATATTAATTCAGGTCGAGACCGAAACATGCCTTAGGCCATGCGGTATTTGAGACCGAAACATGCCTTGCCTCTTACAAATTTTGTGGTTTAAGTTCATGCTTGCAAAGACAACAAAAACAAATATATAATGCATGCAACAATTTCCTTATTTCTAGATAGGATTTCCTTTTCTTAAGTTTTCCTTTTCAATCTAGGATTTTAGTAAATTTTTGTTCTAGGCTTTTAGATAATTACTATAATTAATTAGGAGTTTATCCTAACCAATATTTTAATTTCGATTTCATGTTTTTAATTTCTTAAGATTTTAACAAAAGTTTTTTTAAGTTTAATTGGATTCAATCCCTAGAACAATAATGCTAATAATTTTATTATAATTACTATGATTGGATTTGGAAGTTTTAACATCCTAAGAACAAATCTATCTGTTCGAGTTTTTAGGATTCATGCAGCCGAGTTTTTACAAGAACAAGTTATGCTATAATCAATTTTATAACATCCTATACATGATCTGATTTCCTTATGATGCATGAACAACCAAGTTTTAAAAATCCCAGAACAATTAGATCAATATCTCTCTTATGAATCTCAAATTTAATAGTTTTAGTTCTAGGTTCTTATGCAGCAAACAATCAAGCAACAATAATCAATCAATCCGGTTTTAAGCTTGACAAAGTTTGGTGCAATTTTACAAACAATCTAACAACCCTATACAACCGATTTTTAAAGTTTTATAGGATATAGGGAATTTAATCTTTGTTGATTGTGTACTTGTATGTTTCGGGTTTAATAGTTTTAAGATCAGGTTCGATTATATGGTTCCACAGGGTTTCGATTTTACCTTAACACCAATAGGGGTCTGACCGGCTTTGATCTGGGAGCCAAAGATCTCAGATATCCCTTGATCACGAACCACGAACCTCGATCCACGTACTGCTATCGACCCGATCCTCATACCGCTCTCGAACTGCTCTCGGATTGCTCTCAGACAGATCCTCATATCGCTCTCGTACCGCTCTCAGATACTTCCCGGAACCGTGAACCACGAACCTCGGATAAATCTCGAACAAGACTCACCCAGGACCAAACTCGGACGTTACTTCGAGTAAAGACCGATCGCTGAAGGTAACCACGAACAAAAGAAGGATGCGGCGGTTTTCGGGTTTTAGGGTTTTGTGGAAGAAGAAAGATGATCGGCGGTGGTTAGGGTTTTAGGGTTTTTATTCAGCTGGTCGTTAGAGCAACTTGTACTGATAACGTGTTGTAAACTAGAGAGTTTAGGGAATGAAATCTCTTGTTCTTATTACTCATAAGGTGTCCGAGGTTACATATATATAGTAAACACAAAGACTAAGTTAAACCGACATAAGCTAAAGATATGGCCAATGAGTCTTGGTACAATGGACCGTAAAGTATAGGACTCATAGGAGGCCGGTTATAGAAGTCC
Organism: Camelina sativa; assembly: GCF_030686135.1. Lineage (NCBI taxonomy): Eukaryota > Viridiplantae > Streptophyta > Magnoliopsida > Brassicales > Brassicaceae > Camelina > Camelina sativa. Next base: position 11,518,310 of record NC_141888.1, read on the forward strand.
ATTCCAGTGTTTTACAATACCTATTTTACCTTACACACAAACCCTCACAAACAGTTTCAATCAACAAACAATTCTTAAGTCTATACTTAGCAACTATCGAAGAGTACATAAGGAAGGAGGTTACTGTTATCCGCAAATACCACCCTCACCTTAGCCATTAGATTTACTCCTTGGTTTAGCACTTGCAACAATAAATTCTGTTGTAATAACAACCTCAGTCTGCAATGGTTTAGATCGGTCAAATATTATTATCCAATAATAGACAAAATCAATATCCATGATTTAATTCATCGAACCAACCCAACCCAATGTCTCCAAATAAATTAACAAGATCTAGCTTAATAATTAATCAAACTAAATCTAATAATTCATAACACCACAAGTCAGCCCACAATCACATGCTCCCGGTTTAATATCAATTCCTAAACCAGCCACATTAATCAACTCACAAACCAATTCACGTGACCACGTATTACTTTCCGGTCCGATAATCCCAAATCGCACAACACCATAATCCCAATTCTTCTTCACGATAACCACTAAGCACCACAATCCATTTTATAATTCAGTTTAATAAACAACTCCAATAAACCTCACGGTCCCACTTCCCACAAAGACAAGCTTGGTTTAATCAATCGCCTTAATAGCTAAGCAACACATCGACAATAGTGAACTTCACCGTTTACCTTTCTTAGCGTTTACACTCGGACGGATCTGCTCCACTATTCAAGTAACATACAAGGCTCGGTAACATAAGATGTGAAGTGGCTCAAGTTCACGGTGGCTTTCAGTCCTCATGGATCAACAATGAAACAACAACAACAACCAATAATAAGATAAAGCTAGAAACTTTACGCGCAAGTTACAAAGCAATCTAGGGTTTCCTTACCCATAACGGCCTCGACGATGACTACAGCTGCTCCGATGACAGCGGCTGACATCCCCGATGAAACATGGTGCTTGAATGACCAATGGTGATGATTGACGGTGACAAGCGAGAACGACGAGTCCGCACGCTTCTCCTCCACGAGGCTCATTACAACAACAGCGAGGACCACGGTTTGATACCTTAGCAACGGCGACTGCAACACAATCTTATCATCTTATCAACTTAGGATTTTGGTTTGCGTTTCTACTTTACGGCTGAAGAAGTGAATACATCCACGATTACACAAACGACATGCCCTTTGTCGTTTAACAACATGGACACTTTTTAATGGGCTTGAAAAGAAACAAATTGGCCCAATTCCCAAAGATAAAACCGGGATGTTACAAAAATAGTGTTATCACTAGGCTTTGGCACCCTTTATTCCTGAAGTATTCTTGAGGGCACTCTTAATCGTGTCATCTTTTTGAGAGATCCTCCTATATCGAACACAGAGCCCGCACCCACTTTCCTAGGTCCAATTTCTGACTAAGCTCTTATACTAATTTTTAGGATTTCCAAATCCAAACCAACTCTCTTATTAATATGATATTATCTGTTTTGGACATAAGTGATCTAGCCCTCACAAATTTCTTATTAGGATCTTTCCCCTATTAATATGATATATCTTCCAATGTAGGAAGTTGGTTGGTATCCCAACAGTTTCTTTGCTTAGTCTCAAGATAATCGATCTACAGCAAATGTGTATTTCTTTGTAAACCGCCCAAATTTATTTATTTATTTACCTTGTCTTATCTAATTTTCTATATTTTTTTCGTAGCTCTATTTTCAAAGCTAAAATAGGTAGATTAAAAGTGTAATCAGATTACTTTATTTTTTCTTTAAAGCTTAACAAATAATAAGGTTTACAAAAGATAGTAAGTACTACTGATTAAACAAAAAAAGGTAATATTGTGTAATTTTTCCTATAATTGTATCCAGTTATTGTCAAGTTAATGAAAATATTTTATAAGCTAAACATACAATTAACCAAAAAAAAAAGATAAAGAAATTATACAAATGGATTTATAGATAGCATGAATCATATATAAAAAAAGAATGTCTTCCAAATTTCTGTTCGCGCGAGTAAACAAGTTATTTTCAGACATTTACAAAAGCAATAATGATGAAATATTGTTAGTAATTCGGAATACATATGACCGTCATTTTCATGAGACAAAGGTAAAAAAACTACTAAAAATTCTTGAGAAGTCCTATGTCAATAGAACCGTTGAGGTTGAGGCTTATCATCATAGGCTATGATTCATAGCCGTTACAACTTCTCCCCAACGGGCGCTTAGTTATTACTTTCTCAGTATAAAACTTGAAAATAAACTTTAATTTCACACTCCACAAATACAAAATCAATGGCTTCTTCTTTTCAGAGAAAGTTATGTTTGTTCCAAAACATTCTCGTATCGTGTCTGAATCTCACACTCCTCATCCTCTCCCTCTGTTCTTTCGTACCGATCATTATTCTTAGAAACCCTCCAACTTAACTCAGTTTAGCCCTCCTCGCTGTCTCTCTCGTCTCTCTTATATCTTCCTTTGCGGGTGCCTCTTCGCACCAATCTAGATCATGTTTCATCGGGCGAGTCACACTTCATGTTTCTTCTTTGACGGGTCAGTTGATGGCAGTTTTTATGATGTTTAGCAGAGAGAAACAGAGTCTTTCCTTTCTGATATCGCCACGGGACCCTAGAGAGGCTAAAGCTTTGGTTAGGATAGAATGTGGGGTTTTCATGGTGATGATTCCGTTGCAGATGATGGTTCTGGTTTTGGCTTGTGTGGTGCATTGTTACTGGGTTAGAGAGTTGGAAGGGTTAGATACGGAGAGTCAAAATGAAGGTTCTTTAACAAGAAACTGTAACACAACCGTTGAAGAAGCGAATGTTAAAACAATGGAATTGGAAGAGAAGACTCATGTATGAGTCCACTTTTTGTGTTAATTGTTTCCGGGGTATTCAAAGTTATATTTTATGTCTTGGTTAAATAGAAAATATTATTTGCTGTACAAAGATGCATGTATTTTATCTATGAGTATGTATGTATCAAGCAATCTTTAAAATGAAAAATATGGCAAGCTAAGTGTGAAGAGTTGCAAAAAGCTGCACCCTTTTAAGGTCTTTGAGACTTTGACAATTGAAAGAATTTTGGGCTTGCTATTTCGCTTTCATTTGCTATTGGGTAAAGCTAGATATATATATATATATATATATATATTAGAAGTCATCCCGTGCACGGGTTTAGCTTACATTGTTGTTCAATTTTAGTAATTTGGAGATTATTAGTTTTTATTTGTTTACCTACCAATGGTTATTTTTGTGATTTTAAAAATATACTGATCATATTTTTTTTTTCTGTTCATTTGTTTAATGTTACTTGAGTTATCTTTTTATATATAGTATTAGAGTATTTTAACTGATGTAAAAAATTTTGATTGCATAGTAGAGTGTTTATGGTTTTTCTCCCTTTAGATTTTCAATACATATTAGAGCATGTGCATTGGTGAGAGACCCATTGAATTTCTCATAATATAATATTATTTTTAATGTAGAAAAATTTAGGGACCTCTTTCTAAAATGAGAATTTGTTAGAAATATTTTTCTTGAAATACTCCTTTTCGAACATTTTCATTTTTGTCCTCTTTTACACAAATTACAACATGTTAAATTAATTTTAAGAATTTTTTTTGGTATGGGTTCTCAATTTTACATTTAGGATATAGTTTTGATGGGGTAGGGTTTAGTATTTGGAGTTTTAAATTTAGAATTTAGTCATTTTATTCATAGAAAATGAGTATTTTTGAAAATGAACAACATGAAAGAGTATTATTAAAAAGTGACATAGGAAAAGGGGTATTTTTGAAAATGCGTAATTTGATACTAAGATTCCTAAAAATATATGATACCAATATACAATTAGCATATACTACTCATATCGTATCATGAGATAAAAAGACATCACAAGCTTAACAACATGGTTTTTCATCATATGATAGTAACATACAATTTTCGTTTTCTTATAATAGTTTAAAATACGTTTTTTTTCTTAAAGATGAAGACTAATAAGAAACTAAATTTATAATGGAGAGACTCATATGCATTGTCCAATAAGAAGAAGTTTTAGTCTGCTTTACCACATGAATGCCCAAAAGAAAAAAGAGAAAATAGAGATTCTAAAATATAAGAAAGGAACAAAACCTAACATGTTCAACATATTAAATTATGATAGTTCATTTTTTTCATATGTTGTAATATCAACACAACCAACAAACACAACAACCTGAGTAAAAATAAAACATGGTTCAACGCTTGACCCGTAGGCCAAGGAAGTGAAGCCAAGGATTATGGCATCAATTTTTCTTGGGCATACTTTAGGCCAAAAGTTTAGGTCTTTTATGTAGGAAAAAATATGATACCAATATACAATTAACATATGCTACTCAAAAATATAGAAGTCAAATTAACCATATATAATATAGAAAAATGCAACTCATATCGTATCATGAGATAAAAAGACATCACAAGCTTAACAACATGGTTTTTAAGCATATCATAGTAACATACAATTTTCGTTTCTTATAATAATTTAAAATACGTTTTTTTCTTAAAGATGAAGACTAATAAGAAACTATATTTACAATGGAGAGACTCATATACATCATCCAATAAGAAGAAGTTTTAGCCTACTTTACCACATGAATGCCCAAAAGAAAAAAAGAAAAAATAGAGATTCTAAAATATAAGAAAGGAACAAAACCTAACATGTTCAACATATTAAATTATGATAGTTCTTTTTTTCATTTTTTTTTTTTGTCAAACACTTGTATTCATTCATTAATCAGAAGATAAACGGTTCATACAAGCATAGTGTAGAATACATAAAGATAGAGCATTCCCCAATGCCAAAACAATATAGAAACATAAGTAGATAAAGTTGATCAGCAATAACTTCTTCAGAGCTTTGAACCAAAATATTGGGAGAGTTTCGGTACATGAGAGATCAAGAATTGTCGATCCTTCTTCCATGAACAAGTCAATGGATGATGGGATAACCATTTTCATGAGACGATTTGGCTTTAACAAAAAGGTCAAATATGTGCTTCTCGCCGGCTTGAGAAGATCTACACGAAGTAGTAGATTGACAAGGTTTGGAGCGAGGCTGAATATGGCTTGATGCTTGAAGATTGAGCAGGAGTGTTCATAAATCGAAGCCAACATGGATACTAATTCCAGGGTTCTCAGGGAGTTAAAGCAAAGCCAAAGCAACAATGGTGAATTACTTCTCAGATGGAATCCATAGAGTTTGTAATCTTGATCACACCATTGGCTAAAATTTGGCGTCAATAACTGGAAAAATGTAGCGTACATGGTTTTACATGGGTTTAGAGATGGAGCAACAACTAATTTGTCCCTGAAATTGATAGATTGAACATGATATGGTTCGTTGATCATGGGGTATGGGGATAGGAGATTGAAGAAGTGTCGGTAACCACCGTTCCTTGGAACCGGAGTCATAATGCCGTTCTTCCTCAACCCCTTGGTGAGGCTAGAAGCTAGTAACAAGATTCCCAAAAGCCTTGAGCTGAGATGAGAAGAATTCGTCGAGGAATTGCTTTTACCCAGGTTTTGACACGGATAAACCAAGACCCAATCATGGATGTCGATAACAGTTGAGAAAGGTATCTCACAGCCCTTACAAACATAATACCGAAACATCTTTGATATTTGGTTTAGTAAGAGTTCAGAAATTTTGGACCTGGGTTTAATGGGCTTGGACATTGTTAATGGGCCGATGACAATTTTTGGGTCCATCAAGAGAAAACCTAGGGTTTCTGTCGTTGGCCAAAACCTGGTTAGAGCGCTGCGGCGGCTGGTCGGAGAGATCGATAGGATTTGCGATGAGTGGTGAGTCTCCGGATGCAGCGGGTTTGTTGACAAGCTCCGATGGTGGTGTTTGGTTAGAGCAGATATCCAGCTTGAACGGAAAATCTTGACCCTGGAGTTGCCGTGTGCCATCGGCGTCTCTTCTCGGCAAGGCGCATCTGAAGGTCCAGGAATGATCTCTTCTGCCTTCAACGAAACCGGGAAAGAGTTCTCAAGGGAGCATGGAGATCCGCATCGAGATTTGTATGCAACCGTGGATTTTCAATCTTGATGCCATGGAATCTGGACACATATGAAAGATGATGAGGCTTGCCGGAAACCATCTCCATGTAGTGAGTGCTGAGCGATCCAGTTGTTGGGTTTTCAAGAGGGTTATATAGACTTGATAAAAGCTTAAAAAAAGTGGGGGAAAAAGACATGCAAAGAAAATTATACAAGAAAAAACAGAATCGGGAGTGGTAGAGTTGAAGGATCTCCCGACGCCGGCGAGCTAAAGCACCGCTGGCGCCGGAAAAGGAAGGTGGTGGGAGTGCCTCGATATTCGGGTCTGAGAGAGTTTTCTTTTGTTTGTACTTTTCCACTAGTTCCGCATGTAATCTCTATAAAAAGAAATAATCTCTATAAAAATAAATGTTCTTTTTTTTCATATGTTGTAATATTAACACAACCAACAAACACAACAACCTGAAGTAAAAATAAAACATGGTTCAAGGCCCGACCCATAGGCCAAGCAAGTGAAACCAAGGATAATGACATCAATTTTTCTTGGGTATATTTTAGGCCAAAAGTTTAGGTCTTTTATGTAAGAAAAAAAAATTATAAGTTCAGTTATTATTAGATTATTTTTATAAGTTCAAAAAAAATTAGAAGTTCAAGTTTTATACAAGAAAACAATATATTATTCATGTAGATATCCAATTTACGGATGAAATTTTATTAGGTTTATGTAAAAACATATTTCATCTTTTGAATTGTTGGTGAATGAGCATTGGATTAATGTTAATTAAACTTGTTGTTACTGAGATGTATTGTAAATGTTAATTTAGGAAAACAAATTGGAAACTCTTATAAAAAAGTTTACATATTCGAAAAGTTTTAAAACAATAATGAGTTATTAGGAAATATAATATTTATTTTCGTATAAATGTTTAAATGAACCTGAAAACATTAAAAAGACAAAGAAAAATGCCAGCAACCAAAACGAACTACAATATGGAAAGAATGAAAATACTTTTTTATATTACTATTTTAATAATTTTACTTACAATAATGAAAAGGGTTTTAAAAAAAAACATTGGCGTATGGCATTGAAAATTGTCAGACCGGCCCATAGAGAGTAGAAAAGTCATACATAAACACTCTAATGAATAAATAAATTTGTCAAACATTTTCACATAATTTTTTTCTTTGTAGTATTAATGCGAACAATAAACATGATAATCTGAATAAAAATCTAAAAGTTATTCAAGAATACCTATTTAAATTTGGAAAGATATATAAAAATAATATAATTTTTCATAGGAACCTAATGACTTAAATTAAATAATAATGACTGAAAATTTGTGAAAGTAATTAGGGATTGAATTCTAATTTTACGGAAAACGGAATGAATTCTACTTTGAAGGAAAAAGAATTGGTAAGATCTAATGAGGAATAAATGAAGAAGTAATTATCAAATTACTTACGGAAAACATCCTACCATTAGATTATATAAGATTAAAGGTCAGAAACTAAGTAGAAATGGAAACCCAAAATTGAAACTTTGAGCCAAAAATTTATGAACTGATAAGAGAATTTTGAGAACACATAAAAATCCCACAATCTAACATAACCTAGAATCGTTTCTTACCCATGAATCATTTATAAGATTGAAACCCAAAAATAAATTTTATACATAATTTAGAATTTGTTTGGTGTCTCTTGGTCGTCTTGGCCGTCTTGGTCGGGGCTCCTTGAGCTCGCTATGACTCCGGGGAAAGCTATCGATGCCTTGGCCGCGTTCGAAGTAGGCGATTTGTCCGTGTCTGGTGCTTCTTGGTCCGGCGTCTCGGGGCTGCCTCTTGCGTCTCGGTTGTCTTAGCCAGGCTCCGTTCCCACGATCACATCACAAGGGATCAGTAGGGTTCAGTAGTAGTACTTAAATGGCAAGTTGGGCAAGAGGGATGTTATCCAATATCATATCACTTTTGTAAGGGGAGGGGATAGACTCCAAACATTTCTCTCAACTTGTTACACTTTTGTCTTATAATAAAAGAGTATTTGTCTTTGTCCTTGGCTTTACTCTAAGTTCTTCATCCTAAACGTATCAATATATTTGGTAAAGCGTACTATTAAACCGTTATATAGGCCACGATACATCCGAATGTAAAAAGGAAAAGCACCAAAAACCTAATTAGAAACTCTTTAAGACTAGGATTGGATTTGGGCACCTCGACGGTGGTATGTGATACGGTATCTTGAGCGTGGATGAAGCAATGGGAAGTTTCCACAGATCCTTTGTGAGTGGTGTACGTTAAGCAGCTCTTGTCCAAAGGAACACTTAGGAAGACAAATACAGGAAGACGACATGGAAAGAATGTGTGGAGGAAGCTGAGAAGATTGAGGACAATGTTCATAGAGAAATCGTGGAGGAAGACAAAGCCAAATCCTTCCATATGATCATGAAGAATAAGAAAGCTTCAACAGGTGGCTGATTGCAGAATTTCTACAGTTCAAGTCTGTTTCACCATACCTTTGATAATGATTCTTTAACTAATCCTGTATCATAAGTTTTTGTAATTATTCAGTTGTAGGATCATAATAAAAAAAAAAGTGAAACAGATGTATTCATCATACTCTTTTTAATCAAAACAACCTCCAAATAAGATCATCAAACAGTTGATTTCAGGAACGGGTTTGAAGAACGTCGAGCTTCTTCTTGATTCACTTCCTTTCTCAGTCCCTTGTCTTCTTTGTTAACATTGTTCACCGGAATCTTTATTAAATTCAATTTCTTGATCTCTTTTATCTTCGCATCTTCAGTTTCGTCTTTCTTCGTTTGTTCTTTCCCTAGCTTAAGACCTTCTGAAACTTTTGCTTTCCTTACAAGTGTAGTAGCAGACAGCTTAGTTGCAGAAGATTTCATAACTGCCTCTGTGTTTTCACTAGTCTGGACCGAAGCTGGAGGATTCTGAACCTTGGATTCAACTCTTGTAACTACTTCTTTGTTTGGATTCTGCGAAGGATTTGTTATCGCCTCGTTAGCTTCTTCAAGCAACCTTTCCTGTTAGTTAAGAACCAGAAGTTAGCACTACATAAGAAAAGAAATGGTGGTCTGTATATGTATCTGATCTTCTTCTACTTTGTGCAATATACAGGAAATGAAAGTTCTTCTAGAGTACCTCAAGTATGCTGCAAAACTTTTCTGCCAAAAAAGGAAGCTTGAGTTTTGTAACCAGTGTAATTGCTGCTCTCATTGATTTTTCTAGAGTTAAAAGCCTCATAAGTTCACTGGCCCTTACAAAACTATCACCTGAAAGAATGTAAAGAATCTTGTTGTTAAAAACTGGATAATAATGGTCTTAGAATCTGAGTTCACACGCATGTGTGACACATAAATAGTTAACTTACTACTACAGCACGAGCTGATGAGCCTTAGTATGCATTTATCTTGAGAAACTTCCATGTCGAAAGCTTCATCTTCAAGTGCTGTGGTATCCACCCCGGTCGAAGCCATATCGTCCACTCTTTGTTGAGTCTGAGATTAGGAAGGTATTGGTATTGGTCAAATACATCGATATTGATACTAGTTTCAGTAGATTTTGTGATGTTCTGTCTCTAGTTTGGCCACACATTAACGTATGGAAACAAAGGTTGCACAACAACAGAGATTCTCCTGATATACATATCCATGTTGCTTACCCAAAACAACTAACTAATTCCCACACATTTCGGTAGCTAAAACTTCGGGGACACAGATCATACTGCTTAACAAAACTTGACCAGAAAAAGGAGAAATAACAGCAGATAAAAATGGTGTAACACGTAGAGAGGAAAACCTCGTATAAACGCAGCTGCTTTAGCATTAACTCATTTTCTAGAGATGCTGCTCCTAAATCTGAGGATGCAAGCGGGAGAGAAAGGTCTAGTATGGTCAAGATTGGTTTTGGTGTCACCTGAAAATGAAACAGCAGGAAGAATAGTAGTGAGGCAGCCTATTTTTTCTGAAAATATTAAACACCTTAGCATCGAGAACAATAATATACTACCTGTGGGAAAATCTCAGGGTGTTTACAAGCTATACAGTACACACTGGTTGTATTCAAGCCAACGACCCAATAGTTTTCTTCTTGTTTCTTCTCTTTACTGGTAGTGCAATTACAATGAGTTCAGTAAGAACAAACATCTTGAATAAACATAAGGAACCTTCTTGGAAATTGTAGATAGCTAAGGCAAGAAACCTGAAGACTGGGATCCATGAGCCACCATATTGACTTGTAAAAACTCTCAACACGCCCTGTATGAAACATTTTTTTTGTTGTAGTGCGTGTTGTATGCAATGAGCCCCAAAGCAATAGCACATGAGTGAGCAGAGATGCAAGAAAGCGCACCTTGGAATCATATGAGCTCAAAGAACCTTCGTCACTGAATCCTATCCATGTTAAACGTGAGCCAGGGGTTAACGCAACACGGCCTTTCAACTCCTCAGTCATTTTTGATATGTTTAAGACTCTAAATTCCATCACCTGGAAATTGTTGAAACAAGGATGAGGCGAGAATGTATGGTAGATAATAACCTGACTGAATATTTGTTGCCGTTTGGATCTAGTGCGATCATCTTGAAATATGTTATATGACAGGATGATACTAACATGTGCTTGTATGAAACTTTCCTCAAGTATTTTATACATATAGTATTAACTGAATTTTTGTAGAGTGAAACCACAGCAAAAACCAAAAAAGCCTATCCCAATGATAAACCTATATTAGATTATTACTTGGTTTAAGATAAAGATCACTGTTCACTGTTAGTCCATGAGGATTCAATGCCTCTTTCTCTCAATGTCATGAATCATTTTTCCTTGTTGGAGCCATGTGATGGAGTTTAAGAAGCTTTGTATCGGTATCAACACGTCTAGATGATGTCCCCTTTTCCACTATTTACTATCTAGGAAAGGCCAAGTGACTCCAAGTTTAATCTAAGCGACGAACCAGTGAGAAATGGTACCTACCTGTTCATTGGAAGGAAGACAATCTGAAACATGAGTTATCACAGCAAGATGATCCTTGCGTCCTACAGCAGTGACTACAGGCCCATCAAGGGAAAGAATGTGTTTCTGCAAGAAATGACCATAAATTATCAGATCAAATAAACAAAGTATTTCAATACTACAGAACATATTACACACTAGCGTTCTGTTTAAAATTGAAATCTGTTCATGTCAAAATACACCGATTATATCCGATATTCCCGTTTGCTGTTAAATTCTGTTTTTTACAAGCGTTTTGTTTCAATTAGTTCAGTGTTTTACAAGAGCTGTAGATTCTCATGCTAACTACATAGTTGCGCCAATAGAAACTTTTCATCTGTGGATACTCCAAGGAGAGCAAAACAGAGGCAAACCTCACAAGAGCAAGTTAAACAAAAAACCATTACAACACTTAATGGCAAACTATGAGCAGTCGGCTGTTTAGCCTATCTTGCATGAACTATAACACAAGATAAAGAAGTGCAAAAGAAGAAACCTGTAAACCACCCTCGCTAAATATGCGAAGCAAATTGAGGCTTGTAACTGCAGCAACCCAACCAGCACCATTAGCAACAACCTTCACCTCTTCACCTTCAAACCTCATCGTCCACTGGATGAAACAATCAACAAGTAACCAGGTCATATATTTTCCTATCCTGGTCCGTTATTTTTGCTCAATACTGTGTACGTAATGATCGTCTAACCTCACTATTACTGGCCCAGCTTCTAAATGGTCGATACATCAGAACACTCATGTTCTTTTCTCCCTTGCAGGGATTTGCAAAGACGCATCCACTTTCATTTATTGATGCCATGGTGAAGCCGTAAATGTCAATCATTGATGAAACTCGTGGACCTCTTCCAGTATCATGAAAATCTGTCTGCATTTCAAGTGCAAGCAAAAGAAAAACTAAAAATTACACAAAAGATACAAGTGTATGACTCTATCTTTTTGAAAAACTTTTAAAAGGAAAATATCAAGTTAGAAACGTAAGAAATGTACGCCTCAAGTACCTCAATACGGGAGTTCCCCTCATGTTCAATTGTAGTTATGCATCCCAACATATTGTAACACAAGAATGTCCGTTTTCCTGGTTCCAGTGGTGTAGTACCAGGTTGAAAGGAACTTTGCATTTTGTACTTGGTTGATGCTGCAGTGCTTTTAAAAGCCCCACTTCCTGCATACTGCTTTTCTCTATGTACTCGATGTGACTTTTTCCTGAATTCAGATGCCGAAGGTAAGCTACTCCCATCATTAAGTTCCTCATATGCATCACCATCATCGTCAATACAAGTTTTCTTCCTCAGTCTTTTCCTGCTAGTATGATGAGATTCTCCATCATCACTATCTACCAAAGAATCATTTAAACTTTCAGATGCACCATGAAGTTCTTCCTCAATTTCGTCATCAAAATTATGAATTTCATTCCTCTTCTTTGGTAGTATGTCTGGAATACCCACAGTAGGAGATATCATGGATGATGGAACTAAAGATTCCCAAATTCCATATTTTCCCCTGGCATCAATGACAGACAAAGCATTACAGTTGGGTTTCCATGCCATACAAGATATTCTCTCCTCGAATTTGTGTCTGTCTATGTCTTGCTTCTTATCAACATCCCAGAGAAGCACTTGCTTATCAAGACCAGATGTAGCTATATACTTGCCATTAGGAGCCCAGGTTAGATAGCAGATAGCCTCGAGATGATCACCTCTTAAGGCAAATAGCTTCTCCCCAGTGAATCTATCATACATAACCACATCGTTTCTCAAACCAGGAACGGCAAGGGTTCTTCCATCGGGGCTCCATCTAAGAATATTCACAATGGAAGTGCTGAAACCTGTGTCGGGCGCAACACCCTTAAGGGTAAACGAAACGATTCCGTTTTGGAGTTCCCAGCATAACACAGTACCAGTTGAGTCAATCGAAGCCAAGAGCTCACCATTAAGGTGGAAATCTAAGCCAGTCACAGGTCCTTTATGCCCTTTTAAAACTCTAACAATAGAACCATCAAATGTGTTGATAAGTTTGATGCCTTCATCATCTCCAGCAGCTGCCAATAGACTCCCTGAGCCATTAAATGCAAGCACGCGAATCGGAAGCGTAAACCTGGTTATGTTCGTCTGAAATTCCCCACCTAAAGGCGGCAAAAAAAAAAACAAAGGAACTAATAAAATTAAAGCAACAAAACGTCACTAAGAAGATTTTACACAGAAAAACTTATCAACACAAACTGAAATGTAACTGATGAGAAAGAGAAGAAAATGATCTGAATAATACTTGGGAACTTGTAGAGCTTCACACAATGATCGATAGATCCAGAGGCGAGGAAAGTAGAGTCGTGGCTCAGAGCCAATGCGGTGACGCCGTCTTGGTGATGTCGGAGAATCGTCGGAGGTAAAGTTGAGGGCGAGAGTCCGTCGTGGACGGAAATTGAGGGATCCGAAGAAGATGAGGTCACGAAATGTTCCGCTTTGTGGTCCCACAGGATAGAGCAGAAGGCGGCGCTTCCGCCGACTTTATGAGCTTCCCGGAACTTTAAGGATCGTGATTTCATCGGAGATGTCGATTCTTGGTTGGTTCTAGGGTTTTTTTTTTTTTTTCAATTTCTATCTGATTGCGATTTCGGCAATTTTCTCTCTTAACCTCGATTTTGGCGCCAGTCTCACCATGGGAGGCGCGGGGTTTTTTTTTTTTTTTCTTTTTTTTTTTCACTTTCTTTTGTCTTCGAAAAACGTAGTTCGAACTTGGAAATGTAAATATACTAAATATTAATACAATAACTTACAAAAATGCAGAAATTACAAAAAAAAAAAAAAAAATCATAACAATCATATGTAAAGAATAAATCAACGGTTGTGTTGTGACATATATTGATTTAGAAAATGTCATTACAAAGGGCAGTATATAGCCATTCATATACTATTTTAGATTCAATATAGAACTTTTGATCTTTATATCCAAACTTTGCTTAAGTGTGACTTAAATGATTATATTTTCGTTTTATGAATTTGAAATAAATCAAACTGAACTTTAAAGTCCAAAACTTGATATCCTGCACTAGGTTGGACAGAGATGCATTTCTTAAAGTACCATTGACTAGTTTGCAAAATAATTCACTATCTCCCCCAAAGATGACTGAATCATATCCTTGTATCCATGTTTGTTCAAGCACCAATAATAATGCTTTTGACTCAGCTTTCAATGGATTTTCTGCATCGGTTAATATCTTTGCACCGCATACTAGTTCTTGACCTTGATGATCTCTTATGATCCATCCTCCCGTAACTTTATGGTTGACAAATTCAAAATCTGTATCAAAATTGCATTTATTCATAGGAAAAGGGGGTGGGATCTAAGTAAACGGTGTTGTTGGTGGCTGTCTGCTTTCATGAGATTCTTGATTTAGTGAAATATTTATTCACTCCTTTGTTTATGTGCTTGGAAGTAATACCATTTTTGAAGCACTCTCTCGATAAGCATTAAAAACAGAGTTATTTCTAGCCTTCCAAATATGACATAGTTTTCAAAAGGGAAGTAGGGAATCAAATGTAGTGCCTACTTGTTGAATTGTTTGGTTGATTATGTTTGATAGATTGCTTTCAGCATCTTGTTCTAGTTGGTTGACATTTAATAGAGGGTATTTGAGAGACGCCATACCATTTTTGCGAAAGGACATGTGAAAAGTGCATGAAGAATATTTTCATCTTCTTGTCTACATCGGGGATACAAAGCCTCAATGCTCATACCTCTTGTTCTCAGACGAGTAATAGTTGGAAGTGCATGAGAGAGTATGGACAAAAAAAAATGTTTTATTTTTGGCATCAACTGAAGTCGCCATATCTTTTATTTGAGATCTATCGAACAATGGAGAGTTATAGAATTCAGAATGATAACATGGGGATCATGTGTTAAGAACCAATAACCAGACTTTACGGTGTAGTCCACCGGAAAAAAGTATAGTTCCAAATAAGTTTATCCTATTGTTCCGTCATGGGAGAGATGGATCTTTTTTAATAGTTCACCATCATCGTGGGTAATTGTTGATGAATTTTTTGATGTATCGCATACCCAACATTGCCTTATTCTTTAATCAAGTTGTCCAGTGAGAATTCTTGATCAGGAGACAGAAGTGTAATAGGACAAGGAGGGTGAGAAAAAAGAACGGTCTTGTTTTTTTTTTTCAACCAAACATTAATAAATTAAAAGAGAACTCCAAGATTGGTTGCCCAAACAGGAGGATAAGAGTTTATAAAAGTAGATTCAGAAGTTAAACATCTTGAAGACCGAGCCAGACAATCCGCCCTAACGTTGACGTCTCGTGGGATCCTGAAACAACCCTTCCCGTTTTTTTTTTTTTTAATACCTTAATTTACTAGTGGTCCCATACCCACTAACATCCTAACATCAATCAATAACCGCAGATAATCAAATAAAACAAATTCCATTAAACCAAAAGAATTCCAACATTCAAATCCAATAACCAATAACATCAATCAAATAAAGAGATAACCAACAACTAACATCCTACAATGTTCTTTTGACTTAATCTAGCAACCTAACAACAGCTAGACCACAATCAATCAAGTCTCTAGAACATCCTCCTCCTCATAGCCCTTGATTCCACGATCACACTTTTCCTTTACCTGCACACCACAAACAACAATTGAGATGCGTAAGTATTATCATAAATACTTAGTGAGGCCATCCTCCCATCTACTGGGTTATACACACAAGCAGATGAGACCCTCAAGTTCAAGCAAAACAAACAACACACAACAATACATCAAACCAGAAAAACAAGTCTCGGATAAGACTAGTGTCGACCGATGCCAAACGGTGTCGATCGATGCTACAACAAGGTGTCGACCGATGCCAAACAGTGTCGACCGATGCCCATCAAATTGGTGTCGACCGATGCTCCTGAGTGTCGATCGATGCCTCCTCTGCAGACACGATCTGCGCGAAACCCAGCGACGAACTCCGACTCCAATCAACCCAAAATCGACTCCAATCAAGTCTAACCATCTCGGAATTCACTAGAAATCACACAAACAACGATCCCAAGCAACAAAACAACACAAACCACAAAGAAAACACACAAACAAGAGAGATCTCATGCTTAGATCAACCATGGTCAAGCACTCACCTCAAGAACAAGAAGCTTGGATTGAGAAACGTGGAAAACAACACCTCCAGAAGCTTCCCCTTCGATTCCAGCAACAGCTAACCCTCCTACAGCCTCAGATCTCTCCAAAATCACCAAGAACAAGCCCAGAAATCTCAGAAAACGTTTTTCTCTCTTTTCTCTCTTTCTTTTCACTCAACGGCGACAAAATGAGACTCTGAAACCCTAAAATTCGTCCTAAGACACTTATAACTCGACTTAGGGATTTAAATTGAACCAAACCGAACCAATTCGGCAATTAAATCAAACCGGTCGAACCCAGAAATTAGTGGTGTCGATCGATGCCACTAGGGTGTCGATCGACACTCCTTCCAAAATCCCAAATTCTGGTTCGCGGATGTTACAATTCTCCCCCACCAATACGGATTCGTCCCCGAATCCCGCAATACCGTCCATCAGCCAAGGACCTCCGTGCCACCATCATCACGGCCCGCACGTCCCCAGACCGGACTAAACACCATCAGTCAAGGTTTCCCGTGCCACTGTCGCAACAGCCCGCACACCTCCGACTGACCCTCGAGGTCTCCCTCTAGCCAATATACTCGCATCATAACACTATCTGCTCACAACTCAGTGCTTCCCCCGTCCGTGGTCGCAACCAACGAATCATGCCGGCTCGCTATCAGGCCAACCGCCTTAAGCTACGGCATCCAGGAAGTCACACACACACACTCCCCCCGCTCTCGGGTCGCAACCCTCGAGACATACCGGCTCACTGCCGAGCCTCGGCTCACAGCTACGGTATCCAGGGAGCCTCACATATCCCGCTCTTGGGTCGTCACCCTCAAGCGCGCTCTCGGATCGTCATCCGAAGCAACATACCACTCCCACTCTCTGGCCACAAAGTCCATCGAGCTATCGGTATCACGTGAGTTGGGCCCACACGGCCTAGAGCAAAACAAATACTGATGCTAACGAGTATCTCCCGGCTAGATCTACCTCACATTTCCACAAAACATTCCCATTTTAGAAACTTCCTATTTATGGAAACCTTCCTTTTGTGGAAACTTTCTATTTATGGAAACTTTCCAAAAATAGAAACCCGAGCTATTTCTCTTTTTCCCATGACAACAACAGTCAAACATAAAGAAAAATACTCATCTTATTAATCTCAAAATGTCATAATCGTTACAATCTCAACGAAATTACATCAGAAAAACCAAAAATACAACAACCGGAGCCAACAACCCGCATCCCGAGCACCACCTCATCTTGATACTTAGTCGCACAACCAACCATCCCTAAGCGACCAAATATCAAGAGAGATGGGCTGGAATACTCCGTACCCGCTCCAGCCACGGACTACAACTCGGACCCGGCTAGACAAGCTCAAGTCGCGGTCTGCTTCTCGAACCACTTCTTAAACCTTGCCTTCATCCTCGCCTCGGGCTCCCAAGTCTGCTCCTCTACTCCGTCACAGTCCCACAGGACTCTCATCAAAGGAATCTTCTTCTTCCGAAGTTCCTTGACTCTCCTCTCGAGCACCCTCACTGGTCTCGCCTCCAAAGTCATGTTAGGCTGAAGATCCTCAGGAATCTTAGCCAACAACTGATCACCCTCGTGAAGACACTTCCTCAGCATCGACACATGAAATACCTTTTGGAACGCACGCATAACCTCAGGCAACTCCAGCCTATATGCCATTGGTCCCACCCGCTCAACCACTCTGAACGGACCCATGTACCTCGGACTCAACTTAGTCTCTGTCAAAGACCTGTTCGGACCCTGCAACATGGCCATCTTGAGGTACACTCTATCACCAACCTGAAACTCAAGATCCTTTCTCCTCTTATCAGCATAACTCTTCTGCCGATCCTGAGCCTCCTTCATGTTCAGCCTCAAAACCCGAATCTTCTCCGAGGTCTCCTGAACAAAATCTGCACCAAATATGCTCCTCTCCCCCACCTGAGTCCAACATAATGGTGTACGACACGGCCTCCCATACAAGGCCTCATAAGGAGCCATCCCAATACTAGCCTGGTAGCTGTTGTTATAAGCAAACTCCACCAAACTCAAATCTGCCCAATGACCACCCCAATCCAGCACACACATCCTCAATAAATCCTCCAAAATCTGGATCGTCTTCTCTGACTGACCGTCCGTCTGAGGATGGTAGGCTGTACTCATATGCACTTTCGTGCCCATCTCTGCCTGAAACGCCCTCCAGAACACAGAAGTGAACTTGGAATCTCTATCAGACACAATACTAGCAGGTACACCATGCAATCTGACTATCTCCCTCACATACTTCTTGGCCAAAACCGCTGCTCCATCAGTTTTCTTGATGGCCAGAAAATGTGCAGACTTAGTCAAACGGTCCACAATGACCCAAATAGCATCAAACGTCCTCGACACAGGTAAACCTACCACGAAGTCCATCGTGATCAAATCCCACTTCCACTCTGGAATGGGTAAACTCTGTAACAAACCACCAGGAACCTGATGCTCCGCCTTCACCAGCTGGCAAGTATCACACTTCGCCACCCAGTCAGCTACGTCCTTCTTCATCCCGACCCAGTGATAATACCGCTTGAGATCACGGTACATCTTGGTCGCCCCTGGATGAATAGAGAACTTGCTCGAATGGGCCTCTCTCAGTATCTCCTGCCTCAAATCCTCACCCTTGGGCACACAGATCCGACCATGTACAAGGATAGTACCATTAGCAGAAACCTGATACTCTGCACCCGCAGCCTTAGAGGCATTCACCAGCCCCTCATCACTCTCCTGAGCTAACCTCACTCTGCTCAACAAATCTGCTCTATCAACTGCCTCCAAACCCAAAGGTTCTTGTGAGATAGCACACAAACTCAATGCACTAATCTCACCTACCAACACCTCCATATCCTGCTCCTGAGCCGAAGCCACCCGCTTCCGACTCAAGGCATTTGCAACCAGATTAGCTTTACCAGGATGGTAAGCTATGTCCAAATCATAATCTGCTACTAACTCCATCCAACGCCTCTGCCTCAAATTCAGCTCAGGCTGAGTAAAAATATACTTCAGACTCTTGTGATCTGTAAATACCTGTACCTTCCCACCATACAGATAGGATCTCCAAATCTTAAGAGCAAAGATCATTGCTGCCATCTCCAAATCATGAGTAGGGTAATTAGCTTCATGCTTCCGCAACTACCGCGAAGCATAAGATATAACCTTCCCCTGCTGCATAAGTACACAACCCAACCCCACTCTAGAAGCATCTGTATACACAACATAAGGCTCGTCCTGCTCAGGCAATGCTAACACCGGCGTGGTAGTCAACATCTGCTTAAGACTTGCAAAACTTGCCTCACACTCTGGTGACCACACAAACGGGACATCCTTCCCTGTAAGCTTAGTCATCGGCTGAGCCATACTCGCAAAACCCCGAACAAACCTCCTGTAGTAACCTGCTAACCCCAGGAAACTCCGAATCTCAGTGGCACTCTGCGGCCTCGGCCACTCCCTGATGGACTGAATCTTCTCTGGATCCACTGAAACTCCCTCAGCTGAAACAATATGACCCAAGAACCCCATCTCACGCTGCCAGAAACTGCACTTACTCAGCTTAGCAAACAACTTCTGCTCCCGCAGCTTCTCCAACACTGCTCTCAGATGTACTGCATGCTCCTCAGGACTCTTAGAATATACCAGGATGTCGTCGATGAAAATGATGACTGACACGTCCAGAAACTCCTGTAACACGCTGTTCATCAATCTC
Source organism: Camelina sativa (assembly GCF_030686135.1). Lineage (NCBI taxonomy): Eukaryota > Viridiplantae > Streptophyta > Magnoliopsida > Brassicales > Brassicaceae > Camelina > Camelina sativa. Next base: position 11,538,244 of record NC_141888.1, read on the forward strand.
ATAAACGCAGCTGGCGCGTTTGTCAACCCAAACGGCATCACCACAAACTCATAGTGCCCATATCTCGTCCTGAAGGCTGTCTTCCTCACATCTGTCTCATGAATAGGGATCTGATGATAACCTGAAGCCAAGTCGATCTTGGAGAACCAAGTAGCACCCCTCAACTGATCCAACAACTCATCAATCCTCGGGAGAGGGTACTTGTTCTTCACAGTAACTCGGTTCAAACCCCGGTAGTCAATACACAACCGAAAACTCCCATCCTTCTTCTTAACAAACAACACCGGAGCTCCCCACGGTGAACAACTAGGACGGATAAAACCCTTGCCCAACAAATCCTCCAGCTGCTTCTTCAGCTCTGCCATCTCTGCTGGAGCCATCCTGTAAGGAGCCTTGGGTAACGGCATCGTCCCCGGTTCCAGCTCAATAGTAAAAGGATCCGACCGAGATGGTGGTAATCCCTGCAATGACTGGAACACATCCTCAAAGTCCTCCACAACCGGAATACCGCTAACCGTAGACTTCCCCACTGACTCTGGCATAGATATAGTAACCAGATAGGCCTCACGGCCCTTCTCGATCATCTTCCCTGCCTGAACGGCTGAGATCACGAGACTCCCCGAAGTCGGTCTAATACCCTGAAAAACCAACTTCCCTCCTGGACGCTCAAACTCCACTCTACCCCGATAACAATCCAAATGCACCTTATACCGATGCAACCAATCCATACCAAGAATGACGTCATACAACTCCACTGGACTGATAAGCAAATCTGCTGGCCACGACTCTCCTGCGATCTGAATATCAACTCCTCCAGCTCGTCCAATAACCCTCAGAAACTTGCCTCCAGCAACTCTGACAACTCCTGAACGCTCTCCAGAATCCCCTCTGATCCCCGCACTCACGGCACACTCCGGAGTAATGAAGCTATGAGAAGCTCCAGAATCAAACATAACATGGGACTTAAACCCGCCCACCAACAAGGTCCCTACACAAATCTCATGTGTTGAGAACCTAACACTTGACCACAAGCAAAAACAAATATAATCTGAACTATTGAATTGACTAAGTTCGAATCTCAGAAGTTATACCTGTGATCGCTCCTGCACTAGTGCCACCGGGCTCCTGGGTCGAGTACACCTGAGTCGTCGGCTCAATCCAACCCACCGGCTGCACACCCTGCTGCACCCCTGGCTGAGCTCCAGCCTGCAACACTGCTACTGCCCTCTGCTGCAACTTGGGACAACGAGGCTTGATATGCCCCGTCTCTCTGCAGTAGTAACACACTCGAGTATCGGTCCGCGGCTCCGTCACCGCCTGCTGCTCTGTCACTGCCCGCTGCTCACCTCTCTGTGGACAGCTAGTCACCTTGTGGTCCCTACTACCACACCCAAAGCATCTCGCACCCCCGTGCCTCGACCTCTGCATAGCATCAAACTTCCGCTTCTGCCCTTGCGCAGGCTTGCCGCCCTTGCTAGGAACAGAAGACGGCTGAGACTGCTGAGACTGCTGTGGCTGCACTGAAGAACCGACCACAACCACCTGTGACCTCAAGTCATCCTCTATCCCAGCTGCAACCTCAACCAACTCCGCTCTCGTAGCATAACTCCTCACTCTACACCGAGTCCTCAAATCATCCCGCAGAGCCAACAAAAACCTCTGCACCTGAGCCGCCTCTGGCTCCCATGCCCTACCTGCATACCCTACAAGCCGACTGAACTCTGCATCCAGCTCCCGCACTGTACGGTTCCCCTGAGTCAGACCCAAGAACCGTGCCTCCATACGATCAAGAGCCTCCTGAGGAAAATACTTGGAGTTAAACTCCCCCACAAAATCTCCCCAAGACATACCCCTCTGCACCCTCCGTGCTGTCACCGACCTCCACCACACACGAGCATCTCCTGACAAGTAAAACACTGCCAGATCCACCCTGTACCGGTCGGGACACCTAAGCGAAAGGAAAATATCCTCCATCCGCTCTCTCCACTCATCCGCTACACTCGGATCGGTACTTCCTGAGAAATACCCTGCTCCCACATGCCGCAGCTGCTCCATCATCCGAACATACTGAGCATCCACTACCTCGGCCCCCGGCTGCACACCTGCCTGCAAACCCGCCACAGGCTGCACCGCTGGACCCTGCCCACCACCCACGGGCGGCACTACCGGATCCTGCCCACCAACCACTGGCGGCACAACTGCTGGAAGTCGCTGCAAAGCCTGAGCTACCTGAGCTAGCAAGTCCATCAAGACATCCTCCCTGCCTGGAGCACCTCCCGCTGCAACCCCCACACCCGGGGCAACACCGTGACGGACACCGGGCCCATCCGCCCTGCCGTCACCCAAACCAGCCTGGTCTCCAGACACACTAGGATGAACCTGTGACTCCGCCACCTCCTCACTGGCCATGCTCTGGGTCACACTCACACTGGCCTCAGGAACCTGACCTCGTCCCCGACCCCGACCACGACCACGCCCACGACCACGACCGCGACCAACAGCATCCTCACCCCTAACCATCTGTATCATCCAAGAACAGAAGGCTAAGCAAACAATAATTCTAATACACAAGAAACACAACTCACCGTGGAATCACAATCAGGCTCGAAGAGGATGTTCTAGGACTTCATGCCACACACAATTGCCAATCACACAATCAATTATAGCATGTAATCCTAAACATCAACAGCAAAAGCACAATGAACCCTAGACCTAGAACCGTAAGGGCTCTGATACCAAATTGAAACAACCCTTCCCGTTTTTTTTTTTTTTTTAATACCTTAATTTACTAGTGGTCCCATACCCACTAACATCCTAACATCAATCAATAACCGCGGATAATCAAATAAAACAAATTCCATTAAACCAAAAGAATTCCAACATTCAAATCCAATAACCAATAACATCAATCAAATAAAGAGATAACCAACAACTAACATCCTACAATGTTCCTTTGACTTAATCTAGCAACCTAACAACAGCTAGACCACAATCAATCAAGTCTCTAGAACATCCTCCTCCTCATAGCCCTTGATTCCACGATCACACTTTTCCTTTACCTGCACACCACAAACAACAATTGAGATGCGTAAGTATTATCATAAATACTTAGTGAGGCCATCCTCCCATCTACTGGGTTATACACACAAGCAGATGAGACCCTCAAGTTCAAGCAAAACAAACAACACACAACAATACATCAAAACAGAAAAACAAGTCTCGGATAAGACTAGTGTCGACCGATGCCAAACGGTGTCGATCGATGCTACAACAAGGTGTCGACCGATGCCAAACAGTGTCGACCGATGCCCATCAAATTGGTGTCGACCGATGCTCCTGAGTGTCGATCAATGCCTCCTCTGCAGACACGATCTGCGCGAAACCCAGCGACGAACTCCGACTCCAATCAACCCAAAATCGACTCCAATCAAGTCTAACCATCTCGGAATTCACTAGAAATCACACAAACAATGATCCCAAGCAACAAAACAACACAAACCACAAAGAAAACACACAAACAAGAGAGATCTCATGCTTAGATCAACCATGGTCAAGCACTCACCTCAAGAACAAGAAGTTTGGATTGAGAAACGTGGAAAACAACACCTCCAGAAGCTTCCCCTTCGATTCCAGCAACAGCTAACCCTCCTACAGCCTCAGATCTCTCCAAAATCACCAAGAACAAGCCCAGAAATCTCAGAAAACGTTTTTCTCTCTTTTCTCTCTTTCTTTTCACTCAACGGCGACAAAATGAGACTCTGAAACCCTAAAATTCGTCCTAAGACACTTATAACTCGACTTAGGGATTTAAATTGAACCAAACCGAACCAATTCGGCAATTAAATCAAACCGGTCGAACCCAGAAATTAGTGGTGTCGATCGATGCCACTAGGGTGTCGATCGACACTCCTTCCAAAATCCCAAATTCTGGTTCGCGGATGTTACAGATCCTGACTAAGCTCAAGGAAGGGTAAGAAGTTCGGAATAATGCGAAATCCTCCAGCAAATTCGAGAAAGCAGGCCAATCATCCGGCGTCTGCACCATCGCAACTAACTAAGCACAGTCCATCTCAAAAGCCTGACAAACAACTCCAGCCGCCAGTAAAGACTCCATAGCCCAGATCAGTGCTTGTAATTCCGCGTGTAAGGGAGTAAGACCTCTTCGGTGACTCCGTGCTCCCAAAAGGAGCGTTGAATCTTCTCCACTGTAGCACCACCAGCCCAGACCCTGAAAAAGATTCGTACTTTTCCATGAACCATCAATCTGACAACGAGGAAAGAGACCCCTGTCCTCCAATAAAGGCGGTAAATCCAGATAACGCGTCGAGTATGATTTGGCCTCCTCCCACAGTAATTTATCATTAGCCGCTTGATTCAAGATTTCAGTTGGCTCTACCTCGATACCTTGGAAAACCTTTTTGTTCCTATCTTTCCAAATTAACCATACAATCCAGGGGAGACGAAGGGTTATATCTGAAACCCCGGATTGGGAAGACGCCCGCCAGAATCGCCAGAATATGAAATCTAGATTCGCATAGATCAAATTATATGGAAAACCTCCCGGATCGAGCACGACTGGGGACATTTCCCAAATGCGTCGCGACCGAGGACACTCAAAGAGCACATGGTTTTTAGTCTCTACTGCAGAGTCACACCGCTTACACAAAGCCTCACACCGGACACCCCGAGACGAAAGCCTTTCTAATACGGGGAGAGCACCCGACCTAATCTGCCAGAGAAAGTGTTGAATCCTCGAGGGTACATCTAATTTCCACGACTGAGCCCGTAAGGACACACATGTCGGCCCATACTCAACATCTGCAATTAGTTCTCAGGCCAACCGATAACCTGATTTGACCGTGTACTTTCTTGACTTAGTAATATGCGATAATAATCTATCCGGTTGAGAAGTTTTACTGACCGGCATACTCCGAATAAGAGAGATATCAACTTGATCAAAAAACTCCTCAAGAATAGGCAAATGCCAGTCCTTCGTAACTGGATTAATGAAATGATTAACCATCAAACTCGGCAACCACAAACTTCCCCAACCATTCGCTGGTCTTGGACGGATATCTGGTAACCATGGATCACGCCAAACCAAAATGGAGCAACCGGAATCTACCGCAACGATCTTGTTTTTTATAAAAGTATGTTTGTTCATTTAAGAATTGTGTATTTTACTAATAGTTGTGACTACATATTTTGCCATCTTTAAAGAAATTTCTTAAAATTTGTATATTGATATGTATTTTTTGTCTTATAATGAATCAAAATAATTTGAAAATTCAATATTCAATGTCATTTTTACTCTTTAAATTATTCATTGAAACGACCGACCTTTTTTTAATAATAAATAATAAATAATAAATAATATATATATATATATATATATATATATATATATAAATAAACTATAGCTAGTGGTCTCATATCCACTAGCCACCTAACCACATTCACAATCAACAGCGGAATAACAAACCAATAAATATCCAATAAACCAATAACCAATAAAATAGTAACCAGTATTAATTCCAATCACAAACTAATGATCTAAACAGCATAAATCAAATAACCAGCAATCCTAAACAATGTTCTAGGACTCAACTCTAGCAACCTAACAGAAGCCAGACAACCAAGCGAACCACTAGAACATCCTCCTCTTCATCGCCTTGATTCCACGATCACACTTTGCCTTTACCTGCACCACAAACACATATTGAGATGCATGAGTATTTGATAAACACTCAGTGAGGCAATCCTCCCATCTAGTGGGCTATACACACAAGCAACAATGATTCCAAAGTTCCAAACAAGCATCAAACAAAACACACAAACCAGGAAATCAAACATCGTCTCGCTGGAAGGGAGGTGTCGACCGACACCAGCCACGTGTCGACCGACACCAGCCAAGTGTCGACCGACACTGGCCTTGGGGTCGACCGACACTACCCCACAGTGTCGATCGATGCCCAATTTGCTGGTGTCGACCAACACCAAGTGGTATCGATCGACACTCCCTCTGCAACTGCGATCTGCGTGAAGCCGAGAGTCGAATCTCGCTCCCAAATCTCCTCCAAATCGTCCAATACTCAAAACCCAAGCCTTAAACATCCGTAGGAACCTGTATCAACCAATCCCAGCAAGAAAAACACACAAACAAGCACCTTCCCAGCCTTAGATCTCTCTAGAAACAGCAAGGAATCTCACCAATCTCACCAAAATCTCAAGAACTCTCTTTCTCTTCCTCTTTCTCTCAAAAACGTTAAACGGCGATAAGAGAAAACTCCCAAAACCCTTCTGGTCGACCACACTCTTAAATATCTCGGTTTAATGGTTTTGCCTAAACCAAACCGGTCGAAATCGATAATTAAATCGAACTAGTCGAACCAGAAATTAGTGGTGTCGACCGACACCCCCTTGGTAAACAACTTCTGCTCCCGCAGCTTCTCCATAACTGTCCTCAAATGCACTGCATGCTACTTAGGACTCTTAGAATAAACCAGAATATCGTCGATGAAAATGATGACAGACACATCCAGAAACTCCTAAAACACGTTGTTCATCAATCTCATAAACGCTGCTGGCGTGTTAGTACACCCGAAAGGCATCACCACAAACTCATAATGCCCATACCTCGTCCTGAAAGCAGTCTTCCTCACATCTGCCTCGTCTATCGGTATCTCATGATAACCCGATGCCAGATCTACCTTGGAGAACCAAGTAGCACCCCTCAACTGATCCAACAACTCATCGATCCTAGGAAGAGGGTACTTGTTCTTCACAGTGACCCGGTTCATACCCCGATAATCAATGCACAACCTGATACTCACATCCTTCTTCTTCACAAACAACACCGGCGCTCCCCACGGTGATACACTAGGACAGATGAATCCCTTACTCAACAAATCCTCTAGCTGCTTCTTCAGCTCTGCCATCTCTGCTGGAGCCATCCTGTATGGAGCCTTGGATAACGGCATCGTCCCTGGTTCCAGTTCAATAGTAAAAGGATCCGACCGAGATGGTGGTAATCCCTCCAAAGACTGAAACACATCCTCAAACTCCTCCACTACCGGAATACCGCTAACTGTAGACTTCCCCACTGACTCTGGCATAGATATAGTAACCATATAAGCCTCACGGCCCTTCTCGATCATATTCCCAGCCTAAATGGCTGAGATCATGAGACTCCCCGAAGTCAGTCTAATACCCTGAAAAACCAACTTCCCTTCTGAATGCTGAAACTCCACTCTACCCTGATGGCAATCCAAATGCACCCTATGCCGATGCAACCAATCCATCCCGAGAATAACATCATATAACTCCACTGGACTGATAAGCAAATCCGCTGGCCACGACTCTCCTGCGATCTGAATATCAATTCCTCTAGCTCGTCCAATAACTCTCAGGAACTCGCCTCCCGCAACTCTAACAACTCCTGCACGCTCTCCAGGATCCCCGCTGATCCCCGCACACTCTGCACACTCTGGAGTAATGAAGCTATGGGAAGCTCCAGAATGAAACATAACATGGGACTTAAACCCGCCCACCAACAAGGTCCCTACACAAACCTCATGTGTTGAGAACCTAACACTTTTATCACAGGAAAAACATAAAGTCCGAACCTACTAAAAATTCACAAAGCTTAAGTACCAGAAATTATACCTGTGATCGCCCTGGCACTGGTTCCACCAGTCTCAGCTGTCGTGTAAACCCGTGGCGCCTGCTCAATCTGTGCCACCTGTTGACCTCCAGGCTGCACCTGCTGCAACACTGCCACTGCTGCCGGCTGCAACTTGGGACAAAAAGGCCTGATGTGCCCTGTCTCCCTACAATGATAACATACCCGAGGCCCTGCCGTCGGAGCACTCCTCTTGGGACAACTAGCAACCCTGTTATCTTTTCTCCCACAACCGAAGCAACTCGCACCACTCGGCTTCTGCGTAGCCTCCCACCTCCTCTTGGTTCTCTGTGCAGGCCTACCGCCCCTGCTAGAACCACCCTGCTGCTGAGCCTTACTAGCTGAACTGCTGGAGCTACCGCCACTGACTGTGCCCAGATATCCTCCTCAATCTCTGCTGCAGTCTCAACCAGCTCTGCACGCGTAGCATAACTCCGCCCTCTACAGTGAACTCTCAAATCATCACGTAGAGCCCTCAAGAACCTCCTGATCTAAGCCTCCTCAGACTCCAAACCCTAAACCCTAAACCCCCATAACAAAGAAGTCGACTGAACTCCAAGTCCAGCTCCCGCACTGACCGTGTCCCCTGAGACAACTGAAGGAACTGCACCTCCAACCGATCCAATGCCTATCTAGGAAAATACTTGCGGTTGAACTCCAAGACGAAGTCAGCCCAAGTCATCTCCCGCTGCACTCTCCTAGCAGCCACTGATCTCCACCACAACTCAGCATCACCACTCAAATAGTAGACCCCTATGTCCACCCAAAACTCCTCAGGACATCTCAGAGTATGGAAGTTACGTTCCACACTCGTCCTCCACGCATCCGCAACAGTAGGATCTGTACCACCCGAAATCCTCTCAGTGAACAGACCCTTCATCTCCTTGCGCATAGACAAATAACGTCCATGTGCTCCCACATCCGCAACCACTGGCTGCCGCTCCTCCGCCACCACTGGTGGCACTACCTGAGCCTAAGCCGGTACCACTGGTGGTAACCGTGCTAACACCTCTGCTAGCTTAGCCGCAACGTCAGTACCAGGGACTCCACCCGCTGGGATTCCCACACCCGGCACCCTAGCATCACCGGCCACTAGAGCATCAACACCGCCCCCTCCTGCCACACTCACGGAATCCCTCGGAATATCCTACGACTCGCCAACACCCTCAGCTGTCACACTCTGGTCCTCGGTCTCACTAACCACTGGGACTTTGCCCCTACCACGACCCCGTCCGCGTCCACGACCACGTCCGCGTCCACGACCTCGACCAGCCATAGCATCCTCTGTAACCATCTGCACTACCATGAACAGAAGGCTAAGCAACAATTTCCAATACAACACAGAAACATAAACTCACCGTGGAATCACACAGTCGGCTCGAAGAAGATGTTCTAGGACTCCATGCCACACACAATTGACTAACTCACATAATCAATCAAGGCATGCAATCCCAAACATCACAATAGAAACCTAGTGAACCCAAACCTAGAACCATAAGGGCTCTGATACCAAAATGAAACGACCGACCTTTTTTTAATAATAAATAATAAATAATATATATATAAATAAACTACAGCTAGTGGTCTCATACCCACTAGCCACCTAACCACATTCACAATCAACAACGGAATAACAAACCAATAAATATCCAATAAACCAATAACCAATAAAATAGTAACCAGTATTAATTCCAATCACAAACTAATGATCTAAACAGCATAAACCAAATAACCAGCAATCCTAAACAATGTTCTAGGACTCAACTCTAGCAACCTAACAGAAGCCAGACAACCAAGCGAACCACTAGAACATCCTCCTCTTCATCGCCTTGATTCCACGATCACACTTTGCCTTTACCTGCACCACAAACACATATTGAGATGCATGAGTATTTGATAAACACTCAGTGAGGCAATCCTCCCATCTACTGGGCTATACACACAAGCAACAATGATTCCAAAGTTCCAAACAAGCATCAAACAAAACACACAAACCAGGAAATCAAACATCGTCTCGCTGGAAGGGAGGTGTCGACCGACACCAGCCAAGTGTCGACCGACACTGGCCTTGGTGTCGACCGACACTACCCCACAGTGTCGATCGATGCCCAATTTGCTGGTGTCGACCGACACTCCCTCTCCAACTGCGATCCGCGCGAAGCCGAGAGTCGAATCTCACTCCCAAATCTCCTCCAAATCGTCCAATACTCGAAACCCAAGCCTTAAACATCCATAGGAACCTGTATCAACCAATCCCAGCAAGAAAAACACACAAACAAGCAACAAACAAGCAAGAACAAGGGAATCAAAGGCTTAGCTTAGCCATGGTCATGCACTCACCTCTCTGCAGAAAGATTCTGACCAATAAGAACGAATTTCTCACTCCTAGCAAGCTCCTAGCACCTTCCCAGCCTTAGATCTTTCAAGAAACACCAAGGAATCTCACCAATCTCACCAAAATCTCAAGAACTCTCTTTCTCTTCCTTTTTCTCTCAAAAACGTTAAACGGCGACAAGAGAAAACTCCCAAAACCCTTCTGGTCGACCACACTCTTAAATATCTTGGTTTAATGGTTTTTCCTAAACTAAACCGGTCCAAATCGATAATTAAATCGAACTGGTCGAACCAAAAATTAGTGGTGTCGACCGACACCCTCTTGGTATCGATCGACACCCATCCCCAAAAACCAATATTTGGTTCGCGGATGTTACATTCATTAACATATATCATTTTAAATTCAAGAAATCTCACTAATTCTTTATTTAACTAAATATTTTTTTGGAACGACTATAATAAATAAAAATTTAGTCTATACCACCAAATCTTTTAAAGATCCCAATTTAACAAAAAATATTATAGTTTGGACTATTGTTGCATAAATTTTCATTTTTACGATCAACTTCTCTACCAAAGTTATATATTAGGCATGATCAGAACTAGATTGTAATTATATTTCGGACCATAACTGGGCCATATTTAAATTATAACCATAAAAAATAGTTAAAAACTGTAAATGTTAACTGTAAATATATGGTTAGATTATATTAACAATAACCATTAATTAATTGTAACTTTATCGAAACTGTTAGTTAACCGTATAGTTAAACAGTAAGTTTTATATCAATAATTATTTATTACTCCCTTTGTTTCATATTAAGTGTCATTTTAGGCTGAAAATTTTGTTACAAAATAAGTGTCATTTTGTATTTCCAATGTAGATGTTTGGTAAATTTTCCAATTTTATCCTACCAATTTAATGCATTGACCAATAGAAAAAATAGATAATATATTAATAAGGAGTAAAATAGAAAAGTTAATGATTTTCTTAATATGTGTGAATTATCCTAAAATGACACTTAATATGAAACAGAGGGAGTAATATATTTATTTAATATGAATCATATATATGATTTATAGACATATGAATACACTTAAAGAACATATCAATTAAAAATAAATAATATCAGTTATATCATATCATCAAATAATCATATCGCATCATTAAATAATTGTAACCGTATATAACCTTAACCGCTTTGACCGGAATCCTGTGTTACCGTAACCGTTTATCAAACAAAATCTCTAACTCATAATATTAAACTAACATTACAAATTTATTTTAATATTAAAATAGCTACAACAAAACGTACAACTATGACAAAAAAAAATACAACATGGGAGGAAATGGCTGCATATGGATGAATGAGTTGAAAAAATGAGTTGAAAAAATTGGTTGAATAGCATTTAATTCATTCATCGACTTAAATTAATAGGTTGAAAAGGTGGAATAAGCATTCATCCAATTTGTTACCATTGGAAAACTTATTCAACCCATTCAACCAAAAAAGTTGAAGAAATTTATAAAGAATTTTTTTCAACTCTTTCATCTCCTATTTAAGCTGCAAATGGTGATTAACAAACTGAACAAGGTGAATAAGATGAATAATAATGGGTTGAATAAAAATGAGCTGACCATTAAAATGAACTGAAGAAACTAAATAAGATGAAGAAGTTGCAGAAAAATAAATTAGTATGCTAAATGGTGATCAATAAATTGAATAGCTGAATACAAAAAAAATTAATATTAACAATATATCTATAATAATATCTGAATTTATATATATATATATATATATATATATAATATAATTATAGATTTGTTAACTAATGTAAAAAAAATTGAACATGTTGATATAATTCTCTAAATAAAAAAAAATTATTAATATAACTGAAAAAACAGATAAGCTCATAATATTTGATTTGCCTATAATATTTACATAATAATATGAATTTCCTAAAAAAAATAAAATAAGACACTATCTCTGGGCGATTATGAAGGCGATTTTACAGTTATTTTCTAGTCATCTTCTTAGGAAGATTCTAACGGTATCCCAAGCCGATATGGGGTGGTTTCTTTTGCTCCACGATCGAGCGGTTTCTCCCGGCAAAGTCGCTCTCACTTTGCACGATGCAACAATTACTCACCCCTGGAATCGAGTATTTAAGAAAGATTGTTCAGGAATCTATGGATATTTACAATCATCTCAAAAACCCTCACTTCTCTTATCAATTCGGTCATCTGAAATTCTACCTCAAATGGCGGATAATATATGACATGCTCTTGATGTTCATATATTTTACCATGTTTTCCCTTAGTTTATTCACATCTTTTGCATATTTTGCTAGCCATTTTCACCATTATTGCATAGCTTTAGGACTAATCATGCATTAGAGTTTAGTTGCATTGCATTTGCATCTTTTCATGCATAATCAGGTGATTTTGGAGCTTAAGGAGCATGGAAGCAATGCTGAGGAGAAGTGAAGCAATCATGAAGGGAAAGCAAGAGAGTTAAGGCTGAAGAACCAAGGTCCAGAGTCCAACTCGATCGCACACTCGACCAGACACTCGACCGTGTGCTGAGGAGGACTCGACTGAGTGGAGGATGCACAAGAGAAGCCAGCTCGACCTGCCACTCGACCGAGCACAGGTTGAGTTGACCGAGCCGTTGACTATTTTGTCTTTTAGTATTTTTAGGGCTTCCACTCCCTCTCCTATATAAAGCCTTGTACCTGCAGCCACCAAAAGAGTCCAGATTTTTAGATATTCTCTAAACCTAGTTTTTACCCTTTTGGGAATTATTCCTTTTGCACTTTTATTTTTCTTAGATCTTGTACTTGTTTTTAAGGAGAAAAGACTAAATTCTTCAATATTGTTGGTTCCATAACTTTCTTAATATTGAGAATTTGAGTTTGATTCTTTCTCCAATATTATAGATCTTTGTTTCATCTTTCTAATGATGCAAGTTTCGTATTTTTCTGGGTTTTTGACTTTGTTCATCATGTGTTCTTGTGAGTAGTTCTCTAGGATCTTGAGGATAGGTTAGGCTGGATTGATCTTATGGTTTGTTTGATTTGGTCAAGCTTGATTGTTGTAAATCTCTTCTATGCTTGATGTTCTTAATGCTGATCCTATATCTGAGAAGGTAGGGTTTGATTTCAAGCATCTTAGCATCACACCAATGTTTAAGAAGCATAGATAAGGCTAGATCTAGAGCTTACCATTAGGCTTGCTAAGAGATTAGAGGTCTTGTTTGGTTTGAGATGTATTGCTTAATGCCTGCTTGTGTAGACTCTTTACTATGTGAGAACAAGTCTAGAGATGCATAGGTTTGATTGTTTCTTGCCATGAGAGTGGATGAAAATTGTCTTAGATTTATATGTCTAGAGATTAGCTCAAAGTTTGCTTGAGATTTGTTGACCAAGTTAGATAACCACAATGATTAGTTCAGCCCATGAATCCCTCCTCACGACTTTCTTTGTTTATTGATTTTTAAGTCTTAATCCTGTTGCTTGCTTGTTGTTTGATTCGTTTCTGCGTTGCTCTGTTTTTATTGTGTTGCTCTGTTTTTGCGTTTAGTCCAGCTCGACCCTGCACTCGATCTACACTCGATCGAGTGCTTGCTCGAGTTCTTCCCCAGAACTTTGGTTTATGATTTGTAGTTGTCCTGTCTTATCTCTAGTCTCATTCTATTTACATTTTTGTTGCATTTACTTATTGTCCTGTTCATTATTGTCTTACATTAGTTTATTTATTGTAGTTTCTATTTCTGTTCTAGCTTCATATAAGTCATAAGCATTCTGTTCCATTTACATTTAGCATCTAGTTCTTGTAGTTTTACTTTCTGCACTTTGCACTTCCATCATAGGATTGTTAGTGACAAACATCCTTTACAATTTGGTTTGACTTAGTCTCATATGCATGTCTTACTTGTTCACAAACACTCAGATAGGATTGACACCTCTTATACTGCAACTGCATAAGGGGAATTGAAACACCCTACCATCCATTCATTCATATCTCACCATTGCATACATTCATCATCATTCACCACCATAAGAAAAACCTTGTTTCAGCTCTCCAGAATATCAATCTTGGTATAGACGATATCCCATCGCACTCCCTCAAGCGGTAGTCCAACAAGCAGCGGATGCAAACAGATTCTGCCTAATTGGCCGCCCTCTCATCCTCCAGAAACAAGACATCCGCCAAATCATCAACGCCCTCCCACGCTCCTGGGGACTGGTGGGTTTTGTTCGTGGTCAAATTGTGGAAGAGAGAAGATGCCAATTTATCTTTCCCTCAGAAGAATCTTTGGAGACGGTTCTCCGCCGAGGACCATGGGCTTTTGCGGACCGTATGCTGGTCCTACAACGCTGGACTCCCAATATGGATCCCAACATGCTGAATTTCATCCCGTTCTGGATCCAAATCCGTGGAATTCCTCTGCAATATCTGAACCTTAGGGTTATTGAAAGCATTGATCAATCGCTAGGAGACAGGATGGAAGTTGATTTTAATGAAGCAAGCAATGCTTGGGTAGAATTTGTTCGTGTTCGGATGAACTGGGATGTCGATAACCCTCTTTTTTTCAAAGAAACTATCAATTCACCACGGGTGTCAACACTACCCTGTCCTTCTTCAATGAACGACTTCGAGGTTTTTGTGATATATGTGGGATGCTGACTCATGATTCAGGACGGTGCTTAATCCAAAATGGAGGTAATGAAGTCCATGATGACGACAGTGATGGTGATGATGATGAGGGACCAAAATATGTACCAAATCCAGGAGTTCACATTCAGGAACTTGATGATGATGGAACCAAAATATGTACCAAATGGATGACCATAATGAGGATCTCCCTGGTAACCAATTGAACGCAGATGAAATGGACATCCCGATACCGGCTCCACCTCCAATAAATGAAGCAGCGGATAATGATTCAGAGCTCTCTGACATCAATCCAGAGCACAACTGTCTTGCAAACATTGACGATCTCCCTGACTCGGAGACACAGCATGGCATGTTTTCTGAAGCCATAGGTATGGTAAACTTGGCTCACATCTATGGCCCTACTAACATTGATGCAGGAACTCTCTCTGCAACATCATTGCACCTGCTGCAATCCAACTCCATCCATCCATATCCAGAGATAATGGAAGCTGCTGATACGAAGAAGAAAGGGAAACACAAATGTGATCATTGCTTGGAATCGAATGAGATCCATCATGGGAACAGACTGATGAACCATGAACAGGGAGAGTGAAGTGGCTCTGCAACCACTAATGACTTGAATAGAGGCGCGGTGGGCCCTATACCACCACATCCACCATGAGGACAGCCTGCTGGAACTGTCAGGGATTAGGCAATGTCCCTACAGTTCGATGCCTAAAGGAGATTAATCGCAAACATCTCCTGGACATCATTTGCCTTTCAGAAACAAAGCAAAAGGATGACGTGATCCTTGAAAAAGCTGAAGAACTAGGATTTCATCAAGTGGTTACAGTCCCTCCGGATGGATTAAGTGGTGGTTTAGCTGTTCTTTGGAAAAATTATGTTAATCTAGTAGTTCATTTTAAGTCTCCAAATCTTATCGATTGTACAATATCTAGTAATGGAACAAGTTTTTTCTTTTCTTTTGTGTATGGTCGCACAATCTGGCTGGTTATTCCGAAACACAAATGGTATCTACGAAGGTTCAGGCCAAGCAGAAGGACAATGCACTAACTCATATTTGGAAAGTGAACTCCAAGCAGCCCTATATGCACTGCAACATGCTTCAGCAAAAGGTTACACAAAGATTCACATGGAAGGAGACAATAAAGAAGTAACAGCAATTCTACAGGGAAAGACACATCTGAAACGACCGACCTTTTTTTTTCTTTTTTTTTTTAATAAATAATAAATAATATATATATATATATATATATATATATATATATATATATATAAATAAACTACAACTAGTGGTCCCATAGCCACTAGCCACCTAACCACATTCACAATCAATAGCGGAATAATAACAACCAATATCCAGTAATAATCAATAATAATCCAACATCAATCCAATATCATAGCATAACAATAACCAAATACCAAACAACAAGAAAAAAGGAACCAGCAACCTATCAATGTTTCTACTGACTCAACTCTAGCAACCTAGCAATGCCAGACAACATCCAATCGACTCTCTAGAACATCCTCCTCTTCATTGCCTTTGATTCCACGATCACACATTGCCTTTACCTGCACACCACAAACAACAATTGAGATGCGTAATTTTTATCACAAATACTTAGTGAGGCCGTCCTCCCATCTACTAGGTTATACACACAAGCATTTGAGACCCTCATATTCAAGCAACAAGCAAACACACAACAATACAACAAACCAGGAAAACGAGTCACGGATATCAGCTAGTGTCGACCGATGCTACATCGGTGCCGATCGATGCTCCTTGACCTGGTGCCGATCGATGCCACGATATGGCGCCGATCGATGCCTCACTAGAAGGTGTCGACCGATGCCACAAGGTGCCGATCGATGCTCCTTCTACAACCACGAACTGCACGACGCGAAAACACGAATTCCGAGTATAATCACTCCAATTTCGTCCCCAAACTCGCCTAGATGATACGCAAATCTGCAGGAACTCAAGAACAAGACACCCAAACAAGCAAACAACAATAACAACAAACAAATCACCCAAATACAAGAGATCTCATGCTCAGATCAACCATGGTCAAGCAGTCACCTCTTTCTAGGAAGATTTAGGCCAAAGGAGACGAAATCCTCACTCCTAGCAAGCTTCTGGCTCCTTCCCAGCCTTAGATCTCCCAAGAACAGCAAGAAATCTCACCAATCTCTATCAAAAGCTCAAGAACACTCTCTCTTTTGTTTTTCTCTCAAAAACGGCGACTACAGACCAAAAACACGATCTTGAGTCGTTTCTCCTCTTTTACACTAGATTTAGGGATTCCCTAAACCAACCACGCAAACCAGACAATTAAAATCGAACCGACCAAACCGGCTACAACTGGTGTCGATCGATGCCCCACAAGGAGGTGTCGATCGACGCCCTCACCAAAATACCAAGAAAAGGTTTGCGGGTGTTACAATTCTCCCCCACCAATCTTGATTCGTCCTCGAATCTCGAACGACCATCAGCCAAGGACTCCCGTGCAACCGTCTCCACGGCCCGCACCCCTCCGACTGATCTACAGAAGGTCACCTCTAGGTGATAGACTCACGCTCCATGCGTCATTTGCTCTCGACTTTTGGACTTTCCTTTACTCATAGGCCTAAACCTTGAGTTTTTATTGGCTCCTCATCAGACCTAAGTCTGCATGCCAAATGTTGGCTCCTCATTGGGCCTAAACCCGCATGCCATAATATATAAGGAAAAATCAAACTCGTCTCTCGGGTTGCCACCCTACAGCGCACCCCCGGATCGTCATCCGAAGTCGATATACCAACCATATTCCCAAGCCACAAAGTCTCTGAATATGGCAGTACTAGGAGAACCTAAGCCCTCCAAGAGTCGCAAGCAAACGATTCTGAACACGTCTGAGTCCTATCCCTATCCAGGTTTCCTTCCCGTGGCTCGCGTAAAACATCCCAATGTCGTACCAGCCACATATCCCCTCTCCGGGATACCCCATGACCACACAAGGATCATATACACGCCACAAGGGCCGCCACAAAGGCCAACAAAATGTCCTAACGAGGACCGCCACCAAGGCCAAAACAAATGTCCTAAAGAGGACCGCCACCAAGGCCACTCGTCCCGAAGGACCGTCACAAAGACCATCTATCCCGAAGGACCGTCACAAAGACCATCTGTCCCGAAGGACCGTCACAAAGTCCATCTGTCCCGAAAGACCGTCACAAAGACCATCCATCCCGAATGACCGTCACAAAGACCATCCGTCCCAAAGGACCGTCACAAAGACACTTTGCCTGAAACAGCCCGCCACAAAGGCCAACAATTGGCTAAAAGCCCCCCACAAAGGCCACACAATGTCTAAAACGACCGCCACACACAGGCACACTGACTCGAAAGTCCGCCACAAAGGCCACAAAAGCCCCTCCAAGGCTTCCCACCGCTAAAATGGACAAATTCTGACTCCCGCAAAACTTTCCATATTTAGCACTTTCCATTTTCGGAAGCTTTCCACTTTTGGAAACTTCTCTTCACAACCCCGCCTCACGGAAACTTTGTACCCCAAACACCACCTCATCTTGTTACTGGGTCGCACAACCAACCACCCCAAGCGACCGAGTAACAAGGGAGATGGGCTGGAATACTCCATTCCCGCTCCATCCACGGATTACAGATGGGACCAGGCTAAACAAGCTCAAGTCGCGGATTGCTTCTCATACCACTTCTTGAACCTTGCCTTCATCTTTGCCTCAGGCTCCCAAGTCTGCTCCTCAACACCATCACAGTCCCACAGGACTCTCATCAAAGGAATCTTCTTCTTCCGAAGTTCCTTGATCCTCCTCTCGAGAACCGTCACTGGTCTCGCTTCCACAGTCATGTTAGGCTGAAGATCCTCAGGAATCTTAGCCAACACCTGCTCACCCTCACGGAGACACTTCTGCAACATAGACACATGGAAAACCTTATGGAATGCACGCATAACCTCAGGCAACTCCAATCTATATGCCACTGGTCCAATCCGCTCAATCACTCTAAATGGACCCATATACCTTGGACTCAACTTAGTCTCTGACAATGACCTGTTCGGACCCCGCAACATGGCCATCTTGAGGTACACTCTGTCTCCTACCTGAAACTCAAGATCTCTCCTCCTCTTATCAGCATAACTCCTCTGCCTATCCTGAGCCTCCTTCATGTTCAGCTTGAGAACCCGAATCTTCTCTGAGGTCTCCTGAACAAAACTAGCACCAAACATGCTCCGCTCCCCCACCTGAGTCCAGCATAATGGTGTACGACATGGTCTCCCATACAAAGCCTCATAAGGAGCCATCTTAATACTCGCCTGATAGCTGTTGTTGTAAGCAAACTCTACCAGGTTCAGGTGATCTGCCCAATGGCCACCCCAATCCAACACACACATCCTCAGCAAATCCTCCAGCGTCTGGATCGTCCTCTCAGACTGTCCATCTGTCTGGGGATGATAAGCTGTACTCATATGCACCTTAGTGCCCATCTCTGCCTGAAATGCCTTCAAGAACACCGAAGTGAACTTAGAATCTCTGTCAGACACAATGCTCGCTGGCACCCCATGCAATCTGACTATCTCTCTCACATACTTCTTAGCCAAGACCGCTGCTCCATCAGTCTTCTTAATGGCCAGAAAATGTGCTGACTTAGTCAACCGGTCCACAATGACCCAAATAGCATCAAAGGTCTGTGACACTGGAAATCCTACCACAAAATCCATGGTGATCATATCCCACTTCCACTCAGGAATGGGTAAACTCTTCAGTAACCCGCCAGGAACCTGATGCTCAGCCTTCACTAGCTGACACACATCACACCTCGAAACCCAACCCGCTACATCCTTCTTCATCCCGACCCAATGATAGTACCTCTTGAGATCATGGTACATCTTAGTCGCTCCTGGATGAATGGACAACTTGCTCGCATGAGCCTCTCTCAGGATCTCTTGTCTCAACTCCTCATCCTTGGGAACACAAACCCGACCGTGCACCAAGATAGTACCATTATCTGAGACCTGATACTTTGAATCCACATCCTTAGAGGCATTCACCAGCCCCAAATCCTTCTCCTGAGCCAACCGCACCCTACTCAGAAGATCTGCTCTATCTACTGCTTCCAAACCCAACGGTTCCTGTGAAACAGCACACAAGCTCAAAGCACTGATCTCCCCTACCAGAGACTCCATCTCCTGCTCCTGAGCCAAAGCTACCCTCTTCCGACTCAGAGCATCTGCAACCGTGTTAGCCTTACCAGGATGATAGGCTATCTCCAAATCATAATCCGCCACAAGCTCCATCCACCGCCTCTGTCTCAAATTCAGCTCAGGCTGAGTGAATATATACTTTAGGCTCTTATGATCTGTAAACACCTGTACCTTTGCACCATAAAGATAAGATCTCCAAATCTTCAGGGCAAAAACTACAGCACCCATCTCCAAATCATGAGTAGGATAGTTGCCTTCATGCACCCGCAACTGCCGCAAACCATAGGTAATCACCTTCCCATGCTGCATCAGAACACACCCCAAACCAACTCTAGATGCATCTGTATAAACCACATAGAGTTCTCCCTGCTCAGGCAAAGCCAACACTGGCGCACTAGTCAACATCTCCTTCAGGCTTGCAAAGCCTTCCTCACACTCTTCTGACCAGACAAAAGGAACATCCTTCCCTGTCAACTTAGTCATAGGACGTGCTCTGCTTGCAAACCCCTGCACAAACCTCCTGTAGTAACCTGCCAATCCAAGAAAACTTCTGATCTTTGTGGCATTCTGCGGTCTAGGCCAATCTCTGATAGCCTGAATCTTCCGTGGATCTACAGAAACCCCCTCTGCAGAAACAATGTGACCCAGAAAGCC
Source organism: Camelina sativa (assembly GCF_030686135.1). Classification (NCBI taxonomy): domain Eukaryota; kingdom Viridiplantae; phylum Streptophyta; class Magnoliopsida; order Brassicales; family Brassicaceae; genus Camelina; species Camelina sativa. The sequence continues at coordinate 11,558,813 of NC_141888.1, forward strand.
CATCTCACACTGCCAAAAACTACACTTGCTCAACTTGGCAAACAACTTCTGCTCCCACAGCTTCTCCATAACTGCCCTCAAATGCACTGCATGCTCCTCTGGACTCTTAGAATAAACCAGGATATCGTCGATGAAAATGATGACAGATACATCCAGAAACTCCTGAAACACACTGTTCATCAATCTCATAAACGCTGCTGGTGCGTTAGTCAATCCGAAAGGCATCACCACAAACTCATAGTGTCCATACCTCATCCTGAAAGCAGTCTTCCTCACATCTGCCTCATCTTTCGGCATCTGATGATAACCCGACGCCATATCCACCTTAGAGAACCAAGTAGCACCCCTCAACTGATCCAACAACTCATCGATCCTAGGAAGAGGATCCTTGTTCTTCACAGTGACCCGGTTCAAACCCCGATAATCGATATACAACCTGAAACTCCCATCCTTCTTCTTCACAAACAACACCGGCGCTCCCCACGGTGATACACTAGGACGGATGAATCCCTTACTCAACAGATCTTCTAGCTGCTTCTTCAGCTCTGCCATCTCCGCTGGAGCCATTCTGTAAGGAGCCTTGGATAACGGTGTCGTCCCCGGTTCCAGTTCAATGGTAAAAGGATCCGACCGAGATGGTGGTAATCCCTGCAAAGACTGAAACACATCCTCAAACTCCTCCACTACTGGAATACTGCTCACCGTAGACTTCCCCACTGACTCTGGCATAGATATGGTAACCAGATAAGCCTCACGGCCCTTCTCGATCATCTTCCCAGCCTGAATGGCTGAGATCACGAGACTCCCCGAAGTCGGTCTAATACCCTGAAAAACCAACTTCCCTCCTGAACGCTCAAACTCCACTCTATCCCGATGGCAATCCAAATGCACCCTATGCCGATGCAACCAATCCATCCCGAGAATAACATCATACAGCTCCACTGGACTGATAAGCAAATCCGCTGGCCACGACTCCCCTACGATCTGAATATCAATTCCTCTAGCCCGTCCAATCACTCTCAGGAACTCACCTCCTGTAACCCTGACAACTCCTGCACGCTCTCCAGGATCCCCGCTGATCCCCGCACACTCTGCACACTCTGGAGTAATGAAGCTATGCTAAGCTCCAGAATCAAACATAACATGGGACTTAAACCCGCCCACCAACAAGGTCCCTACACAAACCTCATGTGTTGAGAACCTAACACTTTATCACAGGAAACATAAAATCTGACCCTACTAAAATTCACAAAGATTAAGTACCAGAAATTATACCTGTGATCGCCCCGGCACTGGTTCCACCAGTCTCCACTGTCGTGTAAACCCGAGGCCCCTGCTCAATCCATGCCACCTGCTGACCTCCAGGCTGCACCTGCTGCAACGCTGCCACTGCTGCCGGCTGCAACTTGGGACAAAAAGGCCTGATGTGCCCTGTCTCCCTACAATGATAGCATACACGGGCCGCTACCGACGGAGCACTCCTCTTGGGACAACTAGCAACCTTGTGATCCTTGCTCCCACAACCAAAGCAACTCGCACCACTCGGCCTCTATGTAGCCTCCCACTTTCTCTTGGTTCCCTGTGCAGGCCTACCGCCCCTGCACGAACCACCCTGCTGTTGAGCCTTACTAGGCTGAACTGCTGGAGCTACCGCCACTGACTGTGCCCGGATATCCTCCTCAATCTCTGCTGCAGTCTCAACCAGCTCTGCACGCGTAGCATAATACCTCCCTCTACAATGAACTCTCAAATCATCACGTAGAGCCCTCATAAACCTCCTGACCTGAGCCTCCTCAGGCTCCATAGCCCGACCCCCATAACACAGAAGTCGACTGAACTCCAAGTCCAGCTCCCGCAATGACCGTGTCCCCTGAGACAACTGAAGGAACTGCACCTCCAAACGATCCAATGCCTCTCTAGGAAAATACTTGCGGTTGAACTCTAAAACGAAGTCAGCCCAAGTCATCTCCCGCTGCACCCTCCTAGCAGCCACAGATCTCCACCACAACTCAGCATCACCACTCAAAAAGGAGACCCCTATGTCCACCCAGAACTCCTCAGGACATCTCAGAGTATGGAAGTTACGTTCCACCCTCGTCCTCCACGCATCCGCAGCAGTAGGATCTACAACTCATGAAAACTGCTCAGTATGCAACCGACCCATCTCTGTCAACATGTTGAGATAACGAGCATGGACCCCCACATCCGCAGCCACTGGCTGCCGCTCCTCCGCCACCACTGGTGGCACTACCTGAGCCTGAGCCGGTACCACTGGTGGTAACCGCTCTAACACCTATGCTAGCAAAGCCGCAACGTCAACACCAGGGACTCCACCCGCTGGGACCCCCACACCCGGGACCCTAGCATCACCGGCCACTGGAGCATCAACACCGCCCCCTCCTGCCACACTCACGGAATCCCCCGGAACACCCTGCGACTCGTCAACACCCTCAGCTGTCACACTCTGGTCCTCGGTCTCACTAACCCTTGGGGCTCTGCCCCTACCACGACCACGTTCGCGACCACGCCCGCGACCTCAACCAGCTACAGCCTCACCTCTAACCATCTGCACTACCATGAACAGAAGGCTAAGCAAACAATTACTAATTAACACAGAAAATAAAAACTCACCGTGGAATCACAAGTAGGCTCGAAGAGGATGTTCTAGGACTCCATGCCACACACAATTGACTAACTCACATAATCAATCAAGCATGCAAATCCCAAACATCTACAGCACAAAGCCTTGTGAACCCAAACCTAGAACCGTAAGGGCTCTGATACCAAAATGAAACGATCGACCTTTTTTTTTTTTTAATAAATAATAAATAATATATATATATAAATTACAACTAGTGGTCCCATACCCACTAGCCACCTAACCACATTCACAATCAACAGCGGAATAATAACAACCAATATCCAGTAATAATCAATAATAATCCAACATCAATCCAATATCATAGCATAACAATAACCAAATACCAAACAACAAGAAACAAGGAACCAGCAACCTAGCAATGTTTCTACTGACTCAACTCTAGCAACCTAGCAATGCCAGACATCATCCAATCGAGTCCCTAGAACATCCTCCTCTTCATTGCCTTTGATTCCACGATCACACTTTGCGTTTACCTGCACACCACAAACAACAATTGAGATGCGTAAGTATTATCACAAATACTTAGTGAGGCCGTCCTCCCATCTACTAGGTTATACACACAAGCATTTGAGACCCTCATATTCAAGCAACAAGCAAACACACAACAATACAACAAACCAGGAAAACAAGTCACGGATATAAGCTAGTGTCGACCGATGCTACATCGGTGCCGATCGATGCTCCTTGACCTGGTGCCGATCGATGCCACGATATGGCGCCGATCGATGCCTCACTAGAAGGTGTCGACCGATGCCACAAGGTGCCGATCGATGCTCCTTCTGCAACCACGAACTTCACGACGCGAAAACACGAATTCCAAGTCTAATCACTCCAATTTCGTCCCCAAACTCGCCCAGATGATACACAAATCTGCAGGAACTCAAGAACAACACACCCAAACAAGCAAACAACAATAACAACAAACAAATCACCCAAATACAAGAGATCTCATGCTCAGATCAACCATGGTCAAGCACTCACCTCTTTCCAGGAAGATTTAGACCAAAGGAGACGAAATCCTCACTCCTAGCAAGCTTCTGGCTCCTTCCCAGCCTTAGATCTCCCAAGAACAGCAAGAAATCTCACCAATCTCTCTCAAAAGCTCAAGAACACTCTCTCTTTTGTTTTTCTCTTAAAAATGGCGACTGTAGACCAAAAACACGACTTTGAGTCGTTTCTCCTCTTTTACACTCGATTTAGGGATTCCCTAAGCCAACCACGCAAACCGGACAATTAAAATCAAACCGACCAAACCGGCTACAACTGGTGTCGATCGATGCCCCACAAGGAGGTGTCGATCGACGCCCTCACCAAAATACCAAGAAAAGGTTTGCGGGTGTTACAACATCATTTTGCGACCTACAACTGGCTGAGAGACATCCAATTTTGGATCAACAAATTTGATATGGTTAAGTTTGGGTGGACACCGAGAGAAAATAACAGATGTGCATATACACTTGCAAAAAGACAACGACCATCGATTGATTCTACAATATTTTATAACCATGTACCAAGCTTTCTTAACTCTGCTCTATACTGTGATTACATTTAAATATCAATAAAGCTTTAAGTGTTAAAAAAAATAATATGCATTTGCTAGATTTCCACGATTGCTTGTTAAATTATAAATTTTTTAAACATATATATTTTATATATAATTAAAATTAAAATTAAAATTAAAATTAAATTTTCATCTTTTTTTTAATCTGTTTATCTCCTATTTGAGGTTGAAGAATTTTCAGCAAAAAAGTGTTTTTTCTCAAACCTTAAGATGGATCCTAATAAATTTGAGTTAAAAACATATTTATCTCAAATGATAAGTTTTTTGCTGACCAAAGTTGAATTGTAAGTTCAACCCATTCATCTAGGTTAATGAGTACAACCATTTGCAGCCTAAGTCATCCATTTGCACCCCAAGAAAAGTTGTAACTTCCGTAAACCGGAGTCTCGGTTTTGGGTGTACAATGATCGATGCAACTGATGTAGTACTTTTACTTCAATTAAATTATCAATCCACAATTTGTATTAATCAACTCACTAAGAATGCACAAAGATGCTTAATCTAAGCTTAAACATAAATAGGTTCTTTTGTAACAATCTTAACTAACAAACTGATTCAAAGAAAGAAAACTAGACAACTCAAAGCAATGCAAACTCAAAGAATCAGGACACTGTAAATGCAGATGAGGCAATAATAAAGTGCAGAAAGTAAAGAACACAAGAACTTTGTTAACGAGGTTCGGTTTTTCCTACTCCCCGGAACCACATCTAGATTTTGATTCCACTAGAACAAGAAAGCAATACAACCGATTCGCAAACGCGTAAATCAAGCACAACCCTCTTAATTCACCGCTCTGTTCTATAACATGAAATCTTAAGGATAATTCTCTACCCTTAACTAGACTAACACCAAGCCTAGATTCAAACGAAGATAACCTAACCTTGGGCTAAACTCCCCCTGAGCCTAGACTTCAGATCTTCAACTCTCTTGAGCAACCTTCACACACACGTCACACTGACGAACAAAGACGCTTGAACAACACAAGCACCAAACAGAAAAACTAAGCCACACACCAACAGAAAGCTCTCTAGGGTTCTAACCTTTATGCTTCAGCTCTCTTCCTTCTCTAGGACGTGCCTAATACCTCCTTATATACCCATCAATACTTCCTAATCACCATAGGAGAAGATTTCCAAATCTCATAAGAAAAAGACTTTTTCCTTTTTGCTATTTTACTTTTCCTTGTAAAACTCCAATTTACTCAACCAAAGATATACTAGTTTTCCTCTTCAATATATCCTCAAACCGTCCTTCAATATTGTCTTCTCAAACCTTCTAGAAACTTCTCACACACATAAAACACCAACAATCTTGTATCACGTCTTGAATCACACAGACACTACTTCAGCCATTCAATACATCTTCAGACACAACTAAAAACAGATTTTAAATCAAGATTAAACAAGTGAACCTTGGGCAAGGTAATTAACTTGGGAGATAGCTAACCAATCCTAGATGTCTAAGCAACAATCAAGAACAATCATATGGCTAAGAACACTTATGCAAATCAATCCATTTCCATGATAGAGATCCTATGTTAATCAAGTGATAATCAACATTTTCCAAAGGCAATCACAAGGTAAGCATGCATTATAAACAAGTCTATATACCACTAAACACCCTAATCATCAATTTCCATTTGCTAGGAATGCAAAGCTCTTGAATAGTTTGGTTCAAGAATTTCATCAAACACCTTTTGGGCATGGAAATCCTAATGTCTAGATCCAAGCTTGATCAAGGCTATCTAGCATTATTAACACTAAACAAGATAGGAAACACATAAATAAAGCCTTAGACATCAAAGATCAATCATCTATCTCCCTAATCTACCTAGCCCAAAGTTCTATTGATCTACTCACCCATCATCATGATCACACAAAGATAAGAGTTTGATCTTTGTGGAATCATAATAAGAGATTATAGATTAAGAGATTTGAAGAAGAAATTGCTATTAAAAACTTAAAATTACTCAATCATTCAACAAACCAAGAGTAAACAAATTTAAGAACCCTAAAAAGCTGCTAAACAAAAGATAAGTCTCCCCTTAATAGGGTTAGAGTATTTATAGGAAAATAGAAGGGAACCCGGGTCAACCCAAAACAAACTGGGTCAAACCCGGATCTAGACTAAAACAAGTGTGGACTTAGGCGGCTACGGGGATGGCTTGACCAATTGACATGGCTGATGGTGTCAATCAGTCACCTTTTGGCCGATGGGGATGGCCGATGATGGCTCATGATCCTTCATCCGATCGAGCGAACCAGGCAGCTCTTGGCCGATTGGGGTGGCCGATGATGGCTCCTGATCGTGTGCATATCTAGTTCCATCGGTTGTCACTTGGCCGATGGGGGGTGGCCGATTGAAATCACACGGCCATGGTTTGGTCGATTGGTCTGGCCGCTCATATCTCCTGATTCCTTGTCACTTCTCCAACTTCACAATTCTTTGCTTCTTTGCTCCAAAACAAGTCCAAATGCTCCAAATGTGATGAGATTACTCCAAGAACCTGAGAGATAACACACTAGATGTATATGCTCCTAAAACAACCTAGAAAGACAAGATTATGCAACAAAACTATGCAAAAACAAGGCTTAAAACCCAACAAAAACACAAGATATCAACTCCCCCAAACTTATCTCTTGCTAGTCCTCAAGCAAGAACCAAACAAAAAGTGAGAGAGAGAGGTTTGAAAAAGGGATTCAAAACCAAAAAGTATCAACGAAGGATTCAAACCACAGTCCTTAAATGTAATTCAATGGTGCTAAGATCAATCAAAGTGCTTACAAATATTTTTCTAAACTTATCACAATGCACCACTTTAGTTCACCTTCTATCTATTGGTAAAGACTTGCAATCCTATTGAACATCTCTCTCACATTCATTAAAGTGTTTGGTGTGATCTTGCAAATGGAAAATAAAATCAAGCTCAATTGGTTTAAGGATAAGGCCTTTTTTAAGAGGTGGTTAGCAAAGGTGTTTTTGGGTGGTTTACTCTCAAACAAAAAGGAATACTAGACAGTTGTGAAACCAATCTAAGATTGAGAATAATTTGGGCATACAAAGCTTAGCTATTGATGTTCTACCCACCTTGAAGCATTTCTACCCTTTTTCTCATCCTTCTTTTCTTTCTTTCTAACCCAACTTAAACCCCTTCTCTTCTTTACTTATGGTCTTAAACTTTTAAATATCTCTAAGGCTTCACTTTAAACACAAGCTCTCTCTTTTTTTTTTTGAACTTCTTTTGATGAACTCCCATTCTGATTAAACTATGCTTTAGCATTCTCTTTTTTTTTTTTATGAAACTTATCTACGAGACATCAGCTAGACTTTTCTTTCTCTTCTTTTTCTTTTAAGAGACTTAGAGCTTTTAACCAAACTTAACCTAGACAACCCTTTTCTTTTGACCAAGTAATTCTTTCTATTTCCCCCTTATTCACTCTTGTTTCCAAACCTGTACCCAAATCAACATTCCTACCACCTATTTCTTTCAAAACCAGTCCTATTAGCTAGTTCTAAAGATTCCAAACCTAGCTAAAACAAGAGCCAGTTCTTTGTCATTCTCAATACTCTCAAGATTTCACAACCTAAAGCATTATCAACATAGAGGCATCACTCATCATATCAACACAAGGCTTGAAAGGAAAGGTTGGGGTTTAATGGTATGGCAAGAGATTGTGTTAAACAAAATAGAGTGGCAAATATAGATTGTTAACCCAAATGCAAGATAATTTAAAGATCAAATTAAAGTCCAAATAATATAGAGATGCAGCAATGATCATGTGAGCTTTACACAAGAAGAAAATGCTTTCAAGTGACACAATGCTTTAAGCTTAGACTCTTCATTTTTTCCCAAAGATTAAACAAGCACCAATGAACTGTAAATGAGGGCTGTAGGTTCAATCCTAAGACTCTACTTTTACAAGGCAACTTCATCATTATCCCCAAATGCAAATGCATACTAAATGCTTCTAGACTCAATTCTAAACACAAGAATGAATATGCAAAGCTAAATGCATTTTTTTGGTTTTAAAATTTTTCAAATTTTTTTTTTTTTGATTTTTCTTAAAGCCTAGCTATTAACAAATGCATGACACTAAAAATGAAAATCAAAACAAAACACAATGTTCGATGGTTAGTCCCTCCCCCAAACTTAATTCACACCGTCTTGGTGAGAGAAAAGCCGGGAAAAAGACTAACAAGAAAAATAAAGATGAAATTAAGAAAAGACTCTATGTACAAGGACTTGGAGCTTACCTCTAGTTCATGGAAGAGTCAAGAGAGTAGGAGGAGTTACTAGTGCATGGTGTTGGAGACTTTTCTGCTCTTCTCTTCCTCCTTTGTCTTCTCTCATAGGCTGAAGCTCTTGGTGGGTCATAAAAACCAATGGCAGTACTAGCTTCACCATGGAATGAGTGCCTCTCCAAATCATCCTCAACCACATTTGCTTGTTCCTCTCTTGAGTCTACAACCACTTAAGGATTTGGGTTTGAGGTACTTGCAATGGCAAGTTTTGCTTCCACATGCTTCAATATTTTGTGAAGACCTTTCACTCCCTTTACTAGCTTCTTGATGTTCTTCCATTGCCATTTAACCAAGCGCTGGAGAAGGTGGATGTGGGTGTGTGCTTCTCTAAGAGACTTGTTTGAAGTGGCTTCTTCAAATGGTTGGAAATCATACCTAGCACTGACATATACTAGACTGGGAGGAGCTGCTTGTGAAGTGTCCTCAGCTTGACTTCTACCCTTCTTTGAAGCTGTTATTGGAATCACTGGCTCATCATCCTTAAAGGTGTATAGGTAGTCATCTTTAATGTGGCAGCATATTCCAAACCTGAGATAAAGGGATGTGACATCCTTTTGAGAGAGTAGGAGCCTCTTCTTCTGCATCTTTTGAAAATGTAACCATAGTAGGCATAGAAACCCTTCTCAGTTTGGCCATCTAAATAAGTAGTCTTCTTGAGGTAGACTGGATGGTAATTCCATGGTCAAAATCACCAAGCTCAACTCCTTTTGCTTGCAAAATACGGGGTGAGAAGTCCACCCATACTTAGAACAGTGGTCTTACCTGTTGTTGTCCAAACCCAACCTTGGTAGTGAAGCATTTGATGAAGGAAGACAGCAGCAACACATGTATCTTCAACATTGGACAATGAGGGATTCCTTTCTTTGTAGGTTCTTATGAAAGGTTGCAACCCTGCTAGAAAGACAACCAAGTTCATTGGCTTGAACTGCTCTAGCCTCTCTTCTTGCAAAAAGAGTGTGAGAGAGAACTTTGTGAGCATATCTCACTGTAGGATACATGATGCTTGTGTACTTCACATGACCAGCTGTTTAATTTCCCACACCAATACCTTGACAAAAAGAATCATACTCCTTTGGGTTAGTGTTGTATTCTAGGCTTGTTCCTGATTGAAAACCATAGATAGCTCCTAAATCTCCTAAGGTCATCTTGTAGTGCTTCCCTTGAACTTTAAACTCAAAATGCCCAAGATCATTAGTCTCCTCCACACCCTCATCTTCATAATAAGTCACTGTCAAGGATGCAAGGAACTCTCTTGTTGTCTCAACATAGGTGGGAAAAGCCATATTAGAGAACTGTCCTAACCCCAAAGTTGTGAAGATAGTTTGCATGTCTTCAAGTTGGCCAGCATTCTGAAGGAATTCATGATCTGGGTATCTAGTTGGAGCAAACTTGATCTTCTTAAAGCGCTGCATCAGTTGGGAGTAGGTAGGCTTCTTCTTGAGTGGCTTAATCTGCTTTTCCTTAGCAGCTGGAGGTGGTGGAGATTCAGACTCACTCTCACTCATATCCCTTTCCTCTGAGTCATTATCCTCAATCACAAGCTCCTTAATTTTCTTCTTGCTTGCTGGAGCTTTTTGTTTACCAAGTGAAGACTTAAACTGAGTTGCCTTCTTCTTCTTCTTCTCAACAACCCTTTCTACGACCTCTTTTGCCTTAGTTTTTTTTTCTCCAGGTCTCAAGTTGGTTCTAGCCATTGTTCCTATCAAAAATACAAAAACACTTGAAAAATATTAGTAATGCTCACTAGGAGCCACAACTTGAATCCACAAATAGCAAGTGCTTTCAAGTGGCATAATGCTTTAAGCTTAGACTCTTCATTTTTTCCCAAAGATTAAACAAGCACCAATGAACTGTAAATGAGGGCTGTAGGTTCAGTCCTAAGACTCTACTTTTAAAAGGCAACTTCATCATTATCCCCAAATGCAAATGCATACTAAATGCTTCTAAACTCAATTCTAAACACAAGAATGAATATGCAAAGCTAAATGCATTTTTTTGGTTTTAAAATTTTTCAAATTTTTTTTTTTTGATTTTTCTTAAAGCCTAGCTATTAACAAATGCATGACACTAAAAATGAAAATCAAAACAAAACACAATGTTCGATGGTTAGTCCCTCCCCCAAACTTAATTCACACCGTCTTGGTGAGAGAAAAGCCGGGAAAAAGACTAACAAGAAAAATAAAGATGAAATTAAGAAAAGACTCTATGTACAAGGACTTGGAGCTTACCTCTAGTTCATGAAAGAGTCAAGAGAGTAGGAGGAGTTACTAGTGCATGGTGTTGGAGACTTTTCTGCTCTTCTCTTCCTCCTTTGTCTTCTCTCATAGGCTGAAGCTCTTGGTGGGTCATAAAAACCAATGGCAGTACTAGCTTCACCATGGAATGAGTGCCTCTCCAAATCATCCTCAACCACATTTGCTTGTTCCTCTCTTGAGTCTACAACCACTTAAGGATTTGGGTTTGAGGTACTTGCAATGGCAAGTTTTGCTTCCACATGCTTCAATATTTTGTGAAGACCTTTCACTCCCTTTACTAGCTTCTTGATGTTCTTCCATTGCCATTTAACCAAGCGCTGGAGAAGGTGGATGTGGGTGTGTGCTTCTCTAAGAGACTTGTTTGAAGTGGCTTCTTCAAATGGTTGGAAATCATACCTAGCACTGACATATACTGGACTGGGAGGAGCTGCTTGTGAAGTGTCCTCAGCTTGACTTCTACCCTTCTTTGAAGCTGTTATTGGAATCACTGGCCCATCATCCTTAAAGGTGTATAGGTAGTCATCTTTAATGTGGCAGCATATTCCAAACCTGAGATAAAGGGATGTGACATCCTTTTGAGAGAGTAGGAGCCTCTTCTTCTGCATCTTTTGAAAATGTAACCATAGTAGGCATAGAAACCCTTCTCAGTTTGGCCATCTAAATAAGTAGTCTTCTTGAGGTAGACTGGATGGTAATTCCATGGTCAAAATCACCAAGCTCAACTCCTTTTGCTTGCAAAATACGGGGGTGAGAAGTCCACCCATACTTAGAACAGGGGTCTTACCTGCTGTTGTCCAAACCCAACCTTGGTAGTGAAGCATTTGATGAAGGAAGACAGCAGCAACACATGTATCTTCAACATTGGACAATGAGGGATTCCTTTCTTTGTAGGTTCTTATGAAAGGTTGCAACCCTGCTAGAAAGACAACCAAGTTCATTGGCTTGAACTGCTCTAGCCTCTCTTCTTGCAAAAAGAGTGTGAGGGAGAACTTTGTGAGCATATGTCACTGTAGGATACATGATGCTTGTGTTCTTCACTTGACCAGCTGTTTAATTTCCCACACCAATACCTTGAAAAAAAGAATCATACTTCTTTGGGTTAGTGTTGTATTCTAGGCTTGTTCCTGATTGAAAACCATAGATAGCTCCAAAATATCCTAAGGTCATCTTGTAGTGCTTCCCTTGAACTTTAAACTCAAAATGCCCAAGATCATTAGTCTCCTCCACACCCTCATCTTCATAATAAGTCACTGTCAAGGATGCAAGGAACTCTCTTGTTAGGTGGGAAAAGCCATATTAGAGAACTGTCCTAACCCCAAAGTTGTGAAGATAGTTTGCATGTCTTCAAGTTGGCCAGCATTCTGAAGGAATTCATGATCTGGGTATCTAGTTGGAGCAAACTTGATCTTCTTAAAGCGCTGCATCAGTTGGGAGTAGGTAGGCTTCTTCTTGAGTGGCTTAATCTGCTTTTCCTTAGCAGCTGGAGGTGGTGGAGATTCAGACTCACTCTCACTCATATCCCTTTCCTCTGAGTCATTATCCTCAATCACAAGCTCCTTAATTTTCTTCTTGCTTGCTGGAGCTTTTTGTTTACCAAGTGAAGACTTAGACTGAGTTGCCTTCTTCTTCTTCTTCTTCTTCTCAACAACCCTTTCTACGACCTCTTTTGCCTTAGTTTTTTTTTCTCCAGGTCTCAAGTTGGTTCTAGCCATTGTTCCTATCAAAAATACAAAAACACTTGAAAAATATTAGTAATGCTCACTAGGAAACACAACTTGAATCCACAAATAGCAAGTGCTAAGTACCTAAGAGATAAATCAACAAAATTAAACCAAGGAACAATGTGAATCAACTTGAGTACAAACTTCACAATCAAAGTCAAAATTACTTCTTCTTAAAAATTTAAGAACTCAATAAACCACCAATCATGATCAATTGGTCTCCAAATCTGCTGGTCTCTTCCAGATTTTTTCATTGAACAATAGACAAGGTAAAGAAATAATAAAACTTAAATTTCCCCAAAATTTCGAAATTGAACAACAAGCCCAGCAATTCTAACAAAATTGGAACCAGCTAGCATCAATATCAAGCTAAACAACCTAAAATCAATGTATAAATAACTGGCAAGTCGAATCTAGCACATAATGGGTTCAAACCTATACATGAGAGAAAAAATAGTGAAGTTTCTTACCTTGTTTGCGACGAGGAGTAATGCAGAACTAATGGGGTTATAAGTAATTAAAAGAGCTTGCAAAACCCAAACCAACACACCAAAAATCTTTGAAAACGATTGAGAGATGAAGGAGATACAAAGATTTTAGTGTTCTTAGGCTTTAGAAATCGACAAAGAGAGAAAAGAGATGAGAGATTTTGGGTTTTAGGGTGTTGAGAGAAAGAGTAAACCAGCCAAAATTAATTTGAAAAGTTGAAAAATTAATCTGGTTTACTAAGATTGAACCGAATAAAACCATATGGGATTAGAGGAACTTACCTGGATGGACCCAATCGGTTGGGAACTGGCCGATGGTCGTAGCCGAAGCGTCCACAGGGCCAAGGTTAGGCCTATGCTCCTACCCAATGATACTCCCTGACCATAAACCATGATAGTACTTGGGAACCTTCAATCGGTCCTTGTTTGGCCGATGGATCAAACTGTTTACCTCAATCGGGCGGCTACAGACCGATTCACTTGAACGCGTGTTGTCCCTGATCAAAATTTGTTGTTCCTCAATCGGCGTCCATTAGGCCGATTCACGTGCACGATGACCATAGACGGGCAAGGTTTGGCAGTAGTCTCGTCCCGCTTATCGTCTCTGATCAAAAACTCATTGACACTCGTAAGTCTTCAATCGGCCCTCCTTTGGACAATTGGTCAGGCCGATAATCTCACTCGGCTCTCACTTGGCCGATGGTCGAGACCGCGCATATCTACTGATAAAAAACGCATTGCCTCACATGGACACGGTTTGGCCGAATGCTTGAACCGATGGCATCACGTGGGCACCACCCAACCGATTCACTTGACTGCTTACTCCATCTGTGTAACTACATCTTTTGTGTGGTGTGATGACGATGAATGAAGATAGTGATGATGAATGAACAGGTGGATGCAAGGTGTTTCAATTACCCTTATTTTGTTGTAGCATAAAGGATGTCAAACCATAATGAGTGTGATGCAAGAAATCAGGATGTGAACACTTATCTAAGTCAAGCCAAATATGATGATTATTTAATACTAGCAACCTAATGACAATATTGATATGCAGAATGTAAAACTATCTAGATGAAAGACAAAACGCAAAGTGAACAATGTAAACAAAGCAGTAATGATACTAACAAGAACAAGAACTACACTAATGCAAGGCAATAAAAGCAACATGATCAAACAGAAATGAAATGAATGCAACAGGAATGAAACAAGAATGAAACAAGAAATGAAATAGAAAGTTGCAGGACATAAACAAGAATACTGGATGGTGCTCAAGCAAGCACTCGATCAGATGCTCGATCGAGTACTAGGTCGAGTGGGTTGAATATGCAGAACAGAGCTAGAAACAACAATCAAACATAGCAAAACACAAGTAAATCAAACAAGCGATTAACAATATTCAAACAGAGAAATCAATAGACAAAGAAGGTCCTAAGGATGGATTCATGGGTTGGACTCAAGCTATGGTTATCTAAACGGATCAACAAACCTCAATCAACAATGAGCTATCTCTAAACAATGCTCTTCTAATACTTGCTAATACATTCTCATGACAATAGCAATCAAGTTTAGATACTCTTAAACCTAGTTCTCACTAGCTAAGACATACCAAAACAGGCATTAAACAGCCAGATCATTACATGTCAAAAATCACTTTAAACAACCAATCTCTTGGGCTAAGCATGATAATCTCTAGCATTAGCTTTATCTAACAACTTAAACATTGGTATGATGTTAAGAAGCTTAAGATCTATCCTTACCTTCTCAGTATAAGAACAGCATAGAGCACATCTAATCTAGAAGAAATATATAAACAAGCAAGCTTGACCAATCTAAACAACCATAAACCCTTATCCAGTCTAATCCATCCTTAAGATCCTAACACACTACTCAAATTGACTAAACATGATGAACAAAATCATAAAACCAGAAATCAATGAAACTTGCATGATTAGATAGATGAGATGAAGATCTACAATATTGAAGAAGATATCAAACTGAAATTCTTAATACTTAGAAAGTTATGGAACCAACAAGTATCAAAGATTTATGAGAAAATATAAAAGGTGGCTAATGATCTAAGCAAAAAGTAAACATTTCCCAAAAGGGTAAAATCTAGGTTTCTTAGATATTTTTCTCTCAAAAGTGTCTTATTTGCGGCTATAGAGTACAAGGGATTTATATAAGAGAGAGGGGAAGCCCTAAAATGGCTAGAAGACAAAATAGGAAGGCAGCTCGGTCAACTCGACCATGTGCTCGGTCGAGTGCTTGGTCGAGTGACCTCTTCTTCTGCTTCTTCCAGCCGGTCGAGTCCCTCTCCGCACACGGTCGAGTGTCTGGTCAAGTGGACTTCCGGACTTGGTTCTTCCTGCTCTAGCTCCTTTGTCTTCTTCACTTGATGGCTCCAATCCTCCTTAGCATCCTTCCATGCTCTTTAGGATCCAAAATCACATGCTTATGCTAAAAACTACCCAAATGCAATGCAATCCTACTCTAATGCATAAACAGTCCTAAAGCTACTCAATAATGGCCAAACATGCTAGAAAATCATGCAAAAGATGTGAATATACTAAGGTAAAACAAGGTGAAATATATGAACATCAACACCCCTAAACTTAGTCTTTGCTTGCCCTCAAGCAAATAAACAAGACATAAGTTGGTAGGTGAGGTTTGAAAGTGGGATCTCAGCTCCTAAAGCTTGACAATAAACTAGCTAGAATCAATGTCCAAGTTACTAGTACTATGATGCAAGTTGAATTAGCTGTACTTAAAGATTTTAGACAAGCCTATCACAACCTTAACTGATTCAAGCCTTAGACATCCACATGCATTCAGATCAACCATTTCCTTTAACATTCATTAATCAAGAACATGAATCAACTTATGCAATGCTTAAACTCATTTGGCTTGGTAATAAAATGTTTAGAGACAATGATGGTCTCTCTTTAGAGTGGGGCTTATCAATATCAAGGTTCCTTCATAAAATATGGATTGAGCTTTAGAAGAAGGCTAAAGTTAAGAACACTTACACAGATACAAGAACAAAACCTTGTCTACCCAAAGGTACCCAAAGTGTTTGATCCTAACATTCTAATCCCAAACTGTCCTAGTTCTACCCTTATCTTCATCTCTTCTCAAATACCCTTTTCTCTTTTATTTAAGCCTTAGGAGAGGTTTCTTATTTGAATTCTCTAGAGGAATGGGGTTTCTTTCTTATTTGCTATGGTTCCCTTTTCTTCTTATTCTTTAAGACATAAAAGTATTTTGCTAGACTCTTCTTTTTTTTTCTTTTTTTTTCTTTGATTAGAACCATCTTCAACAATTTCACATTTCCCATTCTTTCACTAGACCTTAAATTTACTTAAACACATTCTCCTCCTAAAGACTCTAACCTTTTCTTTCTCTTTTTCTTCTTTTTTTTTTTTTTCTTTTTTCAAAACAACCAAGTCCCAAACCCAACAATTAAACCACCTAGTCCTATCTAGTTTGAAAATTACAAACTAGAACTACACAAGGCTTTACTCTTGTCAGCTCAAACCTAACACTTTCTACCAAGCTCAATCCCAAAAAGGCCTTGCACACACAAGAATAATATGGCTTGAAAGAAGGGTTGGTTATGGGTAGGGGAAACTGATCTTAATGATTAAATCAGCTACTTGGATCAACAAGAGTGGTAAAAAGGAGAAAGTTGATCCAATATGATATTCATGAGTTTAAAGCAATGCACAAATTGATAATTAAAAATCAATATTAGGTTCTTATAAGTAGGAAATGACATCAAATCACAACATGCTTCAACTTAGACCAGAATGCAATATAGGAATTCAAGACTTGGTTCAATCTTATGTTTCTAGCTACTCAACTAGCATCAAAGTACTATTAACTTGGGCATTGATCCTAGTTTAGTGAATTTAAACAAGCTAACAAGGCAAAATTCATCATAGATCCCTAATGCAAAAATATGAACAGTCCTACATGAAACATGCTAATATGCAATACAAACTACATGAACACTCTTTTTTTATAAAGATTTTTGCACAAATTTTCAATTTTTTTTTGTTTTTTCTATGCCTTAGATGAAATGCAAATATAAACATGATCATGCTAAAATTTGAGATAAGAAAACAAAAAACAATATCAAATACTATCTCAAACCCTCCCCCAAACTTAAATTACACAGTCCACTGTGTAAGAGAAATTTGAAAGAGGATTCAAGACTTAAAAAAAAATAAAACAAGATATGCAATGGTATTTACAATGGAAAGGTGATGTTGGTACCTTATGGGTTGTAGAAGAACTTGTCTACAATATCACTCATGCTGTCATAGGTGTAGTTGGGGTCTTGATGCTGGCTTGGAGATGGAGAAACAGGGAGCTCGACTATGGCTATCGACTGGCACTCGGTCGAGTGCTTGGTCGAGTGGGTCGATCGAGTGGGCTTCTGATCCTTATTTTCCTTCTCCTAATCAAATCCTCCACTTTCCTGACTTATGAAAACACCAAAGCAAAAATCAAAATACCAAAACTATAATAATATAGACAAAGATACCTTAGGGACTTCCTCCCTAGTGAGCTTGTTTAAAGTCTCTAAGCTTGACTCTCCTTATCTTTTCAAGCTTGAGGGGCAGCCTTGAGAAACATTGTAAACTTCTCTTGTTTCTCCTTTTCTCCCCAGTACTTCTTAACTCTCTGGCCATTAACTGTGAAGTCACTACCATCCTTGTTGAGAAGTGTGACAGCTCCTAATGGTAAAACCTCTTTTATTTCAAAAGGACCTCCCCATCTACTTTTCAACTTCCCAGGAAATAGCTTGAGCTTTGAATTGAAAAGCAAAGCTTGATCTCCAACCTTTAGGTCCTTAATGAGAATCTTCTTATCATGGAAGACTTTTGTCCATTCCTTATAGATTTTGGAGCTCTCATAAGCTTCCAATCTGATCTCCTCAAGCTCATGCAAATCAAGGCTTCTCTTAGCTTGTGCTGTCTCTAGATCCAAGTTCAAAAGTTTGATTGCCCGTAAAGCTTTATACTCAACCTCAACTGGGAGATGTCAAGACTTTCCATAGACAAGTTGCAATGGGGATCTTCCTATTGATGCCTTGAAAGCTGTTCTATAAGCCCAAAGTGTTTCATCAAGTTTACTAGACCAATCTTTTCTTGTTGCTCCTACTATTCTTGATAAAATGGCCTTGATTTGCTTATTTGACACTTCAACTTGCCCACTTGTTTGAGGATGATAAGCTGTAGACATGTTGTGTTTAAATCCATACTTCCTTAGCATTCCTTCAAAGATCTTGTTGATGAAGTGTGTCCCTCCATCACTAATCACAACTCTTGGAATTCCATACTCTTGGGAAGATTATGGTCTTGAAAACCTTTAGAACCACCTTATGATCATTAATAGGGCTGGCAATGGCCTCTACCCACTTGGAGACATAGTCTACTGCTACCAATATGTATACATTCCCATTTTAAGGAGGATTAAAAAGGTCCCATGAAATCAATTCCCCAAACATCAAAAACCTCAACCTCTAGAATTGGATTTTGGGGCATTTCATTCCTTCTTGTGATATTTTCCATTCTTTGGGAGGCATCACACTTAGTAATGAACTTGTGAGTATCTTTGAACAATGTAGGCCACCATAAACCAGCTTGTAGAACATTTTGGGCAGTTTTGAAGGTTGCAAAATGACCTCCATCAGCAGAACCATGACAATGTCCCAACACTCATTGAACTTCATTCTCTGATATACACCTCCTAAACAGTCCATCTGATCCCTTTTTGTATAAGTAAAGTTCATCCCAATAGTAACCATTGATGTCCTTGAGCAGTTTCTTCTTCTTGTAAGGATCCATGTCTGCTGGGATTTCTTCACATACTTTGTAATTGACTATATCAGCATACCATGACAGATCTTCACTGTCAAGTGCCTTCCACTCCTTCATTTGATCTTGCTCGACCGAGTGGCCAAACACACTCAGTCGAGTGCTTGTCCGAGCAGTAGATCGAGTTGCTTCAATTTGCATCAGTTTCTCCTCAGGCATTGAATCATCGATTGGAATTTCCTCCTCTATCCTCATCCTGGACAAATGATCAACCACTCCATTCTCTATACCCTTCTTATCAACTATTTCCATGTCAAACTCTTGGAGAAGCAAAATCCATCTTAACAACCTTGGTTTAATATCCTTCTTTGAGTAGATGTGCCTCAAAGCAGCATGATCAGTATATACAATTACCTTGGATCCTACTAAGTAGCTCCTGAATTTTTTAAAGGCAAATACCACTGCAAGAAGCTCCTTCTCTGTTGTTGAATATCTCCCTTGAGTCTCATCTAAGGTTCTACTAGCATAGTGAATAACATGCAGCTTCTTATATTTTTTCTGACCCATAACTGCTCCTACTGCAAAGTCTGATGCATCACACATAATCTCAAATGGGAGATCCCAGTTTGGGGCTTGGACTATTGGAGCTAATATCAAGGCAGCTTTGTTCTCCTTGAAAGCCTTCAAGCAATCTTCATCAAATTTGAATTCAGTCTCCTTACAAAGCAACCTTGTCAATGGCCTAGCTATCTTTGAAAAGTCTTTGATGAATCTTCTGTAGAACCCAGCATGACCAAGAAAGCTTCTTATGTCCTTGACTGTCTTTGGTGGTTGAAGCTGGACCATGACTTCAATCTTTGCTTTATCAACCTCAATACCCTTCTCTGAAATCTTGTGGCCAAGAACTATTCCTTCTTCAACCATGACGTGACACTTCTCCCAGTTCAAAACCAGATTTGTCTCTTCACATCTCTTTAAAACCCTGCATAGATTAGCAAGACAAGAAGAAAAAGAATCTCCATAGAAAGAGAAGTCATCCATAAAAACTTCAACAACATCCTCAATAAGATCAGAGAAGATAGAGATCATGCATCTTTGAAATTTGTTGAAGCATTACATAATCCAAATGGCATCCTCCTATAGGCAAAGGTACCATATGGACATGTGAATGTTGTCTTCTCTTGATCATTAGGATGAATAGGAATTTGGAAAAATCCAGAGTATCCATCCAAGAAACAGTAATGGGTATGATTGGCTAGTCTTTCCAACATTTGATCAATAAATGGAAGAGGAAAATGGTCTTTTCTATTGCAGAATTAATCTTCCTATAATCAATGCACATTTTATGTCCTGTTATAGTTCTAGTAGGAATTAACTCATCATGATCATTCTTTATTACAGTAATTCCTTCTTTCTTAGGGACACAATGTATTGGTGAGACCCAAATACTATTAGAGATAGGATAGATCAAACCAGCACCAAGCAACTTAAGAATCTCCTTTTTCACTACTTCTTTTAGGTTAGGGTTAAGCCTTCTTTTAGGTTCAATGCTTGAGTAGGATTCATTTTCAAGGTGGATTCTATAAATGCATAGGCTAGGTGAAATTCCTTTAATATCATCCAAAGAATAATCAATAGCCTTCCTATACTTCCTTAACTCAACAACTAGCAAATCAAGTTCTTCTCTACTCAATTTAGCATTCACTATTACAGGATAAGTAGAGTTCATACCTAGAAAAACGTACCTTAGCCCAGATGGGAGAGGTTTTAGTTCTACCTTTGGTGCTTTTAGCTCATATCAGTCATCTTTGAGAGTTTCGGCAGGGCGCTCGGTCGAGTGGTGTTGGTGCTCGGTCGAGTGCATGCTCGAGTAGGTGGTCGAGCTCTCTGTATCTACTATCTGAACTGACCAGACTTCCTCTCTTAATGCTGGTAGCCCCTCAAAAGTTTCTGGATTGTCAGATTTTCTACGGGAGTCCAATATCTCTTCATAAGCTTTGGTTTCTTTGTAGATGAACCCTTCTTCTCCACTTTTGGTCAAAACAGTCTTAAGGTGCTCTTGATCTGCTAGCTCTTCCATCAATTCTCCTGCTAATTTTTCCAATTCTTCAACCCAAAAGACTTGTCCTCCAATTGTTGGTTTCTTCATAGCCTCTACAATGTCAAATGTCATTCTGAGGTCCTCTCCCAAGTTGAGATCAATCTTCCCCTTTCTCACATCAATTATTGCTCCTGCTGTGGCTAGGAAATGTCTTCCCAAGATCAAAGGATCTTTTGGTTCTTCATCCATTTCCGAGACTACAAAGTCTGTTGGGACTTCCACTGTTCCAACTCTAACTGGCAAATTTGGATCTTGTTTGCATTAACTGACTCGATCACTAACTCGCGGTCAAGCACTGGCTCGAGTTGAAGACTGAACCGACTGAGACGAGAAGACTTGACTGAATTTGGGTTGGTGGCTCGATCAGGTACTCGATCGTGCAGACGGTCGAGTACTGGGTCGAGTTGGTACCTGAGACTCAAAACAACCAAGCAGATGAAGATTATTAATCAGTAGTGATCAAAGGAACAATAGAACTTAATCTTAGACTTGATTAAATCCTAAATGTCACAAACAAACACTCAAATGGCAATGTCGCCAAATTGAAACTAGGTCTTTTGTGTGGTGTGATGATGATGAATGAACATGTGGATGCAAAGTGTTTCAATTACCCTTATGTTGTTGTAGCATAAAGGATGTCTAACCATAATGAGTGTGATGCAAGCAATCAGGATGTGAACACTTATCTAAGTCAAGGCAAATATGATGATGATTTTATACTAGCAACCTAATGACAATAATGAAATGCAGAATGTAAAACTATCTAGATGAAAGACAAAATGCAAAGTGAACAATGTAAACAAAGCAGTAATGATACTAACAAGAACAAGAACTACACTAATGCAAGGCAATGAAAGCAACATGATCAGACAAAAATAAAATGAATGCAACAGGCATAAAACAAGAATGAAACAAGAAATGAAACAAAAAGTTGCAGGACATAAACCAAAACACTGGATGGTGCTCGAGCAAGCACTCGATCGAGTACTAGGTCGAGTGAGTTGAATACGCAGAACCGAGCCAGAAACAACAATCAAACAGAGCAAAACACAAGTAAATCAAACAAGCGATTAACTATATTCAAACAGAGAAATCAATAGACAAAGAAGGTCCTAAGGATGGATTCATGGGTTGGACTCAAGCTATGGTTATCTAAACGGACCAACAAACCTCAATCAACAATGAGCTATCTCTAAACAATGATATTCTAATACTTGCTAATACATTCTCATGACAATAGCAATCAAGTTTAGATACTCTTAGACCTAGTTCTCACTAGCTAAGACATACAAAAACAGGCATTAAACAGCCAGATCATTACATGTCAAAAATCACTTTAAACAACCAATCTCCTGGGCTAAGCATGATAATCTCTAGCATTAGCTTTATCTAACAACCTAAACATTGGTATGATGTTAAGAAGCTTAAGATCTATCCTTACCTTCTCAGTATAGGAACAGCATAGACCACATCTAATCTAGAAGAGATATATAAACAAGCAAGCTAGACCAATCTAAACAACCATAACCCTTATCCAGCCTAATCCATCCTTAAGATCCTAACACACTCCTCAAATTGACTAAACATGATGAACAAAATCATAAACTCAGAAATCAATGAAACTTGCATGATTAGATAGATGACATGAAGATCTACAATATTGAAGAAGAAATCAAACTCAAATTCTTAATACTTAGAAAGTTATTGAACCAACAAGTATCAAAGATTTATGAGAAAATACAAAAGGTGGCTAATGATCTAAGAAAAAAGTAAACATTTCCCAAAAGGGTAAAATCTAGGTTTCTTAGATATTTTTTCTCTCAAAAGTGGCTTATTTGCGGCCATAGAGTACAAGGGGTTTATATAGGAGAGAGGGGAAGCCCTAAAATGGCTCGAAGATAAAATAGGAAGGCGGCTCGGTCAACTCGACCATGTGCTCGGTCGAGTGCTTGGTCGAGTGACCTCTTCTTCTGCTTCTTCCAGCCGGTCGAGTCCCTCTCCGCACACATTCGAGTGTCTGGTCGAGTGTGGTGGTCGAGTGGACTTCCGGACTTGGGTTCTTTCTGCTCTAGCTCCTTTGTCTTCTTCACTTGATGGCTGCAATCCTCCTCAGCATTCTTCCATGCTCCTTAGGATCCAAAATCACCTCCTTATGCTAAAAACTATGCAAATGCAATGCAATTCTAATCTAATTCATAAACAGTCCTAAAGCTACTCAATAATGGCCAAACATGCTAGAAAATCATGCAAAAGATGTGAATATACTAAGGTAAAACAAGGTGAAATAGATGAACATCAGTCTCCAAACTTTCCAATGCTCAATACTCAAAAACAAAAAACTTCAAACAAGCATACTAAAAGAAATGTAGAAGATATTTACATAAGAAACCATTGGAATGCCTCCCAAGTGTACTTGTTTTACGTCTCTAAGCTTGATGTTACCGCGCCGCTTAGGCGTCTTGAGGTTCTGAGAGAGAAACAATTGTTCCCTCCTCAATGAAATCATTGGCCAAGTAGTGTTTCAACCTCTGACCATTAACCACAAACTCTTTTCCATCCTTGTTCAGCAACACCAAGGCTCCATAAGTGTTGGTACCACGATCGGTCACCTCGGATTATGGGCCAGGGCCCAGAATGAACAAGTAATATGGGCCGAGGCCGCAACCGGGACTGGTCCATTAAGCCCAGCCAAGAGAAGCGAAGTGGAGGGAAACAGCAAAGCAAACCACTTCGGAGCTCGGGAAAGCGGTCAAAGATCCCTTAATTTAATTGTATTGAATAAGATTGCGAGAATTACAGAGTAAATTGATAT
Source organism: Camelina sativa (assembly GCF_030686135.1). Classification (NCBI taxonomy): domain Eukaryota; kingdom Viridiplantae; phylum Streptophyta; class Magnoliopsida; order Brassicales; family Brassicaceae; genus Camelina; species Camelina sativa. The sequence continues at coordinate 11,582,540 of NC_141888.1, forward strand.
GACATTAACTGTAATCTAGCAGTATAAGTATGAGAAGGGGGGAGATTGTAATGGGGATCTAAAAACTTTCTATCTGACAATAATAATCATTTTTACCTCACAAAAGTTACTGTTTTTCATGATTCAGTTCGGAACTAGAACGGTGGTAAACACCCCCACTCAGAAAACACTCCTAGAAGAGAGAATCATTCTCAGTTCTCACATTTGGCGCTAGAAGGAGGGGGTTATAATCTATACTCCCACTAGTTTCGACGCTTCACTCAGATCTACGCCGTACGACTTCACTATGGCCAACAAACCTTCCAATCAGGTAACTTTGGAGTCAATCCAAAAACTTTTGAAGGATTTGGCGGAGAAATCTGACCGTCAGCAAGCAGCTACCACCGCCCTGTCCGAACGCTTTGACAGTTTGGAAGGACAAGTATCTGCTCGCCTAGAGACTGTCACCAGCTTGGTCGCCGATGTTTCTGCTTCTCACCGCGCTTATGCTGATCGGGTTGATCTCTTTTCTTCTAAGCAAAACTCGCGATGACATGGTCTAGACTTCATTGGTGTCATTCCACCGTTCATTCCGCAGCAGGTAATGGCAGCAACGACTCCAGGGAATACCTTCCCATCTTAGACAACTTCCCAGGTGGCACCACCGCCAGCCAGGGACAACCGCACTCTGGTACATATCAAATCTGCCGGTTCTTCAGCAGTTCCAGTTCGGATCCCTTCCCCTGTGGGAGAAAATATCCTTCAAGAAAGCCTTGCTCCGAGTTATGCTTCTAATCTTGAGTTCCACCGGATGCAGGATGAGATCCGAGATATGCGATCTAGGGTGCACAGTGCAACAACTTTGGCACCAGACATCTCTCGAGTGATCGAAGAGTCGAAGCGAACTCCTTTCTCCGCTCAAATAGCTAGAGTCTATGTTAAGGACACCGGGAAAGTAAAATTTACGAGCTACGAAGGAAAAGGAGATCTGACTACACACCTCAAAACCTTTCTGCTCACAGCAAGTCGAGTGGACCTCGAGCCTCACAAAGCTGACGCCGGTTATTGTAAGCTATTTACAGAAACCTTCTGCCGACCCGCACTGCTTTGGTTCGCATCCTTAGCGACTGGATCCGTTAACAATTTTACGGAACTATCAACTTCTTTTATCAAGCAATACTCATGGAGGAAGAGAAAGCGGGTGCAGCCCAAAAGCATAAAGCCGCAATAGACTTAGTTCAAGGTACCTGCTAAGAAGACACCCCCACCAACTCCAAAGTCCAGACTAGGCAACTTCGCAGTAGATAAGTCTCCACAGAAAGGCTCCCCTAGGAATTCACCGTCTAAACCACCATTCTCACCACGCTCTAAGAGCGGAGTACTCCCAAGTAACAAGTGGATTTGAGATGAGAACGCATACTACAAGCTGCACAAAACTAACGGGCACTCAACCGGGACTGTAAGAAGTTGATGCACCTTCTCACGGAGAAGTTTGTGTCCGACGAGATGCCAATTTGTGACTATCAGCGAGCTCGATCAAAAAGCAGCATCTGAGGCTGATGAGGATGCCCCACCATTAAAGAAACCAAAGCAAGCAGACGGTGGTGCAGGTCCCAAGAACATCACCAACAGAAGCTCACAAATCCATAGCCCAAGCGAATTAAAATTACTACGAGTGACCTACCCGAAGTCACCTTTATGGAGAAAAAAACCAAGGATATGAATTCTCTGCATGACGACGCACTAGTCACATCACTCGACGACGCGAACCATAGAGTATGCCGGATTCTGATAGATACTGGGAGTTCGGTGGAACTAATTTTCTTGGAGACACTCACTAGAATGGGCATCGGAAGAGAACATATTGCGGGTCCCCCTTCACCTCTGGTTTCGTTCACGAGCGAAACATCAATGTCATTGGGGACAATAACTCTTTCTGTCTCCACTCAAGGCGTGGTCAAAATGGCGAGAAGCTGCTATCTCGCTAGTCATAAGATGTTGAGCCAATAGCAACCATAGCTCGAGGTCGCAAAGAACCCAGTTCGGAAGCAGCACAAAGGCGACCTCACTGAATCCATTTTCATTAACACGAAGTTTCCAGACCAGGAAATCAAGATCGGAGCGGGATTTGAGAGCGAGCGCCGAGCCAATTGATCTCCTTCCTCAAGGAAAACAGAGCAACCTTCACATGGTCAGTAGACGAGATGCCCGAAGTTTGTCCTGAAATCATTTCACACGGATTGAATATAGATCCAACATTAAGGCCAGTAAAATAAAAGCGAAGGAAGCTCGTCCATGAGTGAGCCGAGATCGTTAATAAAAAGGTGGATCATCTACTCAGTGCCGGTCAGATCCGAGAAATGAAGTATCAAGAATGGCTTGCGAACAACGTGGTTGTAAAAAAGAAAAACGGGAAGTCACGAGTCTGTGTCGAGTTCACCGACCTGAATAAGGCTTGCCCTAAGGACAATTTTCCACTTCCACACATCGACAGACTAGTCGAATCAACCTCGGGGCACAAACTGATGTCTTTTATGGACGCTTTCTCCGGGTACCACCAAATCCTCATGAGTCCGGAGGATCAGGAAAAGACTGCATTCATCACGGACCGCAGAACTTACTGTTACAAGGTGATGCCATTCGGACTAAAAAATGCTGGAGCAAATTACAAACGCTTGGTAAACTGGATGTTCGAGCAGCAGCTCGGAAAGACCATGGAAGTCTATATTGATGACATGCTGGTGAAGTCCATGGAAGCGACATCCTGAACCAGTTTGGAATGAAGCTGAACCCCACGAAGTGTACTTTTGCAGTTCCATCAGGGGAATTTTTAGGCTACATCGAAACAGAGCAGGGGATCGAAGCGAACCGGAAGCAAATTAACGCCTTCTTTTCCATGAGTTCCCCGAGGGAATTAAAAGAAGTACAACGTCTCAACAAACGGATCGCAGCTCACAATCTTTTCATTTCCCGATCAACGGATAAATGTCTCCCATTCTACCAGCTACTGAAGAAGGGAGGAAAACACTTCACGTGGGATGCGAAGTGCAAAGAAACATTTGCTCAGCTCAAGGCATACTTATCCGAACCACCGGTCTTGGCAAAACCTGAGTTAGGAGAATCACTCTTTCTCTATGTAGCTGTCTCGGGGAGTGTAGTAAGTGGAGTCTTAGTTCGCGAAGAAAGGGGGAGCAGAGGCCGATCTTTTACGTCAGTAAGTTGTTCACGGGAGTAGAATCTGGGTTCCTGATGATGGAGAGATTGGCTTTGGCAGTAGTTACCTCGGCAAGGAAGCTACGGCCCTACTTTCAGTCTCACTCAATTGTCATCCTAACAACACAACCACTTCGAGCAGTGCTACACTGTCCGAGCCAGTCTGGCAGGCTGGCAAAGTGGTCAGTTGAGCTTAGTGAGTATGACATCGAGTTCCGAACTCGAACTTGTGCTAAAGCGCATGTACTAGCAGATTTCCTTATAGAGCTCCCACTCGCCAGTTCAGTTGAAGATAATATTGAGGTCCCATGGACTCTACACGTGGATGGTGCATCTTCTAAGATGGGCACAAGAATTGGGGTTCGCCTCGCCTCTCCTACCGGTGAAGTGATCGAGTAGTCGTTTCGCCTAGCCTATAATGCGTCAAACAATGATGATGAATATGAATCCTTTTTGGTCGGACTCTGTCTCGCCGTGGGAATTGGTGTGCGAAAGCTCCAAGCTTTTTTTGATTCACAGTTGGTCACAAACCATTTTCTAGGAGAATATGAGACCAAGGACGGGCACATGGAAGCCTACCTAGCAGCAGCCCGAGAATTAGGAGCTAGGTTTGATGATTTCGAAATCACTAAGATCCCGCAGGGTGAGAACTCCGCTGCAGATGCCTTAGCATCGTTAGCTTCAACCTCAGACCCCACAACTACAAGAATTATCCCAGTTGAGGTCATTGAGTATCCGATCATATGTTTAGAAAGCTCGCATGTGGTAACTCGGGCGAAGAAGAAAAAAGATAGCTTCTGAAGAAGTAGTTCGCACAGCGACTTCCGACCTCCCACCTGAGGTAGCTTCATCACCCAACGCGGCAACGCTGGAAGTTACTCACCTACCTGCGGCCAAATAAGAACCCATCCGAGCACTGGAGATACCTGGTTCACCAAATCTAGACCGAACTGTTCTCCCGCACAAACCTCCGAGCAATACGAACACCGACAATTGGGGGGCAGGAGACTGGCGGAGATCGATCTGGGCTTACCTGGATAAGGGCGACCTCCCAGCTGACAAATGGGCAGCCAGGAAAATAAAAATCGTCAGTGCACGATATTGTATATATAACAGAGTACTCCTGCACCGAGGTGTAGCTGGTCCTTATTTAACATGTGTTGTTCGAGAAGAGCTCGCGGCATTAATGCGAGCTGTTCAGAACGGCCCCAATGGCAATCACTCTGGAGGTCGGACTCTTGCTTTCAAGATTAAAAGACAAGAGTACTTCTGGCCTACTATGCTCGCTGACTGCGAGGAATACTCCCGAACCTGCAAAAAATGTAAAAAACATGCCCCGTCGATCCACCAGCCTACCGAGCTCTTGTCCTCTGTGTCTGCACCTTACCCGTTCATGAGATTGTCTATGGACATCATTGGACCCTTACATCGGGGACCGGGTGGAGTTCAGTACTTAATAGTCCTTACCGATTATTTCTCAAAATGGGTGGAAGCAACAGCTTATGCAGTCGTGACAAGTGAGCAAGTGAGCAGTTCGTGTTAAAAAGCATAATCTACCGGTATGGCATTCTGTACGAGATCGTTACAGACAACGGTCCGCAATTCATCTTCTCGCAGTTCGAAGGTTTTTGTGCGAAATGGAAAATACGGCTTAGCAAGTCGACTCCTCATTATCCACAAGGAAATGGGCAGGCTGAAGTAATGAACAAGGTTATACTGGCGATGGGCAGGCTAAAACGCCTCGATTCTGGCAAAGGACGTTGACCAGACGAGCTGCAAGGTGTACTCTGTGCAATCCGAACCATGCCTCGCCGAGCTACCAACGAAACACCTTTTTCTTGGTTTATGGAGTCGATGTTGTAGTCCCAGCTAGTCCCAGCTAACATATAAGTACCCGGAGTCCGCACAACATTGAATCCACTTCGAGCCTCAGAGAATGAGGAATTTCTGCGAGACACCTTTGACGTCATAAATGAACGCTGGGACCAAGCTTTGGTTCAGATGCAGAATTATCAGAACGCTATAGCCCGCTATTATAACTCCAAGATCCAAGGTAGGCCTTTATCAGTCGGCGACCTAGTCCTTCGAAAGGTCCATGAAAACACCAAAGAGGATAATGCGGGAAAGTTGGGAATCAATTGGGAAGGACCGTACAAAATCACTTGCAAAGTGCAAAATGGCGTCTACCGGCTAGAAGATTCAGACAGGAAACCAGTTTCAAGATCTTGGAACTACGATTTGCTTGATCCCAAAAAGGGTACGTAGGCAGCCCACTTTGGGTCCAGCTATCCATGTTTAATAAAATCAAAGTTTTCTTAAACTTTTTATGGCCAATCACCATTCCAACCCTTCCCATATTGTGGAACCGTAGTGTTACTTCGCACAAATACCAAACCGAAGTCTTACTTCGTAAAATTCATTAAAACCGAAGTCCTACTTCGTAATTCATTTAAACCAAAGTCTTATTTCGTAAAATTCATTAAACCGAAGCTTTACTTTGTAAATTTGTCAAACTGAAGTTCGAGCCAAGTTTTACTTAAACGGAAGTCGTACTTCTTAAATCTGTTCGAGTCAAAGTTTTACTTCGCACTATTTAAGTCTTGCTTTAAGAACTCGTCTATTGATATCTTACCTCGATTAAAATCCGTCTTTGCCAAATCTGTGAGGTTGGAATCTTAGTTTTTGAATCTTAGTTGGAATCTGTGAGGTTGGAATCTTACCACACGACCCTCTAATCTCCGTCACGTCACTCTTAGAAAGAATAGACGGCGGGTGAGGACCGAAAGCGTCGGGGATGAGAAGTTTTGTGATTCTATTCGGGGTAGATTTCAGAGGAGACATGACTTTCAAACGGAAGTAGAGAAAAATCAATCTAGGAGAGTCGGTAGATTTTTCCGGCGATCGACGAAGAACAAGGGATACGAGAGTAAAAAAAAAAAAACAAGCAAAGAACTGATTATGGAAATATAGAGGAAGAAGGGGAGGCTACCTTTATATGCCGGGTTGAGGAGAAGCAATGATTGCCTTGAAAAACGAAAAGTCCCGGTTCACTTCTCTCTCTCTTATAGCGTTTTAAGTCTCGTGGTGGGCCCATGTGCTTGTTCGGCAAGATAAATCCCATCATTACCACGATAAAATCATGAGATATGGGGTATATTCTGTTTTCCGAAAGAATCAACTGAAGATCAAAAGTCCCCCGAACTAATCAGCTCGAAGGACTTGGGGAGCAACTGTTGGTACCACGATCAGTCACCTCGGATTATGGGTCAGGGCCCAGAATGAACAAGTAATATGGGCCGAGGCCGCAACCGGGACCGGTCCATTAAGCTCGACCAGGAGAAGCGAAGTGGAGGGAAATGGTAAAGCAAACCACTTTGGTGCTCGGGGAAGGGGTCAAAGATTCCTTTCATTAATTGTATTGAATAAGAGTGCGAGAATTATGGAGTAAATTGATATGGCATTAATTGTAATCTAGCAGTATAAGTATGAGAAGGGGGAGATTGTAATGGTGATCGAAAAACTTTATATCTGACAATAATACTCATTTTTACCTCCCATAAGTTACTGCTTTTCCTGATTCAGTTCGGAACTAGAACGGTGATAAACACCCCCGCTCAGAAAACACTCCGAGAAGAGAGAATCATTCTCAGTTCTCACAATAAGGTCGAGCTTCCTTGATCTTAAAAGGTCCTGACCAGCGGGACTTGAGCTTTCCCGGGAATAGCTTCAAGCGGGAATTAAATGAACATTCTATAGAACCCAGCATGGCCCAAAAAGCTTATTATTCCCTTGACTGAATTTGGTGGTGCTAAATTGGTCATCACATCAATCTTAGCTCTATCAACTTCAATGCCTTTCTCTGAAATCTTATGCCCCAACACAATTCCTTCTTTCACCATGAAGTGATACTTCTCCCAATTTAAGACCAAATTTGTTTCCTCACACCTCTTTAAAACCCTTCACAAATTAGAAAGACAACCAGAAAAAGAATCTCCATAGACGGAGAAGTCATCCATGAAAACCTCCACAACATCTTCAATTAGATCAGAGAAAATTGACATCATGCAACTTTGGAAAGTAGCTGGAGCATTACATAATCCAAATGGCATCCTTCTATAAGCAAAAGTACCATAGGGACATGTGAAAGTAGTATTTTCCTGATCATTGGGATGTATGGGGATTTGAAAGAAACCAGAATAACCATCAAGAAAGCAATAATGCGTGTGCCTAGCAAGCCTCTCTAACACATCTGATCAATAAATGGTAAAGAAAAGTGATCGTTTCTAGATGCAGCATTAAGTCTCCTATAATCAATACACATGCGATGTCCAGTTATAGTTCTAGTAGGAATTAACTCATCTTTATCATTCTTGACAACAGTAACTCCTCCTTTCTTTGGCACCATATGTACAGGTGAAACCCATGTACTATCCGATATAGGATATATGATACCAGCATCAGGGAGTTTAAGAATCTCTTTCCTCACCACATCTATTAGGTTAGGGTTTAACCTTCCGTGTGGTTCAATGGAAGTCATTGATTCATCATCTAATAATTCTATGCATGCAAAGAATTTCAGAAATTCCTTTAATATCATCAAGTGAATAACCAATAGCTCTCTTATACTGTTTTTGTTCACCTATAAGAGTAACAGTTTCTTATTCACTAAGTTCTTCATTTATAATGACAGGATAAGTTGAGTTTGTACCAAGAAAAGCATACCTTAGCCCCTTAGGGAGTGGTTTAAGTTCAATCTTGGGTGCTTTAAGCTCACTCAAATCTTCATTTGAGTTTACTGCAACTGAACACACCACTTGCTCATTTAACTCAAGGAAGCCTCTATGTTCATTAATTGGCTTTTGAGAGTCAAGAATCTTTTCATACCCTTCACTATCTTCCTTTAGTAAACCAAACTCTCCTTGTTTAACTGTCAAAGTGCTTTGGAGCTCATCTTCTATGGCCAATTCCTCCAAAAGCTCATCAGCTAAAACTTACATCTTCTCAATGTAGAAAACTTGACCATCAATTGTAGGCTTCCTCAGCACTTGGTTGATGTCAAAAGTCAAAGCTTCCTTTCCCAAATTCAATTGAATCTTCCCACTCTTCACATCAATCATTGTTCCTGCAGTTCTTAAAAATGGGCGCCCCAAAATGAGTGGATCCTTTGGTTCTTCATCCATTTCAAGCACAACAAAGTCGGTTGGGATTTCAAAATGGCCAATCATCACTAGTAAGTCTTCAAGCACTTCTACTGGTGTTCTAGCTAACCTATCTACAAGAACAAGGGTGATCATACACTTCTTGTAGTGGGTGAAACCTAGTCTTTTGGCAACTGAGAGAGGCATCAAGCTCACACTAGACCCAAGATCACATAAACAATGGCTAAAAGATAGAGGTCCCAATGTGCAAGGGAGAGTAAAGCTACCAGGATCTTCAAGCTTCTTTGCTACTACCTTGTTTTGAATAATAGCACTACACTCATGAGTTAAGATGACCATTCCTTGTAGAGCTTTCTTCCTCTCCATAACTGCATCCTTGAGGAACTTGTTGTATGATGGGTTCAGCAAGAATGCATCAATGATAGACATTGTAATAACAACATCCTTCATTTTTGCATCAAACATAGCTCTATACTTGTCCACTTGTTGCTTCTTAAACCTACCAGAAAATGGCAATCTTGGTTCATAGGGTGGATGCACAAATAGTGTTTCTTTAGTAACACCTTTACTTTTCTTGAAAACTTCATCAAGGGTCTTATCTTGCTTTGGTTCCTCAACCACTTTATTCTTCCCTTTGTCAACCCCAACTTCTTCAGCTTCTTTGTCTTTAACCAAATCTTTCACTATCAACTCATCCTCATCCTCAATCTCAACCACTACCTCCCTTCATTTAGGCTCAATGTCCCTATTGAGCTCATTAGTAGGTAGTTTCTTACCACTTCTCAGCATTATGGCATTGATGAACTCCTTTGGGTTTTGTTCAGGTTTCCCTCGTCAAGAACCCATTTTTCTTGCTGAAGAGGAAGAAGCTTGTCCCTGGACCTGTGTTTGCAACCTCTCAATCTTAGCTTTTAACTCACCATAGACATTCTCAACCTTGTTCTGCATCTTTCATTTGTGTGGCAAGTTCAATGGCACCTCTTCCTTGTCCCTCTAGGAGTTGTCTAAGTAGAGCATTTGTGTCATCTACTTGACCTTGAGAGTGTGGTGCATTCATTTATTTCTGAGGTTGGGAACAGGTTTGAGGTTTGTCTTGGTAGTTCTCTTGAGGTTTAGGCTGATAGTTGGGTTGGGAAGGAAAACAAAGAGGTTTTTGTGGTGGATAAGTCTAATCTTGTGGGTTCTCCACATTGGTGCTGCGGTAAGAGAGGTTAGGGTGGTTGCGGTAATTAGGATTGAACTTGTTATACCCTTGGCTACCTACATAGTTGACTTCCTCCTGACCCTCAACACAAGCTTCCATACCTTCTTTTTTTTTTAATCTAATGTTAAATAATATTCAAAAGAAAAATAAAACTTTTTTGCAACTTGTGCAACTTTGTTTGAGAATACAAATTATTGAAAAGCGATTAAACCTTCACCCTTCACCCTTAACAACGAGATTGTAACCAAGTCGGGAACACCTCATCATACCGCCGATCGCCTAACTGTCCAATAGCTAGAAGTTGATCTTTAACTTGCCGATCAAGCCACTCTATCAATGCTGATACAGGCTTTGGCGCTTCACCATGGCGACGCCCATTCCTTTCCCTCCAAATTGTGTATGTGGCAGCTTGAAAATCATACCGAATAAGGAACCCCTCCACCAGTGGAATGTAAAGATTTGATATATATTCAATTAGAATAGACCAGTCGGTAGTGTATTGTGTCTTTAGCAGACCTTTAGCAAGACCTGACCAGACTACAGAGGCATAGTGACACTCAAAAAACAAGTGATCCCTTGTTTCGATGGCTTGTTGACAGAAGGTATAAGAACCAGCAGACACCCCATTCCATGTGACCATACGCGCCCCTGTCGAGAGACGATCATGAGCAGCCAACCATACACAGAAAGAGAATTTTGGAGTTGCATGACCAAACCAGACCCCCCGATGCCACGCTACCGCATTAGTCGTCATACGTATGTGGTTCCATGTATCCCAAGTGATAAATTTGGGCCGGAAAACATCATTTCTCCTGCGCCAGAGTACTCTGTCGTCTCCCTGCTGCCTGTTGTGACTAGACTGAAGTAATGCAGCTTCAATCTCTTGTAGGTGATCTGCACGGTGACGTCTGCGGTGATGAGCCCATGCCTCTGCTAGAGAACTCTGCCACGGTATCCCAAACTCCACAACTCCTCTGTCTCCCACAACCTCCGAGAGCATCCCCATACCAGACCAATTATCAAATCAAAAAGAAATACGTTCGCCATTACCAACATTGACCTTACAAAATGTTTTAGCCACGTCGCTGTATTTCAGGAGTTTTGTCCAAATCCAAGAACCAATAGATGAATTACTCTTCACTGACCAAAAAGAAGCACCCTTTAACAAATTCGCATGCGACCAATTTACCCATAAAGAGTCTCCATGAGATACTAGTCTCCATATCAGTTTCAGACAGCAAACCTTGTTTGCCTCATAAAGAGATCTTAGTCCAAGCCCACCTTCCCTTCGAGGTTTACAGACCACCTCCCAAGCCACCTTTGCCTTACGTGTGTTCATCTCCGCTCCATACCACAGAAAAGCTGAACACATAGAGTTAATCTCCGCAATACACGCACTCGGCAAACGATATGCTGCCATCCAGAAGTTGTAGACACTCTAAAGAACTGAAGAAATCAAATTAAACCGACCCGCAAAAGAGAGATAGGATGCTGTCCATGAACCAATTCGTTTCCTAAGCTGCTCCACCAACGGTAAGCAGTCAGCAGAGGTGAGCGGTTTGGTGACTAGGGGGAGTCCCAAATAGCAAACTGGGAGAGCACAAACCTGAAATGGGAAACGCTCCGAATCAAGGGGTTCTGCACTACCAGCCATATAGAGTGTTGATTTCTCCAAACTGAGTAAAAACAGTGACAATGCCCTCTATTGACCGTACTTTACCATCATATAGCACCATGAGGTCATCTGCACAGCTTAAATGAGTGAGACCAAGGTTCTTACACCGTGGGTGGAAACCAAACACACGTTCACCAGCAGCCTTGTCAAGGAGCTTAGATAAGACATCCATACATATTACAAATAAATACGGTGAGAGAGAGCAGCCTTGACGAAGACCCCTAGAGCTTCGAAAAAAACCAGCTAACTCACCATTTACTTGCACTGAGAACAAAGCTGTTGTTACACACAACATTATCCAGTGAATGAACAAAGGAGGAAACTGTATCGCAGTTAGAACCTTGGACAAAAAAGACCATTGCACAGAATCAAAGGCTTTGGAAATATCAATCTTTATAGCACAGCGACCAGATAGAGTCTCCTTATGATAATTGTTGATTAGCTCAATAGCAAGAAGGACGTTCTCAATCAACAGACGATCCTTGACAAAAGCAGACTGATTCGCAGACACAAACTTAGGTAACACCCTCTTGAGTCTGTTAGCGATGAACTTCGAAATAACTTTATATAGCACGTTGCAGCATGAGATGGGTCGATAATCTCGCATTTCCACAGCAGAGACCTTCTTGGGAATCAGGGCTAGTATTGTGGAGTTTGTACCTTTAGGCAAGAAACCTTTGGCAAAGAAAGATTGCACAGCTAAGACGAATTCAGTTCCCAACACATCCCAGGTTTTTTTTTTTTAAATTCTGAAGTGAAGCCATCTGGCCCCGACGACTTGTCATTCGGCATTGAGAAGAGAACCTTCTTCACTTCCTCACCAGTTACTTCTCGTGTTAGGATTTGTTGATCAACGCTAGAGCAGCGAAAAGGCAACAGAAGTTCAAGATCCTCAACCGTGGATCCCTCAAAATCACTAGGTATGAAATGCAGGAACTCTGTAAAGTGTCGCTCTGCATCATCCTTGATTTCATCAGCATTTATAACCACTCTACCATCAGAACAATGGATCTCTTTAATAGAATTCTGTGCAACCCGAGTTGCAGCTGCTCTATGAAAGGCTTTGTTGATCTTGTCGCCTACCTTTAACCAGTGCAACTTTGATCTTTGCTTAAGGAACTTCTCCTCCAGCCCTGATAAATGATCCCAATGAAGATAGGCTGCATTCTCCTCCTCCATCGTTAGAAGTGATGGGTTAGTCGAATTGGCTTGCTGTTTTTGACACAAATTTTCATACGCTTCCCTCGTCTTCAAGACCATATTACCTAGACGGCGTTTGGCTAGAGAACATAGAGCTGGTTTGAGAGCCTTTAGTTTCTTGGAAAATCGAAACAAAGTTGACGTGGACAGGAACAAAGGGGATGTGCCCCGCCAATGATCGCTAACAAGTGGTATAAACTCCTCCATCTCAGTCATGACATTAACAAACTTGAAGGGTTTGCGCCTACGACCCTGATTTTCTCTCTACATCATGATCCTGCACCTTAAATGATCAGAGCAACCCCCTGCTGCAAAAACGTTATAAGACTGCGGATACATCCTAACCTAAGTGGCATTCACCATCACACGATCCAGCTTCTTTAGTATTAAACCATCTTCCCGCTTGTTACACCATGTAAAAAGCGGACCCTGCCAAGCCATATCAGAGAGAGAACAATGGTTAACAACTGACTGGAAATCCCTCATTCTTCCAGTGACAATCGGACTGTCATCAACTCTAGAGTGTTTCTGCATATCCAATATTTCATTAAAGTCCCCGAATAAGATCTAAGGCTTATTGTGAAAGATAGGTGAATCATGATGAGCTTGTATCTCCCGCCATAACACTTTACGAGCCTCCACTGTATTCAAACCATATATGAAAGAACAGAAAAATTCCTCTGCTTGCTCATCCAGTTTCACTGAGCACGTTATCATCTGCTCACTTTTATAAAAAGGATCTATCCTCACATCATCCTTCCATAACATCAATCCTCAAATCATCATTCATAGTTAGTTAAAACAGACCATCCAGGAAATAAACAACTCCCCAACCGCTGAGCCTTCATCTCCCAAACCCGAGTTTCCAGCAAACACCCAAACTTGAAATTATTACCCTCCACCCACTGCTTTATAACAGAATGCTTAGAGGTTTTATTCAAACCACGCACATTCCAGCAGAATCCTGACATTAATGTTTGGTTGGAGGCTTCTTACTCTGATCTCTAGGAGGATCCCTAGCAGAATGAGTAGGAAGATTTGAAGTCTGTTTATTTACTGATTTTGTTCCTCGATGTAAATAAGTCCTCAAGGTCACATCCAATTGTTGACCGCGCTTTACCGCAACTGCTGCAGCCCCGGTTTGGCGTATTGTGACATTAGAGTCATCAGAATAACTTGCAGTAGCTACCTCACCTGCAGTCGTAGCTTTATCCGGTTCAATGTTCTCTAACAGCTCTGTTTCATCCCCCAAAACAGAGTAAGAATTCTTCAAAATGGAAACAACATCAGGTTAGCAGCCGCTGGCTGTTTTCCCGGACTGAGACGACTTGTTTTCGGCGTGATCCATTCCTCCACCGAAGGACACTCTCTTGGGACCTCCGGCAAAGAAGCAGTTGGAATCTTTGGAATCTTAACTACAGCAAGTGAGGGGCGAACCTCATCACTTACAGTCTGGACTTGCTTGTCAGGAACAGAAACCTCAACTCCGACATCCTTTAAGGGAGACTATGTCGAAACTTGCGTATCATGCACCAAAGCCTCAGGGGATAAACAAGTTGCAACAAGATGACCCCATTTCCTACATCGAGTACACCTTGGCGGGAGCGTAGGATAGCTATAATGTATCACTGAGTCCAATTCCCCTTCCTCTTGGCCCGTGAAAACATACTCCCGAGGGAGCTCTTTAGTCAAGTCTGCGTGCACCATAATTTGAGCCTCATCAAAGGAAACACACGCCTCTGTTTTTGGATGCAACCTAATAAGACACAACAATAGGGAGATCCATAATGTTCCACATTCCACGATTCAGCACCCGGTGCCTTATGCCCTCATGTCTGATATGAAACTTAATCGTAGATTCATTGACTGCAAAAACGTCAATCAATGATGTCCGATCCCCAAGCCGCAATATCTTATTCACTATCATGTGAATCTTTCCACATGTGGGGCTTTTGAGTTGAGAAACTTGCCAATCACAAAATCCTCCCATAAGGGTTTTGCACCCGAAAACACTTCCTTTGGTACCACCACCGTCTCTTTCCTATCAACTTCCAATACTTCAAACTTTTGTTTAGTGAAAACTCTCTTCTAAGCCACCTGTAGGAACGAACGTTTACCATTTACCGCAGGTGGAACCTTCGACGAGACCACCCGTGAACCCTCCTGAGCATGACTATTCCCTGAGGAATTCTCCCCCAGATCCTCCACAACCACTGTATCTCCTCCACCCTCAATCCCCCTCACCTCCGAACCCTTCTCCTGCGGTAGATCTGCCGTAAGCCGTCCCGGAGATGCCTCCGACGGCATCAAACTTGATGAGAACGCAAAAACCCTAGTCGCACTTTTTTCGCCCTTGCCACGTCAGCACTTTTTTTTGCTCCTCAACTTTTCCATACCTTCTTGATAAAGCTCACATTCATTGACAAAGTGAACTTGCTTTTGATTTGCCATAATCATCTAATCCATCTTGTCATTCAAAGCTTTATCTGCTTGCGGTGCTGCTCATTCATATCAGTATAGTCCCTTGGAGTTCTATCATAATCCTCTTCATAGTTCCCATCACTTTGAGCAAGATTCTCAACCAACAAAATTTCTTGTTCTGCATTTTGACCCAAGAAGTTTCCATTGCTTGTTGTATCAAAAAGCATTATATACTTAAGCAAGACTCTTCTATAGAGTGTACTTAATTGTGATTCCTTGGAGAAACCATGATGTGGACATTGAGAGATATACCCCTTGAATCTTTCCCATGCTTCACAAAAACTCTCATTCCCCTTTTGAGCAAAACTTGATATTTCATTCCTTAGTCTTCTTGTTCTTGTAGTAGAGAAGAATTTGGATAACAAAGCCGTCTTACATTGATCCCAGGAGGTAATGGTGTTGTGAGACAGATTTTTTTCCCAAATGTGAGCCTTGTCACCAAGAGAGAACCGGAAGAGGCGTAGCTTGAAGGCATCTTTAGAGATACCATTGATCTTAACAGTCCCACAAAACTTATCAAATTGATCAAGTTGATCAAGTGGGTCTTCCATTGCCAAACCATGAAATTTTGATCCTTGCACCATGTTGATAAGACTGGCTTTGATCTCAAAGTGATTGTTCTCAACTGGTGGAGCTCTAATACCAGTGCGGTGTCCATTGACATTTGGTGCATCATAAGCTCCAATGAGAGGGGCTTGTCTTGGTACATGGTTTGGAAATCTATCATCATTGGGCTGGTAATTTCATTTCTGACCAGCAACAGGAGGAGGGTTGTTGTCCATAGCTTGTCTTGCTAACCGGCGATTCTCTCGCTCAAAACGGTAGATGTCGTCAACACGCTCAATCAAGTCTGCTTGGCCTTGACTTCTCAAATTAATACACCTTGCAAAAGAGAATTCAAAAAACCAAAGCAAACAAACTACGTAACAATTTAAAGTAAATGAATAGGCTCAAGCAAAGTTGAAATCCTAATGGTTAAATTTGAGAAGTCTGTTTGGCCTTGACTTCTCAAATTCATACACCTTGCAAAAGAGAATTCAAAACACCAAAGCAAACAAACTACGTAACAATTTAAAGTAAATGAATAGGCTCAAGCAAAGTTGAAATCCTAATGGTCAAATTGAATGCAAACGGGCAACAACGCCAAATTGATTAGTACGTTTACTTCAATCAAATTATCAATCCATAATTTGCATTAATCAACTCACTAAGAATGCACAAAGATGCTTAATCTACACTTAAACAGGAATATGTTCTTTTGTAACAATCTTAACTAACAAAATGATTCAAAGAAAGAAAACTAGACAACTCAAAGCAATGTAAACTCAAAGAAACAAGACACAACTAAAAACAGATTTTAAATCAAGATTAAACAAGTGAACCTTGGTCAAGGTAATTGACTTGGGAGATAGCTAACCAATTCTAGATGTCTAAGCAACAATCAAGAACAATCCTATGGCTAAGAACACTTATGCAAATCAATCTATTTCCATGATAGAGATCCTACGCTAATCAAGTGATAATCAACAATTTCCAAAGGTAATCACAAGGTAAGCATGCATTATAAACAAGTCTAAATACCACTAAA
The DNA here is from genome assembly GCF_030686135.1 of Camelina sativa. Taxonomy (NCBI): domain Eukaryota; kingdom Viridiplantae; phylum Streptophyta; class Magnoliopsida; order Brassicales; family Brassicaceae; genus Camelina; species Camelina sativa. The sequence goes on from NC_141888.1 coordinate 11,599,039, forward strand.
CACCCTAATCATCAATATCCATTTGCTAGGAATGCAAAGCTCTTGAATAGTTTGGTTCAAGAATTTCATCAAACACCTTTTGGGCATGGAAATCCTAATGTCTAGATTCAAGCTTGATCAAGGCTATCTAGCATTATTAACACTAAACAAGATAGGAAACACATAAATAAAGCCTTATACATCAAAGATCAATCATCTATCTCCCTAGTCTACCTAGCCCAAAGTTATATTGATCTACTCACTCATCATCATGATCACATAAATGAAAGAGTTTGATCTTTGTGAAATCATAATAAGAGACTATAGATTAAGGGATTTGAAGAAAAAATTGCTATTAAAAACTTAAAAGTACTCAATCATTCAACAAACCAAGAGTAAACAAGTTTAAGAACCCTAAAAAGCTGCTAAACAAAAGATAAGTCTCCCCTTAATAGGGTTAGAGTATTTATAGGAAAGTAGAAGGGAACCCGGGTCAACCCAACTGGGTCAAACCCGAATCTAAAGTAAAACAAGTGTGGACTTAGGCGGCTACGGGGACGGCTTGACCGATTGACATGTCCGATGGTGTCAATCGGTCACCTTCTGGCCGATGGGGGTGGCTGATGATGGCTCCTAATACGTCATCCGATCGAGTGAACCAGGCAGCTCTTGGCCGATTGGGAGTGATCGATTGGGACAGCCAGGCAGCTCTTGGCCGATTGGGGTGGCCGATGATGGCTCATGATCGTGTGCGTCTCCAGTTCCATCGGTTGTCACTTGGTGGATGGGGTGGCCGATTGAAATCACACGGCCATGGTTTGGCTGATTGGTCTGGCCGCTCATATCTCCTGATTCTTTGTCACTTCTTCAACTTCACTCTTCTTTGCTTCTTTGCTACAAAACAAATCCAGATGCTCCAAATGTGATGAAATTATTCCAAGAACCTAAGAGATAACACACTAGATGCATATGCTCCTACAACAATCTAGAAAGACAAGATTATGCAACAAAACTATGCAAAAACAAGGCTTAAAACCCAACAAAAACACAAGATATCAGCAACGTTGCGTTGGTCGTTGCAAGGTACTCCTTTGTGGGACAACCTAAGTCAAAATGCTCATTTTGGTTGCGTATAGGGTTTGGAAGCCCTAGGGATTGATATAAAAGGCTTATTGTCAACGCTCTTGACTTGTTATAGCCGTTTTCCCCTTTTGCAAAAGAGAGAAAACTTCCAGAGAATACATGGAGATGTTCTATGCATAATCTGGAGAGATTTGTTTCTGTGGTTGGAGATCTGAGGCCGTGAACGTGTTAAGAGGGTGTTGTGGTGCTTTCTCTGGTCGTGTGTGGTCTATTTCTCTATGTTTTGCAAAGGTGAGTGCGGGACCATGGCTTATCTAAGTGATTAGATGTGTGTTTTGTGTGATTTTTTGGGTGTTTAATTTCTTGTGTGCTTGTTTGTGAGTGTTTTTCCTGGTGTTTGTGGCCTGTGAAGGGTAGATTTAGAATCACGGACATTGTGGCGACAGTTGGAGCTGAGAGCAGTCGGAAGAGATTGTGTTCGATGATGCTTTGGCGATTGCATCGATCGACACAAGGAGTGCATCGGTCAACATAGATAGAGATTTGATGGAGACGCGAGGTTGCATCGGTCAATGTAAGGAGTTCATCGGTCGACAAAAAGGCGTTGCATCGGTCGATGCAAAGGCGTTGCATCGGTTGATGCAAGGAGTGCATCGGTTTATGAAAGGAGTGCATCGGTTGATGCAAGGAGTGCATCGATCGTAATTGATGCAAGGAATGTGTTGGTCGACACAAGGGCGCAGTGTCGATGCATGTGTTCAGAGATGTCTGATTTGTTTGCTTTTGTGTATTATTTATGTTTGTCTTTTCGCTTGTGTGTATAGCCCAGTATATGGGAGGATCTCTGATATATTGTGTTTTTGTTGAATTTTAAAACTTGTTTTTGCATAGTTTTGTTGCATAATCATGTCATTCTAGGTTGTTGTAGGAGCATTTGCATCTAGTTGGTTATTTTTCAGGATTTTGGTGTGACTTCATCACATCTGGAGCATTGGGACTTGATTTGGGGGAAAAGAAACAAAGAAGAGTGAAGTGGAAAAGTGGCAAAGGACCAGGAGCCATGATCGGCCATGTCCTTGAAACACATTATGTTGGTGGTATGGATTGATGGATGTATGCAATGGTGAGATATGAAATGAATGAATGGCAGGGTGTTTCAATTTCCCTTATGCAATTGTAGTACAAGAGGTGTCAATCCAATCTGAGGGTTGTGAACAATCAGGATGTGTATATGAGCCTAAGTTAAGCCAAATATGCAAAGGATGTTTGTCACTAACAATCCTATTAATGAAATGTAATGAGCAGAAAGTAAAACTACTAGGACTAGATGATGAATGTAAATGGAACAGAATGATTATCACTACAATGAAGCTAGAACAGAAATAGAAACTATGCTAATGAGCTAATGCAAGACAATAATGAACAGAAAAATAAGCAAATGCAACAGGAATGCAAATAGAATGAGACTAGAGATAAGACAGGACAACTACTAATCATAAACAAGAGTTCTGGGGATGAACTCGAGCAGGCACTCGATCGAGTGCAGGGTCGAGCTGGATAAATCCGTGAAACAGAGCAATGCAAGAAAAACAGAGCAACACAAGAACGAATCGAACAACAATCAAACAGCAGGATTAAGACTTAAAAATCAATAAACAAGGAAGGCCTTGAGGAGGGATTCATGGGCTGGACTAATGATTGAGGTTATCTAACTTGGTCAACAAATCTCAAGCAAAGCTTTGAGCTAATCTCTAGACATATAAATCTAAGACAAGTTTAATCCACTCTCATGGCAAGAAACAATCAAACTCATGCATCTCTAGACTTGTTCTCACAAAGAAAAGAATCTACACAAGCAGGCATTAAGCAATATGTCTCATACCAAACAAGACCTCTAATCTCTTAGCAAGCCTAATGGTAAGCTCTAGATCTAGCCTTATCTATGCTCCTTAAACATTGGTGTGATGCTAAGATGCTTGAAATCAAACCCTAACTTCTCAGTTCAGGATTAGCATTAAGAACATCTACCCTAGAAGAGATTCTACCAAAATCAATCTTGACCAAAACAAACAAACCTCAAACACAACCCAGCCTAACCCATCCTCAAGATCCTAAGCACTACTTACAAGAACACATGATGAACATCAAAATCATAAACCCAGAAAAATTCGAAACTTGCATCAAATGAAAGATAAGACAAAGATCTACAATAATGAAAAAGGAATCAAACTCAAATTCTCAATATATTGAAAGTTATGGAACCAACAATTTTGAGAGATTCTTTGTTCTTCCTCTAAAACAAGTACAAGATCTAAGAAAAATAAAAGTGCAAAACGAATAATTCCCAAAAGGGTAAAAAACTAGGTTTCTGACTATTCTAAAAAGCTGCCCTCCTTGGTGGCTGCAGGTACAAGGCTTTATATAGGAGAGGAGGTGGAAGCCCTAAAAATACTAAAAGACAAAATAGTCAACGGCTCGGTCAACTCGACCATGTGCTCGGTCGAGTGGCTGGTCGAATTGACTTTTCTTCTGCTTCCTCCACTCGGTCGAGTCCTCCTCTGCACACGGTCAAGTGTCTGGTCGAGTGTGGGGTCGAGTTGGACTCTGGACCTTGGTTCTTCAGCCTTAACTTTCTTGCTTTTCCTTCATGATTGCCTCACTTTTCCTCAGCATTGCTTCCATGCTCCTTAAGCTCCATAATCATCTGATTATGCATGAAAAGATGCAAATGCAATGCAACTAAACTCTAATGCATGATTAGTCCTTAAGCTATGCAATAATGGTAAAAATGGATAGCAAAAGATGCAAAAGATGTGAATAAACTAAGGGAAAACATGGTAAAATATATGAACATCAACACCCCCAAACTTAGTCTTTGCTTGCCCTCAAGCAAATAAATAAGACATAAGAAGGTAGGTGAGGTTTGAAAGTGGGATCTCAGCTCCTAAAGCTTGCAAATAGACCATCTAGAATCAATGTCCAAGTTACTAGTACTATGATGCAAGTTGAATGAGCTGTACCTAAAGATTTTAGACAAGCATATCACAACCTTTACTGATTTGAGCCTTAGATATCCACATGCATTCAAATCAACCATTTCCTTTAACATTCATTAATCAAGAACATGAATCAATTATATGCAATGCTTAAACTCATTTGGCTTGGAGATAAAGGTTTAGAGACAATGATGGTCTCTTTTTAGAGTGCGGCTTATCAATATCAAGGTTCTCTCATAAAAAATGGATTGAGCTTTAGAAGAATGCTAAAGGTAAGAACACTTAGACACATACAAGAACAAAACCTTGTCTACCCAAAGGCACCCAAAGTGTTTATCCTATCAATCTAAACCCAAATGATCCTAGTGCTACCCTTCAACTTCTTCTTTTCTCTTTCACCCTTTTCTCTTTTGGTTTTCAAGTCTTAAGAGAGGTTTCTTATTTGATCTTTCTAGTGGGATGGGGGATTCTTACTTATTTGCTATGGTTCTTTTCTCTTCTTATTCTTAAAACATACAAGCTTTTTGCTAGACTTTTTTTTTCTTTCTTTTCTTTTCTTTAACTAGAACCATCTTAATAAAATTTTTCTTCCCATCCTTTCACTAGACCTTGCTTAAACACATTCTCCTCTTAAAGACTCTACCCTTTTTCTTTCTCTTTTTCCTCTTTTCTTTTCAAAACAGCCAAGTCCCAAACCCAACAAGTGAACCACCTAGTCCTATCTAGTTTGAAAAATGTAAACTAGAACTACACAAGGTTTTACTCTTGTCAGTTCAAACCTAACACTTTCTACCAAGCTCAATCCCAAAATAGGCCTCACACACACAAGAATAAACATGGCTTGAAAGAAGGGTTGGTTAAGGGGTAGGGGAACTGATTCTTAATGAGGAAATCAGCTACTTGGATCAACAAGAGTGGTAAAAAGGAGAAAGATGATCCAAATATGTATATGGTATCCATAAGTTTAAAGCAATGCACACATTGATAATTGAAATTCAATATTAGGTTCTTATAAATAGGAATGGTGTCAAATCACAACATGCTTCAATTTAGACCAAATGCAATGCAGGAATTCAAGGCTTGGTTCAATCTTATGCTTCTAACTACTCAACTAGCATCAAAGTACTATTAACTTGGACATTGATCCTAGTCTAGTGAATAAGCAAGCTAACAAGGAAATACTCATCATAGATCCCTAATGCAAATATTATACAATCCTACATGAAACATGCTATACAAGATCCTAATATGCAATGCAAACTACATGAACACTCTTTTTTTTATAAAGATTTTTGCTAAAATTTTTCAAATTTTTAGGGTTTTTCTATGCCTTAGATGCTTATGCAAATACTAATATGAAGATGCTAAAATTTTGAAATATGAACACAAAACACAACATCAAATGCTATCTCAAACCCTCCCCCAAACTTAAATCACACAGTCTCTGTGTGAAAGAAATTTGTAAGAGGATTCAAGATTAAAAACAAAACACAACTATGAAATGCAATGATATTTACAAGTGAAGGTGATGGTGGTACCTTAGGGATTGTGGAAAAAGTTGTCCACATCCATCTACATGCTGTCATAGGAGTAGTTGGGGTCTTGTTGGTGACTTGGAGATGGACTTTGGGGCAGCTCGACGATGGCGATTGACCGCGACTCGGTCGAGTGCGTGTCCGAGTGGGGGGGTCGAGCTGGACCGCGTATGTCAAAATGTTGACCTTTCTGCTGGCAAAACTGCTGGTAGAGAGCTGGATCCATGTAGTATTGAGGTGGGATGGGAGGGTAACTTGGATAACCTGGATAAGCAGCTGGAGGTGGGAAGCCATAGGGTTATCTGGGAAGGTGCTCGGTCGAGTATGTCGGGGGTGCTTGGTCGAGTGGGCGCTCGAGTGATCCGGTCGAGTGCCTTGAAAACTGTTGTTCGCGGGTACTTGAACTCCTCTTCCTCTGATTTGGCTCATACAATGAAGCCCTAGCTGGTTCTTGAAAGTGCTCTAGTTGAGCTACTTCTTCTCAAAGGGCTTGAATGGCTTGGAGATGAGTTTCCACTCTTTAGCTCAGCAATTTCATTCTTTAAGCCCTTGATGGACTTAGCCATGTTGCCCACCTTCTTCTTAAGTTTATCAAACCTCTTCCCATTCCACTTGCTACATCTTTGCAAAAGTGTCAACCTCTTGCTATTCTCCCTCACTCCTCTACTATCTCTTGGGTTGGGCTCATAATCTTCAAAGTAGAATTGCTCCTCCCCATCAGCCATTTGTGCATTCCTAGCTTCTTCAACTCTAGGTTGAACTATCCCATCAAACAAATGCTCCTCAGCTGGCCAAAAGTCAATGTTGGCTCCTTCTTGAATGGTGGTGAGCTCCTTGTTAGGCAAGATGAGTTGCTTCTTCCCAAGTGTTGGAAGCTCAAAATTGAAGATGTGATTTCCTTGATGCATCTCCTTGGCTAAGATGAGAGTAGAGGTGAGGTAGCTTGAGTCAATCCATCTTGGTGAGACCCTTTCTCCTCTAAGTGGGACCTTGGCAGCTTGTAAGATTGGAGTAATGATGCCTCCAATGGTTAGTGCTCCTCTTGTGAAAGTACCTTAGGACTGGGCTCCTTATTCTTGAGCTCTTGGAATTTGAAGATGAGTAGAATTTATTGTCCCCAATGGTTTCCCACACAGCAAAGAGTTCTTCTCTTGGGATCATCAAATTTCTATTGCTCCCAACTTCAAAACCAAACACATTGGCTATCTTTTTCATTGAAAGCTCATGCCTCTTCCCCTTGATTGTGAAGGAAATGTGACCAGCTCCAACCTCAGGATCTTTCCTTGCATATGTATGCAGCTTGACAGTGGCTAGAAACTCACAACTTTCTTCTTTGTAGCCTTCCATGCAAAGCCCCATGAACTTGGTAAGGTTGCTCTTCTCAAAGAGATACTCCACATCTCCATCAATTGCTAGCTTCTCCATGGTTTCCTTGTGTGGATATCTAGTCCCCAGGAACTCCATTCTCATGAAAGCATCATAGAGCTGCCTCTTTGACCACCCACAAGATTCTGCTTCACCATCATCCTCTAACTCTTCTTCTTCACATGCTTCCTCACTCTCATTTTCACTCTCCTCTTGTTCAACCTCAACAGCTGGCCTCTTCCCTTTGGCCTTGTGTCTCCTCATAAACTCATTGAGAGTTGGCTCCCTTTCCTCCTCACTTTCATTCCTCTCAGGATCTTCCTCAACTGACTCTCTCCTTGGACACGGCATCTGGCTCGACCGCCTGCTCGAACCACCACTCGGTCGAGTGCATGATCGAGTGGGGCATCGAGTTGTCCTTCTAGCTTCTCCTCTTGATTCAAGGTCAGCATCACAACGTTCCATGGAGCTTGCAGCAGTTTGTTGAGACTTCCTGGTGATCTTAGAAGACATTTTCAAAAGGAACTGAAAGGAATAGACTCAAAGCTCAAAGTTAATAGGTTAGTGACCCAAAAACTTGAAAGAACAAAGCTTGAGCAAAAGATGAACTTTGAGAGAGATTTTAAAACTTGAATTTAGTTGATTTGAGCAAATGAGAGAGTGTGAGAGATATAGGATCGTGCAAGGTCTATATAAAGAAGCTAAGGGGACAAGGAGACAAGGGTGGAGCGTCCTTACCATTCAAATTTGAATTGGGAATCTTTGACCTGCTTTTTGCTGCCACTCGACCCCACACTCGACCAGCACGTGCTCGAGCTCCCTTGACCAAAGTTTGAAAATTCGAAATTTTCTTCTTGTTCTTCCCTCCACTCGATCGTCCTAGCGATTTGAAGATCAAATGGGCCTTAGTTCTTTTCCAACTCGGTCGAGTACCTCTCGTGGCCTGGTCGAGTGGGCTTGCGTTTCCCCTTCTCCAAGTCCAAATCTCTCCTTACCCATCTACATTTTCACTAAAAGGCCTGTCCAACACAAACATAAAAGAAAACACATCAAAACTATTAAGAAAATAAAGCATATTTACAAAGGATACCTTAGGGACTTCCTCCATAGTGAGCTTGTTTAGAGTCACTAAGCTTGACTTTGGTTTCCTTTTTAAACCTGGTCTAGATACCAAGGAGGTGATGAAATCCTCCCTAGAACCTCTTGGTCACTATGAAGTTGATCCTTGATAACCTCACCCTTAGCACACAAACCATACTTCTTCTTGATTTTGAGCCTTGGTCTTGCTTTCCTCAAAGACCTCTTGTTCAGCTTAACTTGGAGATCCTCAACCATACTAGTCAGCTCTTGAACTGACCTCTTAAGCTTTTCCACAGAATCCTCTTGAAGTGTTAGCTCAGCCTTTGGAGTTGCCTTATCACTTAGACCTTCTTGACCACCTTTGTCCTTGATATTAAAAGGTTGATCGTCAATGGTAGGAAGGTTGGTTGGGTTATAGATGTTGAACTTCATAACTACACCCTCAGAAATGTTCAAGGTCACAAGACCTTCCTTGACATCAATGACTGCTCCAACAGTGGCTAAGAATGGCCTCCCAAGGATGATAGGATCTTCAGGTTCTTTGTCCATCTCCAATACCACAAAATCTGTATGAACTCTTGCCTTCCCTATCTTGATCCTTTGTGCTTTGAAACGTCCTGGGAATGGTAGAGGTGGTTTGTAAACAGGAGGGATGTACTTAGCAGGTTTAACAGCTCCTGATCCTTCGGCTCGATCGACCACTCGATCAGGCACTCGGTCGAGTGCTGGCTCGAGTACCTGGTCGAGTGCAATGGTGGATTCAGATTTCTCTGCACAAACTTCACTCAAAGCTTCAATAACTGACCAATCCTCCCCATCTTGAACATCACTATCCTCAGTGACTTCCTCATCAGAGATATGGATGGCTTTTGCAGTGAACTCCCTTGGATTTTGAACGGCTTTTCCAGGGAGTTGGTTGGGTTTAGGAGCAGAAGTAGAAGTAATGTTGCTCTCCATATACTTCAGTCTAGAGTTGAGACCTTCAAACTTCATGTTAAGATCATTATACTGGGATGTGAGCCTTTGATTCACCTCAGCAAACTGTTTGGCTTCCTCAATCTTTCCTTGTGTTTGCCCAATCAACAACTGCTGCATCATGGCTCTTAAGTCTTGCTCTTCGCCTTGCTTAGTCTGAAACCCTGGTGGGGGACACAACTGAGGCTGGAACACTTGATGTTGTTGTTTGGGGACATAGTTTTGTTGCTGTTGAAGCTGTTAGGTGGGTAGACTTGGTCTTGAGGGTTGACCACATTGGTACTCCTATAAGAGAGATTGTTGTTCTTGAAACCTCCTTGGTTGTAGCCTTTGAATCCTCCCTGGTTTTGCATGTAGCACAACTCAGCAAACTCAGTCTCCCCCTCTTGAACTGGAACCTCTTCTTCACCAATGAAGTGAATAGACTTTTGTTGGCTAAGAAGGATCTTGTCAAGCTTCTCATTGACCATCTTCAAGTCCTTCTTGTACTTGTCCTCTTGATCAATTGATGATGACCTTATGGTTCTGTCATAGTCCTCATTATAGTTGTCATCTGACTGAGCAAGATTCTCAACTAACTCCCAGCCTTCTTCCACATTCTTGTTGAGGAAGTTGCCATTAGAAGCTGTGTCAAGAAGCATCCTGATCTTGGGAAGCACTCCTCTATAGAAGGTACTCAAGAGTGACTTATTGCTGAAGCCATGATGAGGACATTGAGTCTGAAATCCTTTGAACCTCTCCCAAGCTTCACAAAAGCTCTCATTGTTCCTTTGAGCAAACCCAGAAATTTCATTTTTCAACCTAGCAGTCTTTGCATTTGAGAAGAATTTTGCCAAGAAAGCCTTCTTGCAAGCATCCCATGTGGTTATTGCTCCAGTAGGAAGAGTCTTCTCCCAAAGGTGTGCCTTATCTCCAAGTGAGAATGGGAAGAGCCTCAACTTGAGTCCATCTTCACTCACTCCATTGATCTTTGTAAGACCACAGATTCTGTCAAACTCATCAAGGTGCTTCAATTTAGACCAAATGCAATGCAAGAATTTAAGGCTTGATTCAATCTTATGCTTCTAACTACTCAACTAGCATCAAAGTACTATTAACTTGGGCATTGATCCTAGTCTAGTGAATAAGCAAGCTAACAAGGAAATACTCATCATAGATCCCTAATGCAAATATTATACAATCCTAAATGAAACATGCTAAACAAGATCCTAATATGCAATGCAAACTACATGAACACTCTTTTTTTTATAAAGATTTTTGCAAAAAAATTTCAAATTTTTAGGGTTTTTCTATGCCTTGGATGCTATGGAAATACTAATATGAGGATGCTAAAAATTTGAAATAAGAACACAAAACACAATGTCAAATGCTATCTCAAACCCTCCCCCAAACTTAAATCACCCAGTGAAAGAAATTTGTAAGAGGATTCAAGACTAAAAACAAAACACAATTTCAAATGCAATGATATTTACAAGTGAAGGTGATAGTGGTACCTCAAGGGTTATGGAAGAAGTTGTCCACATCCTCTTGCATTCTGTCAAAGGAGTAGTTAGGGTCTTCTTGGTGACTTGGAGATGGAGATTGGGGCAGCTCGACGACGGCGATCGACCGGCACTCGGTCGAGTGCGTGCTCGAGTGGGGGGTCGAGCTGGACTGCGTGTCTCCATTAACTGTCCCTTCCTCTTCTATTTAGACTCCCTTGCTTCCCTGATCATGAAAACACCAAAACAAAAGTCAAAATACCAAAATCCTAAGCAATATATACAGGGATACCTTAGGGACTTCCTCCCTAGTGAGCTTGTTTAGAGTCACTAAGCTTGACTTCTATAGGTCTTCAAGCTTGAGGGGCATCCTTGAGAAGCATTGTGCACTTCTCATGTGTCTCTTTTTCTCCCAAATACTTCTTAACTCTCTGACCATTGGCTGTAAACTCACTACCATCTTTGTTGAGAAGTGTGACAGCTCCATAAGGTAAAATCTCTTTTATTTCAAAGGACCTCCCCATCTACTTTTCAACTTCCCAGGGAATAACTTGAGTTTTGAATTGTAAAGCAAGGCTTGGTCTCCAGGCTTAATGTCCTTTATGAGAATCTTCTTATCATGGAAGGCCTTAGTCCTCTCCTTGTAGATTTTGGAGTTTTCATAAGCTTCCAATCTGATCTCCTCAAGTTCAATCAAATCAAGGCTTCTCTTAGCTTGTGTTGTTTCAAGATCTAAGTTCAGAAGTTTGATTACCAATAGAGCCTTGTACTCAACTTCAACTGGAAGGTGACAAGACTTTCCATACACAAGCTGGAATGGGGTTCTTCCTATAGGTGTTTTGAAAGTTGTTCTATAAGCCCAAAGTGTTTCATCAAGTTTACTAGACCAGTCCTTTCTTGTTTATCCTACTATTCTTGATAGAATGGCCTTGATCTGTTTGTTTGACACCTCAACTTGCCCACTTGTTTGAGGGTGATAGGCTGTAGACACCTTGTGCTTAACTCCATACTTCCTTAGCATCCCTTCAAAAATCTTGTTGATGAAGTGTGTCCCTCCATCACTTATTACAACTCTTGGGATTCCATACCTTGGAAATATTATGATCTTGAAAAGTTTAAGAACCACTTTGTGATCATTAGTGGGGCTAGCAATGGCTTCCACCCATTTGGAGACATAGGCCACTGCTACTAAGATGTAGACATTCCCATTTGAAGGGGGATTAAAAGGTCCCATGAAATCAATTCCCCACACATCAAATATCTCAACTTCAAGAATTGGATTTTGAGGCATCTCATACCTTCTTGTGATATTCCCCATTCTTTGGCAAGCATCACACTTTGTGATGAACTTATGAGTGTCCTTGAATAATGTAGGCCACCATAGGCCAGCTTGTAAGACTTTCTGGGCTGTCTTGAAGGTTGCAAAATGTCCTGCATAAGCAGAGCCATGGCAATGTCCTAACACTCCTTCAACTTCATTATCTGCTATGCACCTTCTAAACAATCCATCTGATCCCTTCTTTTATAAGTAAGGTTCATCCCAATAGTATCCATTGATGTCTTTGAGGAGGTTCTCCTTCCTATAGGGGTCCATGTCTGTTGGGATTTCCCCACACACCTTGTAATTGACAATATCAGCATACCAAGGTAGATCCTCACTCTCAAGTGCCATCCACTCTTCCATCTCGTCCTGCTCGATCGGGCACCCAAACACACTCGGCCGAGTGCTTGTTCGAGTGGTAGGTCGAGTTGTGAGCCGTGTTGTCCCAATCAGCATCAGTTTCTCCTCAGGTATTGAATCATCAATTGGAATCTCCTCTTCTATCCTCATCCTGGACAAGTGGTCAGCTACTCCATTCTCTATCCCCTTTTTATCAACTATTTCCATGTCAAACTCTTGAAGAAGCAAAATCCATCTCAACAACCTTGGTTTTGTATCCTTCTTTGAGTAGATGTGCCTCAAATCAGCATGATCAGTGTACAAAATTACTTTGGACCCTACTAAGTAGCTTCTGAATTTTTCAAAGGCAAACACCACTGCTAGGAGCTCTTTCTCCGTTGTTGAATATCTTCTTTGAGTTTCATCCAAAAATCTACTTGCATAATGAATCACATGCAGCCTCTTGTCTTTTTCTGTCCTAGGACTGCTCCTACTGCAAAGTCTGAAGCATCACACATAATCTTAAATGGAAGATCCCAGTTAGGAGCTTGAATTATTGGAGCTGAAATCAAAGCAGCCTTGATCTCCTTGAAAGCCTTCAAGCAATCTTCATCAAAGTTGAACTCAGTTTCCTTGCAAAGTAACCTTGTTAATGGTCTAGCTATCTTTGAAAAGTCGTTGATGAATCTTCTATAAAACCCAGCATGACCAAGAAAGCTTCTTATGTCCTTGACTATTTTTGGTGGTTGAAGTTGAACCATGACTTCAATCTTTGCCTTATCAACCTCAATCCCTTTCTCTGAAATCTTATGACCAAGAACTATCCCTTCTTCAACCATGAAGTGACACTTTTCCCAATTCAAGACTAGGTTTGTCTCTTCACATCTTTTTAAAACCCTGCACAACTTATTAAGACAAGAAGAAAAGGAGTCTCCATAGACAGAGAAGTCATCCATAAACTCTTCAACAACATCCTCAATGAGATCCGAGAAGATAGACATCATGCATCTTTGAAAAGTTAATGGAGCATTACATAATCCAAATGGCATTCTTCTATAGGCAAAAGTACCATATGGACATGTGAATGTTGTCTTCTATTGATCATTAGGATGAATGGGAATTTGGAAAAATCCAGAATATCCATCCAAGAAACAGTAGTGAGTGTGATTAGCTAATCGTTCCAACATTTGATCAATGAAAGGAAGAGGAAAATGATCTTTCCTAGTAGCTAAATTAAGCTTTCTATAATCAATGCACATTCTATGCCCTGTAATGGTTCTAGTGGGAATTAATTCATCATGATCATTCTTCACTACAATGATCCCTCTCTTTTTTGGGACACAATGAACTGGTGAAACCCAAGTACTATCAGAGATAGGATAGATTACACCAGCATCAAGCAACTTAAGGATATCTTTCTTAACTACTTCTTTTAAGTTGGGGTTTAATCTTCTTTGGGGTTCAATGCTGGAGTAAGATTCATTTTCAAGATGGATTCTATGCATGCAAAGACTAGGTGAGAGTCCTTGAATGTCATCCAAGGTATAACCAATAGATTTTCTATACTTTCTTAGCTCAACAACTAGCAAATCAAGCTCTTTTTTACTCAACTTATCATTTACTATCACAGGATAAGTAGAGTTCTCACCTAGAAAAACGTACCTTAGCCCAGTTGGGAGAGGTTTGAGCTCTACTTTTGGTGCTTTTAGTTCAGACCAATCATCTGTGGAGGACTCGGCAGTGCACTCGGTCGAGTGGCTCTGGTGCTCGGTCGAGTGCGTGGTCGAGTGCTTGGTCGAGCTATCCAGATTTGCTATTTGAACTGACCAGACTTCTTCTCTTAATGCAGGTAACCCCTCAAAAACCTCTGGATGGTCTGATTCCCTACAGGAGTCCAATATCTCCTCATAGGCCTTGGTTTCTTTATGAATGAATCCTTCCTCCCCACTTTTGGTTAAAGTAGTTCTAAGGTGATCTTGTTCTGCTAGTTCTTCCATCAATTCTCCTGAAAATTGTTCCATCTCTTCAGTCCAAAAGACTTGTCCTCAAATGGTTGGTTTCTTCATAGCCTCTACAATGTCAAATGTCATTTTGAGGTCCTCTCCCAAGTTAAGATCAATCTTCCCTTGTCTCACATCAATTATTCCTCCTGCTGTAGCTAGAAAAGGTCTCCCTAATATCAAAGGGTCTTTTGGTTCTTCATCCATTTCCAAGACCACAAAGTCTGTTGGGACTTCTACTGCTCCAACTCTAACTGGTAGATCCTCCAAAACACCATGTGGTAATCTTATTGATCTATCAGCCAAGATCAAGGATATATTGCATGGCTTATACCTTGTAAACCCTAGGCACTTAGCAACTGATAGAGGCATTAGGCTTACTGAGGCTCCCAAATCACATAGGCATCTGTTGAAGGTTAAAGAGCCTATAGAGCAAGGTAGAGTAAAGGAACCAGGATCTCTTAGCTTTTGAGGATTCACTTGCTTTGTGATGATAGCACTGCACTCTTGGCTAAGGATCACCATCCCCTGAACTTCTTTGATCCTTTCCATCACAGCATCTTTCAAGAATTTCTGGTAAGGGGGTATCATCACAAAGGCATCTATTAGAGGCATTCTAAGCTCAATCTCTCTAACTTGTTTGTCAAACAATGTCTTGTATTTCTCAACCATCTGCTTCTTAAATCTTCCTGGGAAAGGTAGTGGAGGCTTGTGAGGAGGAATGAACCGGACTTCTTTTTCTTTGGAAGTGGCTGGCTTAGTTTTCTCCTGGGAGGCTGCTCGATCAGGTGCTCGATCACACACTCGGTCGAGTGAGTGGTCGAGTGGTGGGTCGAGTTCGATGGCGTTTTCATTCTGAGTTTCTTCTTGTTGAAAACCCTCCCCTTCTTGATCACCACTGTCCTCAGTGTCTGGTAATGCTCCTCTCTTGTTGGTAAAACCCTTCCACTGCGTAGATTGATAGCATGAGCAGATTCTATAGAGTTCATGCCTTTGTTGTTTGGGGCATTGGCTAGTTGGTTTTCCATAGTCACAATCCTGGAAGTCAGTGTGTCAAATCTGTTTACTGCCTCAATCTTTCCTTGTGTTTGCCCAATTAACAACTGCTGCATCATAGCTCTTAAGTCTTGTTCTTGGTCTTGGTTAGTCTGAAACCCTAGTGGGGGACACACCTGAGGCTGGAACACTTGATGTTGTTGTTTGGGGACATAGTTTTGTTGTTGTTGAGGCTGTTGAGGTGGATACACTTAGTCTTGTGGATTGGACACATTGGTGCTTCTATAGGAGAGGTTGTTGTTCTTGAACCCTCCTTGGTTGTAGCCTTTGAATCCACCTTGGTTTTGCACATAACAGAGCTCAGCATACTTATTCTCCCCTTCTTGAACTTGAACCTCTTCTTCACCAATGAAGTGAATGGACTTTTGTTGGCTAAGGAGGATCTTATCAAGCTTCTCATTGACCATCTTCAAATCCTTCTTGTATTTGTCCTCTTGGTCAGTGGAGTTGGACCTTATGGTTCTGTCATAGTCCTCATTATAGTTGCCATCTGACTGAGCAAGGTTCTCAACTAATTCCCATCCTTCTTCCACATTCTTGTTGAGGAAGTTGCCATTAGAGACTGTGTCAAGAAGCATCCTGATCTTGGGAAGCACTCCTCTATACAAGGTGCTTAGGAGTGACTCATTGTGGAAGCCATGGTGAGGACACTGAGTCTGAAATCCTTTGAACCTCTCCCAAGCTTCACAAAAGCTTTCATTGTTTTTTTGAGCAAAGCCAGAAATTTCATTCCTCAATCTAGCAGTCCTTGCATTTGAGAAGAATTTTGCCAAGAAAGCCTTCTTGCAAGCATCCCATGTGGTTATTGCTCCAGTAGGAAGAGTCTTCTCCCAAAGGTGAGCTTTATCTCCAAGTGAAAATGGGAAGAGCCTCAACTTGAATCCATCCTCACTCACTCCATTAATCTTGGTAAGACCACATATTCTATCAAACTCATCAAGGTGGTCTAGAGGATCCTCCATTGGCAATCCATGGAACTTGTTGGCTTGAATCAAAGTTGTTGTTTGGCACTGTGGGAGGCACAATGCCAGCTCTCTGGTTGTGGGTATTGGGTGCATCTCCAGCACCAATGTTCCTTGGTCTTGGAACAGGATCTTGTTGCTCCATTATGATTGGAACTGCTTGCTGTTGTGGAACTACTCTTCTTCTCTGATTTCCCAAACCCTTTGGCAGCCTGTGGATGTTGTCAAGAGGCCTTTGAAAATTATCTTTCCCTTTGGACCTTGTGTGCATCAACAGACTGAGATACTGACTCGAACAGGTGCACGGTCGAGCGCAGGCTCGAGTGAGTGGTTGAGTCGACTGGGAACTGGTGTCTATTTAGATACGCTGTCTGACTCGATCAGGTGCTTGATCACTGCTCGGTCGAGTGGTGCTCGAGTGGGTGGTCGAGTAGGTGGTCGAGTGGGACCTGAAATTCAACACAGCCAAGCAAAAGAAGATTCAAGTTCAGCAACTTCACAAGTGTATAAACGAACTTAATCTTAGACTAATAATGATCATAAATGTCACAAAAACACTCTCAAATGGGCAACGGCGCCAAATTGAAACACATTATGTTGGTGGTATGGATTGATGGATGTATGCAATGGTGAGATATGAAATGAATGAATGGCAGGGTGTTTCAATTCCCCTTATGCAATTGTAGTACAAGAGGTGTCAATCCAATCTGAGGGTTGTGAACAATCAGGATGTGTATATGAGCCTAAGTTAAGCCAAATATGCAAAGGATGTTTGTCACTAACAATCCTATTAATGAAATGTAATGAGCAGAAAGTAAAACTACTAGGACTAGATGATGAATGTAAATGGAACAGAATGATTATCACTACAATGAAGCTAGAACAGAAATAGAAACTATGCTAATGAGCTAATGCAAGACAATAATGAACAGAAAAATAAGCAAATGCAACAGGAATGCAAATAGAATGAGACTAGAGATAAGACAGGACAACTACTAATCATAAACAAGAGTTCTGGGGATGAACTCGAGCAGGCACTCGATCGAGTGCAGGGTCGAGCTGGATAAATCCGTGAAACAGAGCAATGCAAGAAAAACAGAGCAACACAAGAACGAATCGAACAACAATCAAACAGCAGGATTAAGACTTAAAAATCAATAAACAAGGAAGGCCTTGAGGAGGGATTCATGGGCTGGACTAATGATTGAGGTTATCTAACTTGGTCAACAAATCTCAAGCAAAGCTTTGAGCTAATCTCTAGACATATAAATCTAAGACAAGTTTAAACCACTCTCATGGCAAGAAACAATCAAACTCATGCATCTCTAGACTTGTTCTCACAAAGAAAAGAATCTACACAAGCAGGCATTAAGCAATATGTCTCATACCAAACAAGACCTCTAATCTCTTAGCAAGCCTAATGGTAAGCTCTAGATCTAGCCTTATCTATGCTCCTTAAACATTGGTGTGATGCTAAGATGCTTGAAATCAAACCCTAACTTCTCAGTTCAGGATTAGCATTAAGAACATCTACCCTAGAAGAGATTCTACCAAAATCAATCTTGACCAAAACAAACAAACCTCAAACACAACCCAGCCTAACCCATCCTCAAGATCCTAAGCACTACTTACAAGAACACATGATGAACATCAAAATCATAAACCCAGAAAAATTCGAAACTTGCATCAAATGAAAGATAAGACAAAGATCTACAATAATGAAAAAGGAATCAAACTCAAATTCTCAATATATTGAAAGTTATGGAACCAACAATTTTGAGAGATTCTTTGTTCTTCCTCTAAAACAAGTACAAGATCTAAGAAAAATAAAAGTGCAAAACGAATAATTCCCAAAAGGGTAAAAAACTAGGTTTCTGACTATTCTAAAAAGCTGCCCTCCTTGGTGGCTGCAGGTACAAGGCTTTATATAGGAGAGGAGGTGGAAGCCCTAAAAATACTAAGAGACAAAATAGTCAACGGCTCGGTCAACTCGACCATGTGCTCGGTCGAGTGGCTGGTCGAGTTGACTTTTCTTCTGCTTCCTCCACTCGGTCGAGTCCTCCTCTGCACACGGTCGAGTGTCTGGTCGAGTGTGGGGTCGAGTTGGACTCTGGACCTTGGTTCTTCAGCCTTAACTCTCTTGCTTTTCCTTCATGATTGCCTCACTTTTCCTCAGCATTGCTTCCATGCTCCTTAAGCTCCATAATCACCTGATTATGCATGAAAAGATGCAAATGCAATGCAACTAAACTCTAATGCATGATTAGTCCTTAAGCTATGCAATAATGGTAAAAATGGATAGCAAAAGATGCAAAAGATGTGAATAAACTAAGGGAAAACATGGTAAAATATATGAACATCAACACCCCCAAACTTAGTCTTTGCTTGCCCTCAAGCAAATAAATAAGACATAAGAAGGTAGGTGAGGTTTGAAAGTGGGATCTCAGCTCCTAAAGCTTGCAAATAGACCATCTAGAATCAATGTCCAAGTTACTAGTACTATGATGCAAGTTGAATGAGCTGTACTTAAAGATTTTAGACAAGCATATCACAACCTTTATTGATTTGAGCCTTAGATATCCACATGCATTCAAATCAACCATTTCCTTTAACATTCATTAATCAAGAACATGAATCAATTATATGCAATGCTTAAACTCATTTGGCTTGGAGATAAAGGTTTAGAGACAATGATGGTCTCTTTTTAGAGTGCGGCTTATCAATATCAAGGTTCTCTCATAAAAAATGGATTGAGCTTTAGAAGAATGCTAAAGGTAAGAACACTTAGACACATACAAGAACAAAACCTTGTCTACCCAAAGGCACCCAAAGTGTTTATCCTATCAATCTAAACCCAAATGATCCTAGTGCTACCCTTCAACTTCTTCTTTTCTCTTTCACCCTTTTCTCTTTTGGTTTTCAAGTCTTAAGAGAGGTTTCTTATTGATCTTTCTAGTGGGATGGGGGATTCTTACTTATTTGCTATGGTTCTTTTCTCTTCTTATTCTTAAAACATACAAGCTTTTTGCTAGACGTTTTTTTTTCTTTCTTTTCTTTTCTTTAACTAGAACCATCTTAATAAAATTTTTCTTCCCATCCTTTCACTAGACCTTGCTTAAACACATTCTCCTCTTAAAGACTCTACCCTTTTTCTTTCTCTTTTTCCTCTTTTCTTTTCAAAACAGCCAAGTCCCAAACCCAACAAGTGAACCACCTAGTCCTATCTAGTTTGAAAAATGTAAACTAGAACTACACAAGGTTTTACTCTTGTCAGTTCAAACCTAACACTTTATACCAAGCTCAATCCCAAAATAGGCCTCACACACACAAGAATAAACATGGCTTGAAAGAAGGGTTGGTTAAGGGGTAGGGGAACTGATTCTTAATGAGGAAATCAGCTACTTGGATCAACAAGAGTGGTAAAAAGGAGAAAGATGATCCAAATATGTATATGGTATCCATAAGTTTAAAGCAATGCACACATTGATAATTGAAATTCAATATTAGGTTCTTATAAATAGGAATGGTGTCAAATCACAACATGCTTCAATTTAGACCAAATGCAATGCAGGAATTCAAGGCTTGGTTCAATCTTATGCTTCTAACTACTCAACTAGCATCAAAGTACTATTAACTTGGACATTGATCCTAGTCTAGTGAATAAGCAAGCTAACAAGGAAATACTCATCATAGATCCCTAATGCAAATATTATACAATCCTACATGAAACATGCTAAACAAGATCCTAATATGCAATGCAAACTACATGAACACTCTTTTTTTTTATAAAGATTTTTGCTAAAATTTTTCAAATTTTTAGGGTTTTTCTATGCCTTAGATGCTTATGCAAATACTAATATGAAGATGCTAAAATTTTGAAATATGAACACAAAACAAAACATCAAATGCTATCTCAAACCCTCCCCCAAACTTAAATCACACAGTCTCTGTGTGAAAGAAATTTGTAAGAGGATTCAAGATTAAAAACAAAACACAACTATGAAATGCAATGATATTTACAAGTGAAGGTGATGGTGGTACCTTAGGGATTGTGGAAAAAGTTGTCCACATCCATCTACATGCTGTCATAGGAGTAGTTGGGGTCTTGTTGGTGACTTGGAGATGGACTTTGGGGCAGCTCGACGATGGCGATTGACCGCGACTCGGTTGAGTGCGTGTCCGAGTGGGGGGGTCGAGCTGGACCGCGTATGTCAAAATGTTGACCTTTCTGCTGGCAAAACTGCTGGTAGAGAGCTGGATCCATGTAGTATTGAGGTGGGATGGGAGGGTAACTTGGATAACCTGGATAAGCAGCTGGAGGTGGGAAGCCATAGGGTTATCTGGGAAGGTGCTCGGTCGAGTACGTCGGGGGTGCTCGGTCGAGTGGGCGCTCGAGTGATCCGGTCGAGTGCCTTGAAAACTGTTGTTCGCGGGTACTTGAACTCCTCTTCCTCTGATTTGGCTCATACAATGAAGCCCTAGCTGGTTCTTGAAAGTGCTCTAGTTGAGCTACTTCTTCTCAAAGGGCTTGAATGGCTTGGAGATGAGTTTCCACTCTTTAGCTCAGCAATTTCATTCTTTAAGCCCTTGATGGACTTAGCCATGTTGCCCACCTTCTTCTTAAGTTTATCAAACCTCTTCCCATTCCACTTGCTACATCTTTACAAAAGTGTCAACCTCTTGCTATTCTCCCTCACTCCTCTACTATCTCTTGGGTTGGGCTCATAATCTTCAAAGTAGAATTGCTCCTCCCCATCAGCCATTTGTGCATTCCTAGCTTCTTCAACTCTAGGTTGAACTATCCCATCAAACAAATGCTCCTCAGCTGGCCAAAAGTCAATGTTGGCTCCTTCTTGAATGGTGGTGAGCTCTTGGTTAGGCAAGATGAGTTGCTTCTTCCCAAGTGTTGGAAGCTCAAAATTGAAGATGTGATTTCCTTGATGCATCTCCTTGGCTAAGATGAGAGTAGAGGTGAGGTAGCTTGAGTCAATCCATCTTGGTGAGACCCTTTCTCCTCTAAGTGGGACCTTGGCAGCTTGTAAGATTGGAGTAATGATGCCTCCAATGGTTAGTGCTCCTCTTGTGAAAGTACCTTAGGACTGGGCTCCTTATTCTTGAGCTCTTGGAATTTGAAGATGAGTAGAATTTATTGTCCCCAATGGTTTCCCACACAGCAAAGAGTTCTTCTCTTGGGATCATCAAATTTCTATTGCTCCCAACTTCAAAACCAAACACATTGGCTATCTTTTTCATTGAAAGCTCATGCCTCTTCCCCTTGATTGTGAAGGAAATGTGACCAGCTCCAACCTCAGGATCTTTCCTTGCATATGTATGCAGCTTGACAGTGGCTAGAAACTCACAACTTTCTTCTTTGTAGCCTTCCATGCAAAGCCCCATGAACTTGGTAAGGTTGCTCTTCTCAAAGAGATACTCCACATCTCCATCAATTGCTAGCTTCTCCATGGTTTCCTTGTGTGGATATCTAGTCTACAGGAACTCCATTCTCATGAAAGCATCATAGAGCTGCCTCTTTGACCACCCACAAGATTATGCTTCACCATCATCCTCTAACTCTTCTTCTTCACATGCTTCCTCACTCTCATTTTCACTCTCCTCTTGTTCAACCTCAACAGCTGGCCTCTTCCCTTTGGCCTTGTGTCTCCTCATAAACTCATTGAGAGTTGGCTCCCTTTCCTCCTCACTTTCATTCCTCTCAGGATCTTCCTCAACTGACTCTCTCCTTGGACACGACATCTGGCTCGACCGACTGCTCGAACCACCACTCGGTCGAGTGCATGATCGAGTGGGGCATCGAGTTGTCCTTCTAGCTTCTCCTCTTGATTCAAGGTCAGCATCACAACGTTCCATGGAGCTTGCAGCAGTTTGTTGAGACTTCCTGGTGATCTTAGAAGACATTTTCAAAAGGAACTGAAAGGAATAGACTCAAAGCTCAAAGTTAATAGGTTAGTGACCCAAAAACTTGAAAGAACAAAGCTTGAGCAAAAGATGAACTTTGAGAGAGATTTTAAAACTTGAATTTAGTTGATTTGAGCAAATGAGAGAGTGTGAGAGATATAGGATCGTGCAAGGTCTATATAAAGAAGCTAAGGGGACAAGGAGACAAGGGTGGAGCGTCCTTACCATTCAAATTTGAATTGGGAATCTTTGACCTGCTTTTTGCTGCCACTCGACCCCACACTCGACCAGCACGTGCTCGAGCTCCCTTGACCAAAGTTTGAAAATTCGAAATTTTCTTCTTGTTCTTCCCTCCACTCGATCATCCTAGCGATTTGAAGATAAAATGGGCCTTAGTTCTTTTCCAACTCGGTCGAGTACCTCTCGTGGCCTGGTCGAGTGGGCTTGCGTTTCCCCTTCTCCAAGTCCAAATCTCTCCTTACCCATCTACATTTTCACTAAAAGGCCTGTCCAACACAAACATAAAAGAAAACACATCAAAACTATTAAGAAAATAAAGCATATTTACAAAGGATACCTTAGGGACTTCCTCCATAGTGAGCTTGTTTAGAGTCACTAAGCTTGACTTTGGTTTCCTTTTTAAACCTGGTCTAGATACCAAGGAGGTGATGAAATCCTCCCTAGAACCTCTTGGTCACTATGAAGTTGATCCTTGATAACCTCACCCTTAGCACACAAACCATACTTCTTCTTGATTTTGAGCCTTGGCACAATCAAGCTTGACCAAACACAGCCCAGCCTAATCAAGCTTGACCAAAGCAATCAAGCCTAATCAAGCTTGACCAAAGCAATCAAGCTTGAATCTACCCTAGAAGAGATTCTACCACAATCAAGCTTGACCAAAGCAAACAAACCTCAAACACAGCCCAGCCTAACCCATCCTCAAGATCCTAAGCACTACTCACAAGAACACATGATGAACATCAAAATCATAAATCCAGAAAAACACGAAACTTGCATCAAATGAAAGATAAGACAGAGATCTACAATAATGAAAAAGGAATCAAACTCAAATTCTCTATATATTGAAAGTTATGGAACCAACAATTTTGAGAGATTCTTTGTTCTTCCTCTAAAACAATTACAAGATCTAAGAAAAATAAAAGTTCAAAAGGAATAATTCCTAAAAGGGTAAAAAACTAGGTTTCTGACTATTTTAAAAAGCTGCCCTCCTTGGTGGCTGCAGGTACAAGGTTTATTATAGGAGAGGAGGTGGAAGCCCTAAAAATACTAAAAGACAAAAAAGTCAACGGCTCGGTCAACTCGACCATGTGCTCGGTCGAGTGGCTGGTCGAGTTGGCTTTTCTTCTGCTTCCTCCACTCGGTCAAGTCCTCCTCTGCACACGGTCGAGTGTCTGGTCGAGGGTGGGGTCGAGTTGGACTCTGGACCTTGGTTCTTCAGCCTTAACTCTCTTGCTTTCCCTTCATAATTGCCTCACTTCTCCTCAGCATTGCTTCCATGCTCCTTAAGCTCCATAATCACCTGATTATGCATGAAAAGATGCAAATACAATGCAACTAAACTCTAATGCATGATTAGTCCTAAAGCTATGCAATAATGGTAAAAATGGATAGCAAAAGATGCAAAAGATGTGAATAAACTAAGGGAAAACATGGTAAAATATATGAACATCAGTCCTACGGCCAAACTACGACCAGTTGAAGCCATCAGCGTCCTCCTTTGGCAAACGGTGGCCAAAGCCATTCTTCGATGTCAAGATCAGGAACCATGATCGGCCATGACCTCCCCAATTGACACCATCGGTCACCTCAATCGGCCAAAGCTTGCCCAATTGACCTTCTTGGATGGAAGATCAGGAACTATAAGCGGTCAACTCCCTCGGCCAGAACACGACCGATTGACACCATTGGTTACCTCCTTCGGCTAAGTCCTGCCCGATTCGCTTAAGTCCAGACTTATTTCAGCTTGACCCGAATTTGACCAAGTTTGTTTCAGGTTGATCGGGCTCCCTTCTATTTTCCTATAAATACATTAAGCCTATTGAAGGGAGACTCATCTTATCTTATATTATCTTTTGTTTAGCAGCTTTTTAGGGTTTTTAAACTTGCTTACTCTTGGTTTGTTTAATGATTGAGTACTTCTAAGTATTTAATATCTCTTCTTCATTTCTCCTAATCTACAATCTCTTATTATGATTTCACAAAGATCAAGCTTTTACCTTTGTGTAATCATGATGATGAGTGAGTAGTCTCTTAGACTCTTTGAGTTTTGGTAGATTAGGATGATTTAGGAGTTGGGTTATGGAGTTTCTGGTTATATTGATTTAGATCCTTACTTATTGGTTGCTAATAAAGCTAGATCACCCTTGATCATGTTGATTCTAGACTTTAGGAATTTCATGCCCACAAGGTGTTTGATGAAATTCCAGAACCAAAATTTTTAAGTGCTTTGCATTTTTTACCTTTGGAAATTGTTGACTAGGGTGCTTAGTGGTTAGATAGACTTGATTGTAATTCTTATTGATCATTTAATTTCCTTTGGAAGAAGTTGATGATTGATTGATTAGTAAAGGGATTAATTGCATGGAAATGTGTTAGTCTTGCTATTCTTCCATTGCCTAGGGATCTTGCTTCGTTTAAGTTGTTTGCTGCTCCATGATCCATCTGTTATTTCACTCCTAATCAATTGCCTTAGCTATGAGATTCTCCTTTAGTTATTGTTGAGTAGATTTTTTGTTTCTTTCTTGCTTTATTTGTTGTGCCTTTTACAATTTGTTTGTTTTGCTTAGGTTAAGACTGTTACAAAAACATATCTTGTTTAAGATTAGATTAAGCAGCTTTGTGCATTCCTAGTGTGTTGATTATTGCAAATTGTGGATTGATAATTTAATTGAAGTAAAATAACTACATCAATCGCCTCACTGAGTAGTTGTGATCATACTCCCGCATCTCAATTGTTGTTTGTGGTGCAAGTAAAGACAAAGAGTGATCGTGGAATCAAGACAATAAAGAGGAGGATGTTCTAGAGGCTCGGTTGTTTGTTTTATGCTACTGTTAGGCTTCTACAATGGAACAATATGGTCTAGAACAATTGTTGAAGGTGATGGTTCATTGTTCTATGACTTTTTTTATGATATTGGCTTTGCTGGATAGATGTGTTGGATATATGCTATTTTTTATTCGATTATGCGTTATTGGTTACTGGATTAATGGTATTGCTTTATGTTATCCGTTGTTGTTTGACTGGGGCTAGATTGCTAGTGAGTATGGAATCACTAGATATTAGGGTTAAAAAATGGGTTGCTTGTTTCAGTTTGTTATCAGAGCTCTTACGATTCTAAGTACGGGTTCGCTATGTGCTTTATGTGTCAATGTTTGGATTGCATACTTGGTTGATTATGTCAATTGTGTGTGGCATGGGGTCCTACAACATTCTCTTTGACCCTACAATGTGATTCCACCGTAAGTTGTGTTTCCTTGTGTAGTCTAGATCGTTTTGTTTGTTTAGCCTTCAGGTCTTGGTGGTACAGATGGTTAGAGGTGTTGGAGTTGCTGGTCGTGGTTGTGGTCGTGGATGTGGTCGTAGTCGTGGTTGGAGACAGATTCCCAAGACCAGTGTGAGTGTAGCCTAGAGCATGGCCAGTGAGGAGGTGACTGAGTAGCATGCTCGTCCCAAAGGGCTTGGGGGCTTGGCTGGTGGTGGTATTGATGGGGCTGGTGAGTTCGGCGTTGGTGGTGGTGTTTCTCTGAGTGCGGGGGTTGCAGCGGGTGGTGCCCCAGGTCAGGACGATTTTCTGGCAGATTTGCTGCCTCAGGTGTTGGTGCAACTTACAGCAGTGGTGCCACCAGCGGCTGGTGGGCAGGCTCCTATGGTGCCGCAAGCGGTTTGTGGGCAGGTTCATTTATTGTCGCCAGTGGTTGTATGGGCAGGCTCCAGGGGTGCAACATGTGGTTGGTTTGACGGCAGGTGTTCAGCTGGAGGCCAAGGTAATGGATGCACATTATGTTCAGTTAGTGGTGCAGCTACAACATGTGGGTGCGGGATACTTTTATGGGAGGTACGGATCCAAGTGTAGCGGGTGAGTGGACGAAGCAGATGGAGGACATTATCTAGTAGCTTCGGTGTCCCACCAATATCGGGTGGACTTCGCAGCGCACAAACTATCGAGAGATAAGCGTGTGTGGTAGAGGTCGGTGATGGTCCGGAGAGTGTTGCGGGAAATGACTTGGATGGACTTTGTGGGCGAGTTCAACGCCAAGTACTTCCCACAAGAAGCGCTTGATCGCATGGACGTGCGATACTTGGGGTTAACCTAGACGAATCGTACCGTTCGAGATCTTTTGAGCCGAATTTCTATCGACTTGTGGTGTATGCAGTCCGGGCTTTGGAGCCAGAGTCGGCTCAAGTATGGATATTCTTGTTTGCTCTCCGTGATGGCCTGAGAACTTGGTGTAGGTTGAGGAGTTATGCTACAAGAGCGAAGCTAGTGGAGACTGCAGCTGGGATAGAGGATGACTTGAGAGTATAGGTGGTGCTGGTCTGTCCTTCATTGCAGCCAAAGCGGACTTAGCAGCATTCTGTTCCTAGCAAGGACGGCAAGCCGATGCAGACGTAGAACTAGAAATTCGACAGCATGCAGAGGATGGGTTCTAGCGGTGCGGGGAAGGAGCAACCAGCCAGCGCTGCCGATGATTCGGGTGTGTTACCATTGCAGAGAGGCGGGACATCTCAGATCATCGTGTCCCAAGCTGCATCCGATGACTGGCAGTGATGCAGTTAGGAGTGCAGCAGGTTTGTCAGACGATGTTGTCATTACCTGCGACACCGCGTGTGTACTCGATAATTGCAACGAGAGGAACCATTGCCAACACGATCACGGGGACCTTATTGGTGGAAGGACTTTCGTCCCACATGTTGTTTGATTCAGGAGAAACTCATTGCTTCATTACCTTGGAGTGTGCCAAGAGTGGCAACATTCTGGAGATCCCAAAGAGCGATTCAGGGCCATTAAGGTTGCTGGAGGCGGGTTGATCCATGTCCATGGATAGGCGAGAGGTGCTGATATTCAGGAGGCTGCGGAGTCGATGCCGACATATTTGGTTATCAGTCTAGTGGAGTTGTATGATGTTATACTGGGCATGGCTTGGTTGCATCGGTATAGAGTACATCTGGATTTTCATCGGGATATAGTTGCGTTTGAGCGGCCTGGAGAGAAGCAGTTGGTTTATCTAGGAGTGAGGCTGGGAGTCTGGTTATCTCAGCTTTACAAGCAGAGAAGTTGATCAGGAAGGGTCAGGAGGCGTACCTGGCTACTATTTCTATGTTGGAGTCTGTAGGGAAGGTTGATGTTGGTGAGATTCTTGTGGTTCAGGATTTTGAGGACATATTTTGGTCGTTGCAGGGGTTACCACCATCTCGGTCTAATATCTTCACGATTGAGTTGGAACCAGGGACAACACCATTGTCTAAGGCACCCTACAGGATGGCCCTAGAAGAGATGGCAAAGCTAAAGAAGCAGTTGGAGGATTTGTTAGGCAAGGGATTCATTCGTCCTATCACTTTACCATGGGAAGTGTAAGTGTTGTTTGTTAAGAAGGACAGAAGTTTCCGCTTGTGCATAGTATCCTTTTCCACGGATTGATGAATTGTTGGATCAGTTGAGGAGTGCTACTTGGTTCTCCAAGATTGACTTGGCGTCGGATTACCATCATATTCCGATAGACGAGTTAGGCGTCAGGAAGATGGCTTTCGGTTTGACTAATGCACTAGTTGCGTTTATGAGGTTGATGAACATCGTGTTCCAGGAGTTTCTGGATGAGTTTGTCATCATCTTCATCGACAACATCTTGTTGTATTCCAAGAGTCCTGAGGAGCATGCGATTTATTTGAGGGCAGTTCTAAAGAAAATCCAGGAGCAGAAACTATTCACTAAGCTGGGCAATTGCAATTTCTTGCAGAGGGAGATGGGTCTAATGGGCCATCTTGTTTCTGCAGAGGGAGTGTCTGTCGATCCAGAGAAGATAGAGGGTATCAGAGATTGGCCTACACTGATTAATGCCACTGAGATGAGGAGCTTTCTTGGATTAGAAGTATACTACAAGAAGTTCGTGAAGAGTTTTGCAAGTATGGCTCAGCCGATGACTAAGCTGGCGTAAAAGGACGTTCCTTTTGTGTGGTCACCGGAGTGTGAGGCGGCTTTCGCAAACCTGAAGCAAATGTTGATGAGTACACTAGTATTGGTATTGCCAGAGCAGGATAAGTCAAACATGGTGTATACAAATGCTTCTAGAGTTGGTTTGGAGTGTATGCTGATCTAAGAGGGAAAGGTTATTGGCTATGCTTTGTGGTAGTTGCGGTAGCATTAGGGCAACTATCCTACTCATGACTAGGAGATGGCAGCAATATTTTTCACTTTAAAAATTTGGAGTTATCTATATGGCTGAAAGATACAAGTGTACACAGATTATAAGAGCATTAAGTATGTCTTCACTCAGCCTGAGCTGAATTTGAGGTAGAGGCACTGGATGGAGTTAGTTACGGATTATGATATGGATATAGCTTACCACCCCGGTAAAGCTAACTTGGTGGCAGATGCTGTAAGCAGGAAGCGGACGGTATCTGCTCAGGAGCATGTTATGAAGTCCTTTGTAAGTAGAGTTTGGTTGGCTCAGGAGAGTAATGTTGGGATGGTGTAGTCCTGGGCAGATTAAGCAAACCGAAACCAAACCAAAATTTTGGTTCCGGTTCGGTTAACCGAACCAATATCCATTAGGCTAACCGAATATACCCGAATAAAAAAATTCATTAAAAATCTTATTTTCGGGGACTCGAACCGGAGATCTCTCAGCATTAAAGGAATGTTGCAACCACTACACCACGGAGATAATTTAACAACTCAATGCATTTTGGATTAATAAGGGAATAATGTTTAAACTAAAAAATTGAAACCAGAACTGAACCGATATCATATAGATTTAGACGAAAATATCAAAATATTTCAAATAACCAAATTATCCAGAAAATTTTAGATATATTTGACAAAACTTCATCACATTTTTATTCAAATTTAACAAGTTTAGAAAAAGTTATATTATTGTGGATACCCGGAACCGAACCAAAAATAACCGATATCGAGTCGAACCCGTACCGAAATAGTAAATTAACCGAATGGATCCTAAACTCCTATATCCGAAATACCCGGAACCGAATGGATATATCCAGAACCGAACCATATACCCAAACGCCCAGGACTAGGCTGGTAAATGCCTTAAAGGATGTAGGTTTTGAGTTTCATGTCTCTGCTAATGACACTATCCTTGTGCATGGTCGTGTTTGTGTGCCCCTTGATGACGGTCTGAGGCAGGAGTATTTGGGTGATTGTGGACGTCTAACCAAATCTGCACATTTTCTGGCCAATAAGAAGACAGATGGAGCAACAGTTCTGGCTAAGAAATATGTGAGGGAGATAGTCCGGTTACATGGTGTATCTTTCAGCATAGTGTCAGATAGAGTTTGGAAGGTGTTAAGGGCAGAGTTGGGCAGTACGGTGCATCTGAGTACAGCTTACCATCCTCAGACCAATGGGCAGTCAGATAGGACGATTCAGACTTTGGAGGATTTGCTGAGGATGTGTGTGCTGGACTAGGTTGGTCATTGTGTTGATCACTTGTACCTGGTAATTTTTGAAACGACCTGACCCGTTTTTTTAAATAATAATTAACTACAACTAGTGGTCTCATACCTACTAGCCACCTAACCACAATCACAATCAACAGCGGAAATAACCAATATCATTAACCAATAAATAACCAATAATAATCCAATAATCATAACATAAGCAATTAGCAAACTTCAACCAACATGAATCATAGAACCAGCAACCTAGCAATGTTTCTAATGACCCAACTCTAGCAACCTAGCAATGCCAGACAACAACCAATCGAGTCCCTAGAACATCTTCCTCTTCATGGCCTTGATTCCACGATCACACTTTCCCTTTACCTGCACCACAAAAACAAATTTCAATGCATGAGTATTTTATAAACACTCAGTAAGGCAATCCTCCCATCTAGTGGGCTATACACACAAGCAATAGAGATATCTCTCACCATCAATCAACAATCAACAATAACAAACCAGTACATTGCATCGACCGACACAAAGCATGCATCGACCGACACCAGTTGGGGTTGCGTCAACCAACGCATGATATGCATCGACCGATGCTCCCATTGCGTCGACCAACGCATGCTCGACATAGCACGAAAACCCTAGGTTTTATGCGCCGTCCTCGCTCTTGCTTCGATAGATGCAATGCCGAGCATCGTGTTTTCCCCGAAGCTTCTCGCCGGATCTTCGTTCCTATAACCACAAAACTTGATCCCAAGCCACAAGAAAGCTTCCTAACATCCAAATAACAATCAAGCAAGCCTAACAACACATAACAAGAAAATCAGAGAGATCTCTAGCTTAGATAAGCCATGGTCATGCACTTACCTTTGCCAAGACGATTCTGAACATCAAACAAGCAAGAACAACGCTCCTAGCAAGCTCCTACAACGTTCTCAGCCACAGATCTCACCAGAAAACGCCACAAACCTCCAACAATCTCCCAAAACGCTTAAGAACTCTTAAGAACCTTTTCTATCTTTTCTTTTCTCTCAAAAAAGCCAATCTCGTCGAATGAGACAAAAACACGAGTTAAGGGTTTTCCCTAACCCTAAACGCAGCGTTTAACTTAATTCGTCCGCAGAATAACCAACCATGCATCGACCGATGCAATTCCTAAACCGAGATTTCGGTTCGCGGATGTTACAATTCTCCCCCACCAATCTAGATTCGTCCTCGAATCTCAAATAACTATTAGCCAAGGACTCCCGTGCTACCGTCTCCACGGCCCGCACTCCTCTGACCGATCTACAGAAGGTCACCTCTAGGCGATAGACTCACGCTCCAGGCATTATTTGCTCTCGACTTTTGGACTTTCCTTTACTCATAGGCCTAAACCTTGAGTTTTTATTGGCTCCTCATCAGGCCTAAGCCTGCATGCCATAATATATAAGGAAAATCTAATACTCGTCTCTCGGGTTGCCACCCTACAGCGCGTCTCTGGATCGTCATCTGAAGTCGATATACCAACCATACTCCCAAGCAACAACGTCTCAGAATACGGCAGTACTAAGAGAACCAAAGTCCCCCAAGAGTCGCGAGCAAACAATTCTGAACACGTCTGAGTCCTATCCCTATCCAGGTTTCCTTCCCGTGGCTCGCGTAAAACATCACAATGTCCTACATACTACATATCCCCTCTCTGGAATACCTCATGACCACACAAGGATCATATACATGCCACAAGGTCAAACAAATGTCCTAAACAGGACCGCCACAAAGGCCAAACAAATTGTCCTAAACAGGACCACCACCAAGGCCAAACAAATGTGCTAAACAGGACCGCCACCAAGGCCACTCGTCCCGAAGGACCGTCACAAAGACCACTTGTCCCGAACGACCGTCACAAAGATCATCTGTCCCGAAGGACCGTCACAAAGACCATCTATCCCGAAGGACTGTCACAAAGACCATCTATCCCGAAGGACCGCCTAAACAAGCACTCTGGCTAAACAGCCGACCACAAAGGCCACACAATTGGCTAAACAGCCCGCCACAAAGGTCACACAATGGCTAAACAGCCCGCCACAAAGGCCACACACGGCTAAACAGCCCGCCACAAAGGCCACACAACTGGCTAAACAGCCCGCCACAAAGGCCACACATTGTCTCTAAACACTACCACACACGGGCACAAAGACTCAAAAGTCCGCCACTAAGGCCACACAAGCCCCTCTAAGGCTCTCCACCACTAAAATAGACAAATTTTAACTCCCATAAAACTTTCCATTTCTAGCATTTTCCACTTTTGGAAACTTCGATTTCAGGAAACTTTCCTTCCAAACACCCCGCCTCACAGAAACTTTGTATCCCAAGCACCACCTCATCTTGTTACTTAGTCGCATAACCAACCACCCCAAACGACCAATTAAACAAGAGAGATGGGCTGGAATACTCCATTCCCGCTCTAGCCACGGATTATAGATGGGATCAGGCTAGACAAGCTCAAGTTGTGGCTTGCTTCTCATACCACTTCTTAACCCTTGCCTTCATCCTCGCCTTTGGCTCCCAAGTCTGCTCCTCTACACCATTACAGTCCCAAAAGACTCTCATCAAAGGAATCTTCTTCTTCCGAATTTCCATGATCCTCCTCTCGAGAACCCTCACTGGTCTCGCCTCCAAAGTCATGTTAGGCTGAAGACCTTCAGGAATCTTAACCAACAACTGATCATCCTCACGGAGACACTTCCGCAACATAGAAATATGGAAAACCTTGTTCAATGCACGCATAACCCCAGGCAACTGCAGCCTATATGCTACCAGTCCCACCCGCTCAATCACTCTGAATGGACCCATAAACGTTGGACTCAACTTAGTCTCTATCAATGACATGTTCGGACCCCGCAACATGGCCATCTTGAGGTACACTCTGTCTTTTACCTGAAACTCAAGATCTATCCTCTTCCTATCAGCATAACTCCTCTGCCTATCCTCAGCCTCCTTCATGTTCAGCTTGAGAACCCGAATCTTCTCTGAGGTCTCATGAACAAAACTAGCACCAAACATGCTCCTCTCCCCCACCTGAGTCCAGCATTACGGTGTACGACATGGCCTCCCATACAAAGCCTCATAAGGAGTCATCTTAATACTCGCCTGATAGCTGTTGTTGTAAGCAAACTCCACCAGGTTCAGGTGATCTGCCCAATGGCCACCTCAAAAAATCCTCTAGCGTCTGGATCATCCTCTCTGACTGTCCATCTGTCTGGGGATGATAAGTTGTACTCATTTGCACCTTAGTGCCCATCTCTGCCTTAAATGCCTTCCAGAACACTGAAGTAAACTTAGAATCCCTATCAGAAACGATACTCGCTGGCACTCCATGCAATCTGACTATCTCTCTCACATACTTCTTAGCCAAGACCGCTGCTCCATCAGTCTTCTTAATGGCCAGAAAATGTGCTGACTTAGTCAACCGGTCCACAATGACCCAAATAGCATCAAAAGTCCAAGACACTGGCAATCCTACCACGAAATCCACCGTGATCATATCCCACTTCCACTCAGGAATGGATAGACTCTTCATTAACCTGATGCTCAGCCTTCACTAGCTGACACACATCGCACCTCGCGACCCAACTAGCTACATCCTTCTTCATCCCGACCCAGTGATAGTACCTCTTGAGATCACGGTACATCTTAGTCGCTCATGGATGAATAGAAAACATGCTCGTATGAGACTCTCTCAGGATCTCCTACCTCAACTCCTCATCCTTGGGCACAAAAACCCGACCGTGCACCAAGATAGTTCCATTATCTGAAACCTGATACTCTAAATCAACATCCTTTGAGGCATTCACCAGCCACAAATCCTTCTCCTGAGCCAACCGCACCCTACTCAGAAGATCTGCTCTATCAACTGCTTCCAAACCCAACGGTTCCTTTGAAACAGTACACAACCTCAAAACACTGATCTCTCCTACCTGAGACTCCATCTCCTGCTCCTGAGCCAAAGCTACCCTCTTCCGACTCAGAGCATATGTAACCGTGTTAGCCTTACCAGGGTGATAGGCTATCTCCAAATCATAATCTGTCACGAGCTCCATCCACCGCTTCTGTCTCAAATTCAGCTCAGACTGAGTGAATATATACTTTCGGCTCTTATGATCTGTAAACACATGTACCTTTGCACCATAAAGATAAGATCTCCAAATCTTCAGGGCAAAAACTACAGCAACCATCTCCAAATCATGAGTAGGATAGTTGCCCTCATGCTTCCGCAACTGCCGCGAAGCATAGGCAATCACCTTCCCATGTTGCACCAGCACACACCCCAAACCAACTCTAGATGCATCAGTATAAACCACATAGGGTTCTCCCTGCTCAGGCAAAGCCAACACTAGCGTAGTAGTCAACATCTCCTTAAGGCTTTCAAAGCCCTCCTCACACTCATGTGACCAAACAAAAAGAACATCCTTCCCTGTCAACTTAGTCATCGGACGTGCCTTGCTTGCAAAGCCCTGCACAAAACTCCTGTAATAACCTGCCAAACCAAGGAAACTCTTGATCTCTGTGGCATTCTGCGGTCTAGGCCAATCCTTGATAGCCTAAATCTTCTCCGGATCTACATAAACTCCCTATGCAGAAACAATGTGACCCATAATACCCATCTCACACTACCAAAAACTGCACTTGCTCAACTTAGCAAACAACTTCTGCTCCCGCAGCTTTCCATAACTGCCTTCAAATGCACTACATGCTCCTCTGGACACTTAGAATATATCAGGATGTCGTCGATGAAGATGATGACAGACACGTCCAGAAACTCCTGAAATACGTTGTTCATCAACCTCATAAACGCTGCTGGCGCGTTAGTCAACCCAAAAAGGCATCACCACGATCTCGTAAACCCACACCTCATCTTTCTACTTGACAAACCACACCGACGCACCCACAGTGAATTGATAAGACGAATGAATCCCTTGCTCAGTAGATCCTCTAGCTGCGTCTTCAGCTCTACTAAACAATTAATCAAGTATGCCGACAACAACTCACCACCACCTGAATATCAACCTTCTTGTTCGTCCAAGAATCTCTTGTAACTTGCCTCTTAGGGAAACTTCAACAAGATAGCTTATTCCAGAAATGGCTTTTCCACTAGGCAATCCTCCACAGAAAATCATCAATACGAGTGTAATAAAACAAACAAGGACCATACGTTCGCATATTTTGATTATCCGCGTCAAATGCTTTGCAAGCCGCCAACTCAATCCACTTGACTTGTTTTTCCCCAGCAAGCTTACCAAAACCTTGAATCTCGCAACCCTGTCCATCTCCAATGAACACCATCCACCATCATCGCAACGATTAGTTTATCCTGCCATGAAGGCTTCTCGTGAATCTTATGTACCTGGCAACCATGCCCTTGCCGGCTCATACCTACTGCAGCTCCCCTTCCCGGGACTCCAGCACCACCGGCACACGATCCTTGAGCATCAGCCACACATTCATGACCGCACCAGATGCGAGCACTGGACGCTTCGCGGTACGGACAGAATCAAACACTCTTGGGCCGTTCGAGCTAGGGATGACTTTCCTTGGTCAAGGCATGGTGAAACGTCTCTAGGGAGGAAAACAACGACGGAAATGGAAGATTGAGGCAAACCAACAAACGGGTTGAGAGTTCGAGCTTTGACCTTGTTGTGGTCGAGCGGCTAAGGGAGGCTACAGGAGGCTACAAGCGGCTACGATGCCGAACAACGGTGGTTGCAAGCGGCTACAATGATGATGCGATGATGGTTGCGAGAGGTTACGATGCGGAACAATGATGGTTGCGAGAGGTTACGATGCGGATCGACGATGGTTGCGAGAGGTTACGATGCGGAAAGATGATGGTTGCGAGAGATTACGATGCGGATCAACGATGGTTTGCGAGAGGTTACGATGCGGAACGATGATGGTTGCGAGAGGATACGATGCAAAGCGAAGGTGGGACAAACGACGACACGTGAAGGATGGCTCACCACACGATACGGTCAGACTAGCGAACGACAAACCCGATTTGAGGTCGGCTAGGGTTCTCTCGGTAGATCAATCCCGGATTGAGTCTAAGGAAAGGAGTGAGACAAGAGTCAAAGAATCTCTCTTTGGAAATTTTTTTATTTTATTCAAGTCTGAGGTTACAAGAAGTAAGAGGGGGTTGAAATAGAGCAAGGGTTAGGAGAGGCTTAAGGACACGCGGACTCGTAATGGTCCGCATACAACATATGTAAGGTAAAGACACGTCTTCAGCCTTGGCGCGGGAAACTTCTTGGCTTCCAAAGTTTTGCATTAAAGCTCCTCGCTTCGTTAAAACCTCCTCCAGTAAACCTCGTGGGACAAACCCGGAGTGAGGAAAAAGAGTACGATTCCTCGCTCTAACTACTTGGTTGCCTTCATCCTCGATGAAGGATGAAGGCCGTGCGAACGGTCTCTTCACGGACATCTTCGATTGGGTCGCGGTCTTGAACGAAAGCTTGGACAAAAAGGTGGCTCCTGGGAGGATTTCTGGTACTTTGGCCGTGCGCAATGCAAGCGTCTCGGTCGCGTTCGGTGCATCTTGGTCAGGCGTCTCGGTCGCGTCTGGTGTGATGACTCTTAATGGTCCATCGCCGCATGGGCTAAGCTTGTCCTTTCTCTTCTGCTAGAACCGCTATGGCCTTAGGTGCAACCAAACCCAATCTCCTAGCTTGAATAACATAGGCTTGCGTCCGCGGTTCAAGAAGCGGCATACTGTTCGGTCTCCTTTTGATGTTTGCACGAACCTCCTCGTGAAGCTTCTTGACTAACTCGGCTCTTGCAGCTCCATCTTGATTCTCGGTCTCGTCCGGTGGCAAAGGTAGGAGATCCATCAGTGTGAGAGGCTTGAAACCGTAGGCGACCTCGAATGGTGACTTCTTGGTGGACGAATGAACGGCCTCGTTATACACAAACTCAATGAGGGGAATGCACTCGAGCCATGATCCTTTGTTGCTCGCGATCGCTGTCTGAAATAAGGCTCCAATAGATCGATTCACGACCTCGGTCTGGCCATCGGTTTGCGGATGAGCAGCGGTGGAGTATAACAGCTTGGTGCCGAGCTTCTTCCACAATGTTCGCCAGAAATGGCCAAGAAACTTTGGGTCTCGATCTAAAATGATAGTACGCGGTAAGCCGTGAAGTCGGATCACTTGGTTGAAGAAGAGGTTCGCCAGTTGCACAGCGTCGTGGTTCTTGTTGCATGGTATAAAGTGCGCAATCTTCGAAAACCTATCCACCACGACCATCAAGTTGTCCTTCTGGTGTAAGAGAGGTAAGCCGAGAACGAAATCCATCGATAGGTCGATCCATGGTGCTGTTGACACAGGTAGAGGCATATATAGGCCGTGAGGGTGAGTCGTTGACTTTGAAGCTCGACACACCACACAGCATCCATAGTGTTTCTCGACCATGCTACGCATATTCGGCCAATAGAAATGTTCCTGGAGCACGGCTAGAGTTTTGGTGATACCAAAATGCCCGGACAAACCTCCACTGTGAGCTTCTCGGACTAACAACTCGCGAATGGATCCGGTAGGAATGCAAAGACGCTGGCCTTGGAACAAGAACCCATCGTGCAAGTAGAACTCGGTGTAGATTCCTTTGCCGTGATTCTTGAAGCAGTCACCGAACTTGACATTGTTGGCGTATGCGTCCTTAATGCTCTCGAACCCCAAAGCCTTGGCGTCCATGGTGGTGATCAATGCGTGCCTCCGTTAGAAGGCGTCAGCGACAATGTTTCTTTGCC
Source organism: Camelina sativa (assembly GCF_030686135.1). Lineage (NCBI taxonomy): Eukaryota > Viridiplantae > Streptophyta > Magnoliopsida > Brassicales > Brassicaceae > Camelina > Camelina sativa. The sequence continues at coordinate 11,636,558 of NC_141888.1, forward strand.
CTTCTTATACTTGATCACGTACGGAAAGGACTCAATGAACTCCAGCCACTTCGCGTGTCTCCTCTTGAGGTTAGTCTGGCCGTGCAAGTTCTTCAAAGTCTCGTGATCGGTGTGAATCACACAAACTAGGGCGTAGAGTTCCTTATCATAAGTGGGATAGTTAAGGGTGGCGCCACTGAGCTTCTCGCTGAAGTAAGCCACCGGTTTGCCCCCTTGAGTGAGAACCGCACCAATGCCTACGCCAGACGCAAACGCACTCCATTTCGAACGTCTTGTTGAAGTCAGGTAAGGTAAGTAGAGGTGCTTGAGTGAGATGTTGTTTGAGTTCTTTAAACGCTCGCTCTTGCTCCTCTCCCCATTTGAACTCCTGGTTCTTCTTGGTCTTTGCGGTGAGAGATACCGCAACCGTGCTAAAATCCTTCACGAACCGACAATAGAAGCTAGCGAGGCCGTGGAACGATCGGATGTGCGAGACACTGATAGGCGTGGGCTACTCCTTGATGGCTCGAATCTTCTCTCCATCTACCTTGAGACCCTGTTCACTTACAACAAAACCTAAAAATACTAGCTCATTAGCAGCAAAGACGCACTTTATCAAGTTAGCGTACAATTGCTCTTCGCGGAGAGTGTTTAAAACATATTCAAGGTACACAACACGATCCGATAAACATGAACTATACACCAGAATGTCATCAAAGTAAACCACAACAAATTTGTTTATGTAAGCTCTCAAGACATGGTTCATCAATCGCATGAATGTAGAAGGACCATTAGATAAACCGAATGGCATTATCAATCATTCATACAAACCTTGCTTGGTTTTGATAGCGGTTTTCCACTCGTCCCCTTCCTTTATTCGGACCTGGTGATAGCCACTCTTGAGGTCGATCTTCGAGAAAATGCTTGAGCCGCTTAACTCGTCGAGCATGTCGTCCAGCCTCGGTATAGGATGTTGATACTTGATAGCGATGTTGTTCACGGCCCGACAGTCAACGCACATACGCCACGAGCCGTCTTTCTTGGGCACAAGCAGTATAGGGACGGCACACGGGCTCAAACTCTCTCGAACGTAGCCCTGGGACATGAGCTCTGACACTTGGCGCTCCAATTCCTTTGCTTCCTCCGGGTTGACTCAATATGCGGGTCGGTTCGGTAGTTGGGCTCCGGGGCATGAGATCAATCTGGTGTTTGATTCCTCGAATCGGTGGTAAATCTTCGGGCAACTTGTCCGGAAACATGTCCTTGAAGCGTTGTAAAACATCGCGGATCGCCTCCGGTAGAGCCTCCATTGAACCTTCGTGCCCTTCAACCATTAAATCTCGAAAAACCATCAATAAACCTTGGTTGGAGTCCTTAAGGGACTTTCTAACATCACTAAATTGAATTAGAAAGTTCGTTTTAGAGTCTGAATCCTTAGACAGTTTCGATTCCATTTCATGAACTTGTGTGGAGCTCAATGGTTTCAAACAAATACGCTTATTGTCATGAACAAAATAATATTGGTTGGTGTGGCCACAGTGAGTGGTTCTCTTATCAAACTGCCAAGGACGCCCCAAAAGGAGGTGGCTAGCTTGCATTGGAACCACATCATATAAGACTTGGTTTTTGTAAGGACCCACACTAAACGGAACCGTGACTTGTTCATTCATATGAATCACGGTTTTGTCATTCAACCATTTGAGTCTATAGGGACGAGGGTGGTCTGTGGTGTTGAGAGATAATTTCTTGACCAGACTAGAACTTGCTACATTAGTGCAAGATCCACTGTCGATGATCAATCCACAAACTTTCCCACTTACAGTGCAACGGGTGTGAAATATGTTAGCGCGCTGGCTTGCGTCGTTTGCGGTCGCCACACTGGTGTTGAGGACGCGTCGGATCATCAGGAGCTCTCCTACTTCCGGTTCGGCTATGGCCTCTTCCAGCTCTGCTTCAACTCGATCGTTCTCTTTGACCGCTTCTCCGTCAGACTCGAGCTCTCCGGACTCTGGTAATGATCATAGTGCGCGCATTCGGACATTCACGAGCGTAGTGGCCTCTTCCTTCACATTTAAAGCACACAATGTCGTGGCTCCGGATGTCATTGGTGTTATGTCGTATATCTTGACGCTCGTTGGTGGCCGGCTCTCTTGCTTTGAACCGTGTGTCGACGTTGGCCGCTCTCGGCTTCTCTTGTGGCCGGTTCGAGATTGACGCATTTGGGAACCAGCTTGGAACTTCTTGAGTTCTGGTGCGACTTGAGGCGGCGTTCTTCTTTTTGATCTGTCCCTCAATTTGCACCGATAGGTGCAACAACTCCTAGAAGCCTTGGTAAGGCTGGCATTCGACCCTTGCGCCGTAATCCGGTCTTCTAATCCGTCAAGTAACTGCGCCATGAGAGATTCTTCAGTGTCTTGCTACTTAGAGCCGATTGCGTAAGGGTTCGAACTCCTCAAATTATTCTTCACCGGACCACGTGCCTTGAGTGAGCCTCCGGAACTTCTTTTGGAGCTCTCGGTGATAGAATAGTGGAACATATCGCCTCCTCATTTCGGCTTTCAAGACCTCCCAAACGGTGATCGGTCGGTCGTGACTGCGGTGCTGCTCAGCCACTAGTCGATCCCTCCAAGTGAGGGCGTAGTCGGTGAACTGGGCCACAGCGTAGTTGACCTTTCGTAGCTACGGATAGTTGTGACACGAATAGAGGTGATCCATTCGGCTCTCCTATTCAAGATAGGCCTCCGGATCAGACTTGCCGGCGAATGTTGGTGCCGTCATCTTGTGAACAGGTTCGTGAGGCCTCGGAGCATTGTCATAATTGTTGTCACATCGGTGGCGTCGCTTGGGCTGCGGCTCATAATCCTTGTCGGACTGGTCGCTTTGTTCCGGCTCATGATGTTGACGCCGCATGGGCAAGGGATCTTCTCTTAGAGGGTTTAAAAGTTCAAGGCGCGTCATATGCTCCGCCAATCGTTCAATACCATTGCATAGGGCTCCGAGTGTAACTCCAATCTCAGGTTGAGGTAGAGGGTTCTCCAGTGGTTGTTGTTCAGCCATAGAGATCGTATGGTCATACTTTGGTGACGTGGCTCATAGCAAAACGCGGTTTGGCTGAATTTAAACCTCGTCAAAAAAAAAACAAAAACGGATATGCGTGAGTATCTTTACATTCAAAGGACCACAAGGAGATATTTTCTCTCGTCTCACAATGATTGATGACAGCACACAAAAGCAAACATATGACTAAACAAAAGTAAAAGCAAAAGCGGGTAACGACAAAAAGTGCTTTTGGACCACAACAAGAACGCTAAAACATAACACGACCTTTATCGATCTAGCAACGTTTATGCAAGAACAAGGATGAACAAAATTATGAACAGGATGAACACGAGATAACCTAAACGATCGATTAACAAAACTACACATGCACCAATTTAAACCAAATGACTAAACGAAACATGCGGAACAAGATAAAGCAAACAAGACTACTAGATATGCTCAATATCCAAACTTTAATCAAAGAAGATGAGTTTTTGGGTTAGAAAGACACAACCTTTGGGTTAGGAACGTTGAGCTCTGATACCAGCTGATGCGAGCACCAGACACCTTGCGGTACGGATGGAATCAAACGCTCTTGGGCCGGTCGAGCTAGGGATGACTTTCCTCGGTCAAGGCATGGTGAAACGTCTCTAGGGAGGAAGATTGAGGCAAACCAACTAACGGATTGAGAGTTCGAGCTTTAACCTCGTTGTGGTAGAGCGGATATGGGAGGCTACGAGCGGCTACAGGAGGCTGCGAGTGGATACGATGCGGAACAACGGTGGTTGCGAGCAGCTACGATGATGATGCGATGATGGTTACTAGAGGTTACGATGCGGATCGACGATGGTTGCGAGAGGTTATGATGTAGAACGATGATGGTTGCGAGAGGTTACGATGCGGATCAACGATGGTTGCGAGAGGTTACGATGCAGAACGACAATGGTTGCGAGAGGTTACGATGCAAAGCAAAGGTGGGACGAATGACGACACGTGAGGGATGGATCGCCACACGATACGGTCAGACTAGCGAACGTCAAACCCGGTTCGAGGTCGGCTAAGGTTCTCTCGGTAGATCAATCCCGGATTGAGTCTAAGGAAAGGATTGAGACAAGAGTCAAAGAATCTCTGTTTGGAAATGTTTTTGTTTCATTCAAGTCTGAGGTTATAAGAAGATAAGAGGGGGTTTAAATAGAGCTAGGTTTAGTAGAGGCCTAAGGACACGCGGACTCGTAATGGTCCGCACACGACGTCCTTTGACGTGTTCTCTTTGGAATAGAACACGTCGCTCTCCTAAGTGATTTAAACACAACCACAAACACTCTATTTAACATTATAAAAGAGAAGGATCTAGAGTTCAATCAAAACGCATAGCATAAGTAAGGTAAAGACACGTCTTCGGCCTTGGCGTGGGAAACGTCTTGGCTTTAAACGTTTTGCATTAAAGCTCCTCGCCTCGTTAAAACCTCTTCCGGTAAACCTCGTGGGACAAACCCGGAGTGAGGAAAATGAGTATGATTCCTTGCTCTAACGACTTGGTTGCCTTCATCCTTGGGTAAGGATGAAGGCCGTGCGAACGGTCTCTTCACGGACTTCTTCGATTGGGTCGCGGTCTTGAACGAAAGCTTGGACAAAGAGGTTGATCCTTTGCTTGGTGGACTTGGAGGAGCTCCTAGACCTTGTTGTGGTTCCCGGGAGGATTTCTGGTACTTTGGCCGTGCGCAATGCAAGCGTCTCGGTCGCATCCGGTGCATCTCGGTCGCGTCCGGTGCGTCTCGGTCAGGCGTCTTGGTCGCGTCCGGTGCGTCTCGGTCAGGCGTCTTGGTCGCGTCCGGTGCGTCTCGGTCAGGTTCCGGTCCTGTGCTCACATCAGCACTGGTCATAAAATCCTGGCCCACCGGCCAACACAACTAAAATCCAAGATTATACCACTATCAATTATCGAGGTCTACATCTCTTCATTATGTTTATACTCACATCCTAGGCATTTCTTGCTCCAAACTCCTCCATCCTTAGGTCGCAACCTTCGGGCCATACCGATCTCACTCTCAGAACATCGTCTTCGAGTTATACTGTCTCACTCTTGGACCACAATCCTCAAGATCTCTATATCAGAGGAACTACTCATCCCCTCAGGGAAACATAATCCCCTCTGCCACTCTCGGAGCCCCTAGCCCCTCGAGCTATCGGTATTCAGGGATACCACCATCCTCTCAGGAGCAACAATCCTTGCAGACTATAAACATCTTCCGACCAAAAGTACTTCCTGTGGTCCGAGTATAACTTTGCAATGTTACACCTTCCCACTCAACTTCTAATATACAACTGGATTAACCACCAAATAGAAAAATATTTGCTCCAACTGCATATGTCCACCTATCCACCTCTCTAGGCTCGATACCACTCGAGAAAGAATCTCGCATCTACAACTGCTCCATCATCCTATCATAAGAAGGAAAGTCCTCAACATCCGCAGCCCTCGGCCGCACCCCGCCACATGCGGTACAACTGGAGCCTGCACTGGTACCCCTCTCGGTAACTGCTCCAACAGCACGCCAACAGATCCGCAAAGCAATCATCTCGACCCTGGGCTACACCCGCTGCAACCCCACATCTGGGTTCCTAGCACCCCCGACACACTCACCGGCTAACCCCCCCCCCTCTGGTCCGTCCTGATATGCTTACGACCCTCTGACGTACCTCCTTGTGGAACTCTGGACCACACACTCGCTGGTCTCGGGACCCGCCCGGCCATGACCATGACCACGTCCCCGTCCACGACCAACAACTCAAACCCCTTTAACCAATGCACTTCCGAGAACAGAGGCTAACAAGCAAACTCTTTCATAACACAAATACACAGAAAAAATACCAACTCACCGTGGATTCACACTGTAGGCTCGAAGAGGATGTTCTAGGACTCCATGCCACACACACTTGACTAACTCACATAATCAATCAAAGCATGAAAATCCCAAACATCTACAGTACAAAGCCTAGTGAACCCAAACCTAGAACCGTAAGGGCTTTGATACCAAACTGAAACGACCTGACCCGTTTTTAAAAAAAAAAAAAAAAAAAACAAATAATAATAATTAACTACAACTAGTGGTCCCATACCTACTAGCCACCTAACCATAATCACAATCAACAGCGGAAATAACCAATATCATTAACCAATAAATAACTAATAATAATCCAATAATCATAACTTAAGCAATAACAAAAGTTCAACCAACAGGAATTATAGAACCAGCAACCTAGCAATGTTTCTAATGACCCAACTCTAGCAACCTAGCAATGCCAGACAACAACCAATCGAGTCCCTAGAACATCCTCCTCTTCATTGCCTTGATTCCACGATCACACTTTACCTTTACCTGCACCACAAACACAAATTCCAATGCATGAGTATTTTATAAACACTCAGTAAGGCAATCCTCCCATCTACTGGGCTATTCACACAAGCAATAGAGATATCTCTAACCATCAATCAACAATCAACAATAACAAACCAGGACACTGCATCGACCGACACCAAGCATGAATCGACCAACACCAGTTGGGGTTGCGTCGACCGACGCATGATATGCATCAACCGATGCAAGGTTAACTTGCATCGACCGATGCTCCCATTGCATCGACTGACGCATGCTCGACATAGCACGAAAACCCTAGGTTTTACGCGCCGTCCTCGCTCTTGCATCGACCGACGCACAAAGTGCATAGACCGATGCAATGCCTAGCATCGTGTTTTCCCCGAAGCTTCTCGCCCGATCTTCGTTCCTACAACCACAAAACTCGATCCCAAGCCACAAGAAAGCTTCCTAACGTCCCAAATAACAATCTAACAAGCCTAACAACACATAACAAGCAAATCAGAGAGATCTCTAGCTTAGATAAGTCATGGTCATCCACTTACCTTTGTCAAGACGATCCTGAACCTCAAACAAGCAAGAACAACGCTCCTAGCAAGCTTCTACAACGTTCTCAGCCACATATCTCACCAGAAAACGCCACAAACCTCCAAGAATCTCCCAAAACGCTTAAGAACTCTTAAGAACCTTTTCTATCTTTTCTTTTCACTCAAAAACGGCCAATCTCGTCGAATGAGACAAAAACACGAGTTAAAGGTTTTCCCTAACCCAAAACGCAGCGTTTAACTTAACTCGTCCGCAGAAAAACCAACCTTGCATCGACCGATGCACTACTATGTGCATCGACCGATGCAATTCCTAAACCAGGATTTTGGTTCGCGGATGTTACAATTTTTGCTTACAACAATAGCTATCAGGCGAGTATTTGTATGGGAGGCCATGTCGCACACGATTATGCTGGACTCAGGTGGGGGAGATGAGCATAATGGGTGCAAGTTTTGTTCAGGAGACCACGGAGAAGATTCGGGTGCTCAAGCTGAATATGAAGGAGGCTCAGGATCTGCAGAGGAATTATGCTGATCTCCAACATCCGATGGTCTCACTTTGCGACTGAGAGAACGTCTCCCATGAAACTGCCAATAACTCACAGAGGTTAAATCCAAATCAGCTTCTGTAAAACGGAGTTTCACGATGAAAGACTTGGGTATAACTCTATCAAATTTTGTTACCTTTGCAACAAATTGATACGTCGAAACCGTTTCCTCTCAAACTCTAATGATTCTGCTTCTTTTGCTTTAGACACCAAAACCAAGTTTGCTCTCCTTCTCACAAGTGAATGATAGTTTCTTCTCTTTTTTTTCTTTCAGCAGTTCACGGCAACAAGAGCAAGGAGGCATCCTCTTAATAACAAATAGAGTTTTTGGTTTAATTAGATTAAACCAGGATTTAATTAAACTAAAATTAATTATAATCCATACTTTTTGTTTAATCAACAAATCCCAAATTCTATTCCCGGAACATGGATATTACATTTAATAACAAATATTGATTAATTAAAATAATTTAAAACTAAAAAAATAATTTTATACAATTTTATTTTCTATTTTAATTAATAATTGAAATTAATTTTTATTTTTTAAGTAAAAATATGAAGTTTAATCACACAAAAAAATATCGGTTCAAGGAAAATAGAAAATTTTATTCAAAAGTGTTTTTTTTTCTATGTCCAAAATAAAAAAGAAGAGTCTCTACTTATGAATTTTTTAAAATGATGAATTTTGGTATACTTTTGATTTTATATAAAAAATAATTTAAAATAATTGAGATCAAATAATTAGGAGGAGATTAAAAGACTCACAAAACTATCATTAGCTAATGAGAATAAAGCAAACCTTCCCACATAGAAAAAAAAACAACTATCCACAACCTATTCACCATCTTCTCCTCTCATACTTCATCACGTGGCAATGCCGATCCCATTTTCTTGAATCTTTTCAATTCAGTTTGATTCCCATAGGTTTTTTAAAAAAAAAACTTAACAGATTCACTGTATGAGTTAAAAAGTTGAAAATTTTATTCAACATCCTTACTGTACATGGTATAAAATGATATTTTGAAACAACCTTTCCCGTTTTTTTTATATAATATAATCTCTAGTGGTCTCATACCCACTACTAACAACCAAACATCAATCAACAACAGCAGATAGCCAAACAATACCATTAAACCAATAAAAATCTGACAATGAAATAAACTAACAAACCAATAAAGTCAATAGCCAAATTCAACATCCTACAATGTTCTATCGACCCAACTCTAGCAATCTAACAATAACTAGACCCCAATCAATCAAGTCTCTAGAACATCCTCCTCCTCATCGCCTTGATTGCACGATCACACTTTGCCTTTACCTGAACGACAAACACAAATTGAGATGCATGAGTATTGTCATAAACACTCAGTGAGGTAATCTTCTCATCTACTGGGCTATAAACACAAGCAACTGAGATTCTAATGTTAAGCAACACAAACAAACACAATAAACCAAAGAAACAAGTGCCAGCCGCCTGTTGACAAGTGGGTGTCAACCGACACCAGCTTGGTGTCGACCGACACTAACTGCTGTTGTCGACCAACACTGCCTCCCAGTGTTGATCGACACACCTCCTTGGTGTTGACCGACCCTGCTCCTCAGTGTCGACCGACACTCCTCCTCGACCCGGAAACCCTCGATCCAACACTTGCCAAGTCTTTGTGCCGTCTACATCTTAGTGTTGACCGACACCCACCTGGTATCGATCAACACCGACTCCACAAACATGTTCTGCTCAAAACCGAAAGTCAAAACTTCGTTTTTAACCAACTTTAATACGTCCAAAAGCTTCAGGAATCTATAGGAACTATATGACAACCAAAACAAGCAAGAAAAACACCACAAACAACATAGAACAAGCAAAACTAAGGAGATCTCAGGCTTAGATCAGCTTTGGTCATGCACTCACCTCTTTTGCAGGAAGATCTGACCCAAAAACGACGAATCCAACTCTTTAGAAAGCTTATCCTTCATTCCTAGCAACAGCACAGTGAAACGACCCGACCCGTTTTTTAAAATAATAAATAATAAATAATAAATAAATAACCCAAAATATTTATTTATATATCTAGAAACCCAAAACACAAAATAAGCAGCTGAAAATACCAATAATAATAAACCAACAATTACCAGAATCATAGACCAAAATGCTAGCAACTTAAACCATGGTTTTAACATCAAGATTCCAATTCTAACAACCTAGCAGAAACCAAAGCATAACAACTAAGTCCCTAGAACATCCTCCTCTTCATTGTCATGATCCCATGGTCACACTTTGTTATGCGACCCTGGGTAGCGTTCGTACGGATGGACGGATATTTCCACAGACGGAGGGACGGCTCAGTCAACGAACGGACGGACGGTTTGAACAACGGACGGACGGCGACCTAGCGAGATGAACAACGGTCGAATGTGAGGTTGTGGACGCGGAACGGTGAACGGACGTCGAACGAATAGTAGAACGGAGGAACCTATCCTATAAGTAACTCGACTCGGCGGTTCCGGGAGCGATGGAGCAGGAGATCGACTCGGTAAGTAACTCGACCCGAGCTGATCTCAAGGGATGGAGAGTGGATTGATGTAGTGACACACGAGCTATGTAAGGACTCGTGATACGGCTAGACTTAAAAATTTGAACCCGGTTCAAAGCGTATTAAGGGTTTTCGTTTCCATGAGAGAACAAAGAGAGAAAGAACAACTTTTATAATTTTATTCAAATTAGGCTAACTTTTACAAAGAGGTTCACAGCCCTTAAATAGCCAAGCTAAGCAAGGGAACTCTTAACCCTAAATCAAACGTGGCCAAACGCCAACCTTACACATGGCCCTAAAGAAAAGACAAAGATAAGCAAAATTTAACGGTCCGAAAGATATTCAAACAAAGTAAAGAAAGAGGATAGGATTGCCACGTCACTCGGACGGGCAATGCGATAGAGTTCACGGCCTCATTAAAACCTTCTCGGTAAACCTTGTGGGACAAACCCGAGTAAGGAAAAAGAGTACCATGCCTCGTAACGTCTTAATGTCTTCACCCTTGGGTAATGGTGAAGACCGTCCGAACAACCTCGGAGTGTTGAGACGAGTTGTTCGGTCGTGTTCCTTGACCGGCGGGATCATGATCTTGGAGGAACCATTCGGCGAACAGGTTGCACTTGATCCGGAGGTTCCTCTTAGCACTCTTGCTCCTTGTAGTGGCTCCAAGAACGATCTGTGGTACTTGGGCTGCTTTCCTGGTCCCTTGTCCCGAACTGGCCTCGAACGTGTCCGCATGCGCATCTGTGTCTGTGTCCTTGTCTGTGTATGCGTCCGGTCCGGTTGGCCAGGTCGCATCACTTTGCCTCTACCTGCACCACAAACACAATGAGATGCGTGAGTATTACCAGAAATACCCAGTGAGGCGATCCTCCCATCTACGAGCTATACACACAAGCAAATCAAGAGTACAACTACAAATAAAATATAACAAACCAACCATTAAACTGAACAACCAATAACACTTTCACCACACCTACACATCATCACACAAAACAAGTCATATAACTCGATCGCTTAGATAAGCTAATGGTCACGCACTTACCTTACCAATTGATTCACGAAAAATAACTACAACCAAAAGAGAAGCCCTCCAATATCCAAGAACAACCAAACTCGATCCTACAACCAATCATAACAACAAACAAACATTGAAAACAAACTAGCAGAAAAAACAGAAAAGAACAACCTCACAAGTGAAACCACGAAATCAAAACAAACCGTCAACCTTCCAATCCCTTCGGTTAAAATCAAGGTCTAGACATCCAGAAGCTTCCAACAAAATTTCAGCATGATCAGATCTCAGATGAAACCGCAATCGATCCCGAAACACCCGCTCGTCTCAATCCACGACTGAGAAGAAATGCCCCATGAAACTGCCGATATCTTCTAGAATATTAACTAAAATTCAATTCTGTAAAAGGAGAGTGTATGAAAATCGCTTAGCTACAACCCTACCAAAAATCAATACCTTTCAAACATTTGAGTAATCGGATCCTCCTTCTCCCAAACCCTGACAGTTCTGTTTCTCTTATTACTCTAAAGAAAAAGCTTGATCTCCTTCTCTTCCTCCTTTACACCAAATAACCAAGAGTTCTCTCCCTTTCTCTCCCTTTCTCTCATAACAATGTCGACAATAGCAAAAACATAGAGAATAGGCGTGACTTTATGAGGGAGATTAGGGGTTTTGGTTTAATTAGATTAAAACAGGATTTAATTAAACCAAAATCAATTAAAATCCACTCCTTTGGTTTACTCAACATATCCCAAACTTTATTCCCGGAACACGGATGTTACACACAGCAACAGATCTCACCAACACAGCCAAGAAAACCCGAAACTCTCAAGAACACTCTCTTTTCCTCCTTCTCACTCTCTGAAACAACAAAAACTAAGGAGGCGACAAAAATAGATTTTTCTCACCCAAGACGTCGACCGCCAGCTTAAATATGTTGGTTAAGGTTTCCACTTGAAGCAAACTGAATCAAATTGTCGAATCAAACTAATCCGATCGAACTGAAATTTGCTGGTGTCGATTGACACTTCCCTGGTGTTGATTGACACCTATCCCCAAAACACACTTTTTGTGTTCGTGGATGTTATATATTTAAATTTTTTACACATAAATTATATATATATATATAAGTTACCTCTTATTCCATAAAAAGCATCAATAAATAAAATAATTTCAACCAATAGAAAAATACAATATAAAATATGATTAGTCAAAATTTTGCATACAAGATTGAAAACATTACTTAAATGAAACAAAATTATTTTGATAAAATTTAACTTAAAGTGAAACGGAGGAAATACAAGATAGATCATAGAACCGAAAAAAACAAGTCAAAGTGGGAGAAGCAAATAAAATTAAAATAAATTAGACCAGAAAAACGCATGCCACTAAATTAGCAAAGAGAGCATTATGTGCGATTTTGTCCCTCTCCTTTCTTTATTTGGTCTAAATAAAAGGTTATTTGTCTTTTTTTCTCGGGTTTCATTTCACCAAACGCAAAAATCTATATTTCTATTACTATTTTAAAATTATTATTATTTCCTTTTAAAACAGCAGGTGGGCAATTTAAAATTGTTAGAAACTGTAACTGCTAAAATGTGTCAGATTAAAAATCTTTTGATTTAGGAAAAGAAAAATGAACTGTTCTTGTACTTGTGTTGTATGTTGTATCATAACCAGTTGAAAGAATTACGACGGCCTGTTTTATTTAGTTTACTTAAGGAATAAGAGTAAAATTAAAAAAAAAAAAAAAAAAAAAAAAAAATTGGAATCCCACTTGGTTAACGTTTTTTAAATTTTTTCTTTAAAAATTCACTGGAAACTTACGATTCTGATTTACAAGTTTGCATTTTTATTTTAAAGTTTATGTCTAAATGAACTAAGAACAGTTAAATTATTTTTGATCATTTTTGTATACGACTAACCTCACAAACCAATTATGTGATTCAGAATATTTTTGTTGTATACTAATTTTTGTATTTTATTTTTTAAAGTCCTGCTTATAAAAATGGAATCATTATATATACATATATGTATATATGAGAAATATTAGAAGCGATGTGAGATTATATATGTGAGATGTTGAAAGTGATTAATTTAATTTTGAAAGACATATATTTATGATTTTTTTTGACAACACAAAATTAGAAACTATTTTGTTCCATTGAAATTGTTTTAAAAAAAAGGAAAATAGAAATAGTGATATATGCTGTTTACTTTCGACCTATACAATTTTTATTTTTAGTTGAAATATTAAAAATATGTATTAAATTATTGTGGTTCATAACATATATGTGTAAATATATATTGCTTCTAACTTATATCTGTTTTCTAAATGATTTTCTAAAAACACTTCCACAAAATTGCTTAAGCATTCATCATCTAGCTAGAACAAAATAGACACAATTAATTAAATTTATGAAACTTTTAAATTTAGTAAAAGCTAACTAATGCTTGCCAGACTAAGTTTATTTTTCTATTATAATAAATTATCTTTTAGTTACAAGTTTATAATTTTCGAATTAAATTTAAAATTTAAGAGAGACAGATAGAGAAGCATTGATTCTATGATTTTTAATTTTTATTTACATGAGTACTCTTAAGGAAAATATTTAATAATCACTTCATTCCAATTAACCAATGTCAATGTCGAAAAATGATTGCCCTTTTTGCAACATTTACAAAAACTATGGAAAAGTGTGTGATCCTGTTTAAAGAGTTTTATATGCACAGCATACTTAAAATATAATAGAAAAAACAATACAAACACTTGAGAAGAACTATAAATACATCTTAATTTATTCTCTATGTACCTGGTTTCTTCACAATAAAAGATAGAACAATACAACGATTCTACATCTTCGTTCTCTACCTATAAAATACGTCTCTGAAATGAGATCATCTTTGTTCATTTCTGTATTGCTCATCTTTTTTCTATTAACGCCGGTTGAAGGTAATAAAGTACAATATATTTGGTTTTACTTATGTCTTTTTTACATATTTGGAGTTTTCTAGTTTAAACATTATTAAGATTTGCGTGGTAGTGGAGATACAAATAAGGTAGGGTCATATTTTGCAGGTTCTCGATTGTAAAAACTGTGAGAGAACTCATCAGTCATAAAATTAAGGTGAGCTATCTACTAAATACGTAGCAGATTCAACAAATGATATTAAAAAATATTTGTCCACCTAAGATTTTTCTTTTTCTTTTCCTAAATTTATTTTATAATAATTTTATCTGTTTTTATTTATCCCTTATGATTTATCTCGATTGGACTCTCAATGGTTCGTTTATATTGCAAATACATATAGGTGGTTCAAAGTTTTTATGCAACGAGTATTACTGGACATGATGAACAACTAGTAGCTGTAAACAAAGTGAAGCAGAGAGTTCATCATCAAGGTTCTAAGAAATCGCATCATTCGTTGCCTAACATCCATGAAGATTACTATGGACCAAGGGGTCACCGGCCTCGCCACCATTAGGCATTAGCTATTCTTCTTCATTAATCCTTAGTATTTTTTTTTCTTTTTTTCTTTTCCAAATCATTATTTACTGAGTTTTATAGATTTATTTGAATATTAATTTTGACATCGATTAAAAAAGCAACAAAGAAAAAATTTAAATGTAACATCAATTCCTTTTATGCAAATTGTTATGGGTTTTGTTATAACGGATGTGAGAGAGATAACAGAAAACATAAAGGACAAGACACAGATTTAACGTGGTTCACCAACATTTTTTGTTGGCTACATCCACGGGCAAAGAGACAGATTTTATTTCTGGAGAAAGTACAGAGATTTCAGAATACATGGAGGCTAGGTTAACAAGAGTATATATAGGAACATAAAACCCTAGTTAACCCTAATCTTATTTGGGCCTAAATTCATGGGCCCTTAGGCCCAATCCAATTCAAGTCATATCCAACAAATCTCCACCTTGACTTGAATCCTCCAAAACAGACAGATGTACCGGATGCACTGATCACAGTGCCAGATGTACCAGACTTCTCCACCAGACAAATGTAACAGACAAACATATCAGAGTTCTCCTTTGCTTCATCAGATGTATGATGCTTCATCAAGCCAGAATGCTGTATCAGATGTCAGATACTTCATCAAACCAGAATGCTGTGTCAGATGTCCGATGCTTCCAGAATGCTATATCAGATGTCAGATACTTCGCCGAGTCAGATTGTCCCACTGGGAACAGATGCTCCATCAGGAGCCTGATGCATGTTCAGAGGCCTGATGTCCCTCCAGGGACCTGATGCCTTATCAGAGGTCTGATGTCCCTTCAGGGACCTGATGCCTTATCAGAGGTCTATTATCCCTTCAGAGACCTGATGCCCCATCAGGGGGCCTGATCGCCCACATGGGCGATTAACAGCTTGAGATATTCAACAAGTCTAAACAATGTTTAAACTTGCTCTGAGGAACCGGTTTAGTGAACATATCAGCAGGGTTGTCAGATGTCCCTATTTTCTTCACTTAAATTCGCTTTTGATTTCTCAGGAAATGATATCTCACATCAATATGCTTGGTCCTTTCATGATGGACCTGATCCTTGGCTAAACAGATCGCACTCAAACTGTCAGAGTACACTGTAGCCTGATCATGATGCAAACCCAGATCGCTGATCAATCCTTTTAGCCATATACCTTCCTTAGCAGCTTCTGTCAAGGCCATGTACTCTACCTCAGTAGTTGATAACGTCATAGTTGGCTGCAGAGTTGCTTTCTAGCTGATCATAGAATTACCCAAGGTAAACACATAACCAGTCATCGATCTTCTGCTATCTACATCTCCTGCATAATCAGAATCAGAATAGCCTGCAACCAGGCTCGGAGCCTCACCTCCATATATGAGGCCAACATCAGATGTACCCTTCAAATACCTGAAAATTCTCTTCACAGCCAGCCAATGCTCTTTTCCTGGTTGTCCCATGAACCTGCTCACAACATTAACTGCATGTGCAAGATCTGGCCTTGTACAGACCATTGCATACATCAAACTTCCCACAACACTAGCATAAGGAACCCGAGACATATACTCCTTTTCCTCTTCAGACTGATGAGCAAACATGGTAAAATGAAGATTAACAGCACTCGGAGTGTCAACAGGCTTTGATGATGACATACCAAACCTATTCAACACTTTCTGAATGTAGCCTTTCTATGACAAAAAAAAACTTCTTTTGATTTCTGTCTCTAAGGATTTCCATTCCTAGAATCTTCTTTGCTGCGCCTAGATCCTTCATCTCAAACTCAGCACTTAGCAGATCTTTCAACTTCTATATATCACTCATCTGTTCGGCAGCTATCTGCATGTCGTCTACATACAACACCAGATAAATATAAGAATCTTCTCCCACCTTGTTGATGTCGACACAACAGTCATATACCAGATGCTCCTACTAGAGCCAAATATTCCTTCAACAAAGAAGGTATTGTTGTTTCAGAAGCCAAATGCTCAAACGAGCAAAACACTCAAACGAGTCAGAAGCTTAAACAAGCTAGAAGCTCCAACGAGCCAGAGGCTCCAACGAGCCAGATGCTCAAAACGAGTCAGATACTCAAAACGAGTCAGAGCCAGATGCTCAAAACGAGTCAGATGATTAAAACGAGCCAGAGCCAGATGCTCAAAACGAGCCAGAGCCAGATGCTCAGAACGAGCCAGAGCCAGATGCTCAAAAATGAGCCAGAGCTAGATGCTCAAAAACGAGCCAGAGCCAGATGCTCAGAACGAGCCAGAGTCAGATGCTCAGAACAAGCCAGAGCCAGATGCTCAAAACGAGCCAGAGCCAGATGCTCAGAACGAGCCAGAGCCAGATGCTCAAAACGAGGCAGAGCCAGATGCTCAGAACGAGCCAGATGTTCCACTAGAAGCTAGAATTCCTCGCTGGAGTAAAATACTTCTTCAGAATCCAAAATGCCTTACATAGGCCAGATGCTTCTTCAGAAGAAACCCAAAAATGCCTTACGTAGGCCAACTACTCCACCATGAGCCTAAATTGCCTTGAGTCGGTCTTTACACATTCTAGAGGTCTTCAGAGATTTTAAGTCACAGAAGACGAACATACTCCACCTTGACGACAAAATCTCATTGACTTCAATTTCAACTCCTTGTTGACTTTAGGGAGGAACCTTTTGTCACCATATCAACTGCATTCTCAGACGTGTGCACCTTCTGTAGTAAAAACACACCAGAAACTGATAACTCTCTGATCTTGTGATATCTTACACTTGATTTTTAGCCAGAAGTAAAATGCTCTAACTATCACAGTGTAGCTGAACTCCACCCTAGGAGACTGCTCATTAGCTTCCGCTGTCGTCTCATCAGAGACCGTCTGCCCCACCAGGGGCTTGCTACCTCTTCAGAAGCTTGATGCTTCATTAAGAGCCTGACGCCCCTTCAGAAGCTTGACGCTTACAATATCCTTAAAACCAAAACTCTGTGTGTATCCAACTCCTGTTCTTCTTATTTGGTGTAAAGCAATATTGTAACGTTTACTCTCAGATGGTGTATTACCTGATTGGATTGGTTCTGTTGTATCAACATCTGTTTGTAGCTATTTGCTCTATTCGTGTTGCTGTAAATCACCTTTCAGCTCCACCCTTTTACCAAAGCTACCAGTAGAGAGCATACACCCCGCTCTCTCTAACAGTGTCTGATTCATCTGTTCAACTACACCCTTCTGCAGTAGTGCGCTCCTGACTGTGTGATGCTGGGCAACCCCCTGATCCTTACACAACTGATTGAACTCTGATGAACAAAACTCCTGACCATTGTCCGTCCGCAGCCTCTTGATCTTCTGACCACATAGAAGATCTTCCTCTGACAGAATTTGCGTTCTCCTTTCACCCATATGACCAAACCTCATTTGCCATAGCTTAGTCATATCCTCCTTATGAATCTCTGGAGATGCAACATTTGTTGAACCTGCAACTGTGGATCCTTGTAAGATATACAAAATACCACGTAAGACACCCTTCAGAATCACATCAGAACTCTGACAGACTCTCAGACCTCCGTTCCCACCAGAATACTTGAAACCCTTGTTATTAAGCAAACTCAGAGATATCAAATTCTCCTCCCTTGATGGAACATGTCTGACATCGTTCAATGTGCAGAATCTACCATCATGTGCCCTGATCTTGATCGAACCAATCCCAACAAGCTGATTTGTAGAACTGTTGGCCATCTTGATGCGGCCATTTTCTACTTGAGTATATGTTGAGAACCATTCTCTCCTTGGACACATATGATAGCATGCTCTAGTATCTAGAACCCACACATCAGAGTGATGGGTGCTTCCATCAGCAACTAGAGCAAAGTTTTGTTCGGACTCGGTGTCATCTTATGTTACAGCTACAAAATCAGATTGTTTATTCCTATGACAATCTGACTTCCTGTGCTCTTTCTCCGTGTAGTACTTACAGAAATCATCTAACTTAGGGTCCTTTGAAAACAGATTACACCTTCTGTTCTTCTTTCTCTTCCCAAGTCCTATACTGCCACTAGCTAAAAACTTAGAGGTTTGATTCTCTATAACTGTATCAACCGCTTGATACTTACTCAACCAGATGCCTACCACGGACCAGATGTCCAACAAGGACCAACTGTTCAACACGGACCAAATGCTCAATATGGATGTGTCTATCAAAACTTTGATGACCCACCAGACCAAATCACCCATAGAGCAAAACTTCCACTGAAATAGATGTCCTATCTTGGACCTGAAACTGAAATAGTTTCTCCCAGAATTCTTGTCTTTATTCACAGACATCTCCTCACCAGATTATAATTGCGGAAATTTCCCAGAACTTACTTCTGCACGAATCTTCTTCTGCACTGATCTTGCACGGACCTGCACAAACCTACTTCTGCACTGATCTACACAAAGTTAATTCTGCCCGAAATCTGTACGAATCGGTTTCAGCCGAAAAACAAACAAAACTGATTCAGCCCGAAAATCGCACGAACGCAGAAAAATAACCTTTGTGCCCTAAGACGAATTTTGCACGAATCTGAAACTGCACCAAATTTGCACGGATCTGAAACTGCCCGAAATTCGCACGAAAAATACAGAACGAAAAAAAAACCTTGTGCTCTGATACCAGTTTGTTATAACGGATGTGAGAGAGATAACAGAAAACATAAAGGACAAGACACAGATTTAACGTGGTTCACCAACACTTTCTGTTGGCTACATCCACGGGCAAAGAGACAGATTTTATTTCTGGAGAAAGTACAGAGATTTCAGAATACATGGAGGCTAGGTTAACAAGAGTATATATAGGAACATAAAACCCTAGTTAACCCTAATCTGATTTGGGCCTAAATTCATGGGCCCAATCCAATTCAAGTCATATCCAACAGGCTTGTTTGCATTTTAGTACGTTTTTTTAAAGTTAATTAGATATTTGATATAATCACTCTTTCAAATTGTAGAAATGGGTGGATTTGCTTTTTGTCTAATAGAGATGGTGCGAGATAGAGCTGTGGGTGGGGTAGAAATGTTTTGGAGAAGATTACCAAAAAGGGTTGGGGAAGTTCTGTGTGTAGGATGTGAAATGGGCATGCCCGCGACCGCATGGACTGACTGCGAGGTCTTGTTTTTCTTCTGATCCGCTTGCGGACTAACAGGCATGCCCGCGGGCGTTGTCTTGTTCTGTTTCGTTGACAGTCGATGATGACTCGTTCTGATCTTGGTATGGATTTGATTTTTTTCTTCATGATTTCTTGTTATGTTCATAGGGTGGAAGCGGAAATGAAGATGAGAGTGATATTGAAGAAGAAGTTGAGGAGGTTAAGAATAACGTCATCAGTAACCGTTATCGGCAAAGTGGTAGTGAAGATGATAATAATATAGATACTAAATGTAAAAGGTGTGGTTAAACAAGAGCACGATACTATGTGTGCCTTCCAGAACATACAGACAAGAACTTGATTCTTCTCCAATCTTGATCATTGCTATCTTGAAATTTATTGACGAACAAAGAAGTGAGCAAAGAACAACTATAGCAGATAAAACAGAAGAGCAAAGATGTTTAACCTGAAATTTAAATCAAAGAAGTACTAAACTGAAGCATTAGTTGAGGTACTTAAACTGAAACATTAAACCAAAGTATTAAACTGAAATGGAAAGCTAAAAACAGAAGTCTCAAGGTAAAGATGTCTCTTCAACCAAATCAAGCTTCATCTCAACAATTGATTGGAAAGAAGGTAGTGTCTCATCTCCATCAAATTCTTCATCCTCCTATACATATGGCAAAGTAATAAGAAGGTCAAGGTAAATATATGTCACTTAAAAGTTACACAATCAATACCAAAATGTGAAAATTGTTTGCTTACCATTTTCATATGCTTCAAACCCTTTTAACCAATTGCGGCAACATATTAGTGCTTGAATATTTTTTGGGAGAAGGCGGCTTCTATACTTGTTCAAAACTCGAGTTCCAATACTAAAAGAAGATTCAGATGCTACTGTTTTGATTGGTATGCTAGGGAGGTCGCAAGCCATTGACGCCAGTTCTCCATACTGTTGAGAGTTATCTTTCCAATATTTAAAATATCCAAACTCTCATACTGAGTCATGTCTATCGGTGGATCATCTAGATACATTTCCAAAGAAGACTTTCCACTAGTAACAACAGTTTGTTTGCGGAAGTTTATAAAATCCTGCAAATGTATAAAACAAGACCCAAAACATTTCATAAAAATCTGCAAATGTATAAAACAAAAAGAAACTGTAACTAAACCAGAAAAAAGGCTAGACATCTATACACTTTTCTCAAAACAAAACTTAAAAACCAATAGCATTAGAGACTGAGAACTTACATCATAGTTGCCAAAACTCCATTTTTTTCCTTCATTCTCATCAGTTTTCTGATTAGTTTCACGTGTCTTTGTAGAAGATGATGTGAAAATGGACTTATTCTCATAAGATTCAAAAAGAGTAGTAAGCTTACCACAAATGTTTAATCTTTATCTGAGCAGAACCCTTTTCGTTCTTTTCAAAACAATAATTTACCTGTGTTAGCTTCAACCTTGGATCAAACATTGTAGTCATTGCAAAGACATCACTAACCTCTTCCCAATACTTATCAAACCTTTCTCTCATTGGGACAATCATACTTCTGATGACTTCATCTTGATTCTGTGAATTCGATATTAACCAATTGTTGATCTTCCAAATTTGCATGAAATATAAGTTTGAAGTTGGATATGATGAAACTGAGATCAGATTAGTGATTTCATCAAAAGGCTCCAAAAACTCGCAAATCTGCTTCAAACGGTGCCATTCAGCTTATGTAGGGTGAAACTTGTAGTTTCTCCCATCAATGACTTTGAGATTACCAAAGGCAGCTCGATACTTGAGAGTCCTATCAAGCATCTTGTATGTTGAGTTCCATCTAGTTCTCATATCCATAATCAACCACGCTTTCAACTGTAGACCAACAACTTCAACACATTTTGCAAACAATATCTCACATTTTCCATAAGCTTGAACATATTTGATACTCTCTCTGATCTTTTCTAATGTATCATCTATATCCTTCAGGCCAATCTGAACAATGATGTCGAGAATATGTGCTGCGCATCGCACATGAAAATGTCTCCTCCACACAACAAATCATTCCTCAACATAAGCTGAGATTTCAGAATCTCTTGTGTTGTGTCATTGTTAGTAGCATTGTCTAACGTGATGGAAAACACTTTTTCTCAATTCCCCAATCCTTCCATTTCTCTAGAATCTCCATTCCTATGTGCATACCTGAATGTGGAGGCGGAAAAGCATAGAACACAATAATCTTGCTGTTTAATTTCCAGTTCCTGTCAACATAATGTGTTGTTAGACACATGTAGCCCTCATGAGTGATTGCAGTCCACAAATCAGAAGTGAAGCTAATCCTCCCTGGAAGGTGAGCTAATTCTCTCTTCAAATTCTCTATCTCATTCTCATATAACTTGTAAACGTCTGCTTCAGCTGTGTTCCAGCTAATAAACTTTACATATGCGTTCAAATACTTCCAAACTGATCTAACTCTCTCATATTCAACATAGGCAAATGGGAGATCATGCTGAATGATACACTTAGCTACCATTTCATGAAAAATCATATGATCAATCTTCCTAGCTTGTAATCTTGCCTCAGAGTTGAGCATCACCTTACTAATATCAGCATTACTAAGCAGAACCTTACATGCTTTCATATGACGGTTGTAAGAATTTGTACCGTTCTTGTGTGAATCATATGCATAGTCCCTCTTGCAGTGATTGCGTTGCGCTCTATCTTCAAGTTTTCCATTAATAGTCTTCTTAATCAATGTAAAATTCTTCCAGCAATCTGCATACTGCTTTTTCTTCTTCGGTTATGTTGATGTTTTCTTTCCTTTTACTTTCTCTCCTTCGACATCCTCATCATCATCTTCATCTTCATCATCATCAATATCAATTGCAGCTCTTTTACCAGATTTTGATGACTGTTCTCCATTCTTTCTCTTCTTCGGTTCTCTTGATGTTCTATTTCCTTTGTCTTCTTTGACATCATCATCATCAATATTAATTGTTGTTCTTTTATGAGATTTAGATGATTCTGGTGCTGCTCTCTCAAACATACGACGTTCGTTTGCAGCATTTTCAGCATCTATGACTCTTTGAAACTCTAAATCTATTGATGATGGCAGATCACCATAATCATGTGAATCCTTTAAAAAATAAAACGAATGATTAATGTTAAAAGTATGTTAATGTAAACTCTACAGACTACACATAACAAGTACCAAACAGAATTATTGACAATACATAAGCAACTTACCATCGCAATTAGTTAAATCCTTTGTGAGGATTGGAGTCGTAACTCGTGACTTGTGAGGACTCGATTGTGAGTATGTGACTTGGTGAATTAGGTTTATCCTGTTTCAGTCTTTTTTTTTTAATGCAAAGTAATGAATGATGATAAACAATTTAGGGTTTACAGCTTTTATACCATAGCTTTTACGATTAAATCTTCTAATATCTAGTTGGTACTAATTACTGAATGTTTTTAAAATATACATATCTTTCAGAGCCTCTAGGTGTGTCACATCACATGGTTTGGTTTAAAACTTAAAACAAGCTGGACAATGGTTTAAAAAAACAACATACCAAATCAGTGATTAGCTCCAGCCCCTTCTGCTCCCACGGTCTCTGAATCCTTGGAGCCATGTTTCCACAGTATAAACCCTCGTTAATAACAAGTTTACAAATATAATTATAGTGGGAGCTTCAACAATGTGCCTTCGTGTCTATTAAATGGACATTGATTTTCTCCTTTGTTTCTCAGATGGAATAAGCAACAAAAAAAAAAAGATGGTGAAGATTTAATCAGAAGTGTTTCATTGGGAAAAAACGGTCTCACCTTAAGCTTGAATAAACTGTGTCCTTAAAACCATGAACCCTCCGGGCTTTTGAATAAACGTGTGCAGCTCACTGTTGATGATCGAAAGCATGCCAATCAAGACTCAGGGAAAAAAAACAAAACAATATTCCAGAGGTTTGTACATTTATACTTACCTGATGCAATTTGAAATGTGTGGCAGCATTGAGTACAGCCAAAGAGTTTGGATCATTGTTATACTTGGTATGAAGGCTGTTTTCAAACTGTTGGTAAGTTCAAAGACCCTATAAAAAATCAGAAACATACCAACAAAACGCCAATCAGTTTGTTTGTATCTGTCTGGCTTTCAAATTGTTTCTATCTGTTATAGCAGGGTTTGCTTACAGCGACGTAAATCGAAGTTATGAGCATGAAGTTTCAACAATGGGTAAATCCGGGACAAGAGAGAGTAATATTTTGGGTTGACCATCAGGAAATCCAGATCTGTGGATAAATTAGATTATTTCATAGTTCAATGGGTCAAAAAAAAAACTAAGCTGAAGACTAAACATACATGGGGCCACCGTCAGAAGGACGGGCCACGTAAACGGTAATATTCAGAATTAGGTCTTGGCGACGGCGATTAGGTTTTTGAGAGAAAAAATATATATATATTTCTTAGAAAAAACTACTAAAAATTCACTTAAATTTTTAAAAATTCTAAAATATTAAAATTCCATAAAATCTTGTAAAATATCAAATTGAATACCCCTCTAAGTGTTTTTGCAGATTAATATACATTGAAGGTCGATTATTGAAAGTATATCATATACTCGAATGGTAAAAGGTCGGATATCTATTTACTGTAGTTGGACAAAAAAAAAAAGATGAAATGGAAGAAAAGAAAGAACTTTTGTAAGTAACTAGGTATTATTAAATTTCATCCAACGGAAAAATATGTTATATCTCATTTTGTTGCTCTCTTTTCGTTACATGTAAGTTTAAGAACAATATAAGGAGAATAAATAGCTTATTTTGGTACTCATTAGGGTGTAATCTTAGAAATAATTAAACAGTGTAGTGTTGTTGAATGGTATCAATGTCAAGCCCCTTGAGCTTCACTACAGATTCAACATGACCCTTTAGAGTGTGAAGCTCTCTCAGCCTACAAACAAGAAACGATACCTTGTTAGATTGGTTGGTCTGTCCAATTATATTTTGTAAGAAATTTAACAATGATAAATTAAGTTTATTACCTAGCAACTTCGGCACGCCTCTTAGCCTGCTCTGCTATTTCAGAGAGCTCGTGGTTCTTGTCATGGAACATTGCTTCAGGGGGTGGTAGGCCATGGAGTGTACGTTGAGCTAGTGCCCATTGAGCCTCCCTCTCTCCTTTTCCATAATCTTTCTTTGTTGTGAAAGCAGTCTGCAAAAGATTAAACAGCTATGACGCTGACAACTAATATGCATTTGAGGTAAATTTTCCGAAAAAAGAAAAAATTCGAGATTTGCTCACTTTCTGTTGGATCATGTTATCCCAAGCCTTGCCAGTGAGGGCGTAACGGATGATGAACTTGAGGATGTCAAGAGGAATGTAAGTAATGATACTGTATACCCATATGACTCCAGCCCATCCCCACCCACAACCTATAATTCTTGCAAATCCCCAGTTTGCGTACACAGCGATCAATGTAGCCACCTTGTTTGTTGCATAAAGCCGACACATGTCTCAGACGCTAATGATTAAAATGGATAACAATATGGAACCAAGAAAAGCTACTAACCAATTGTGCTATAATAAAGGCTATTATGAGCAAAAACCCAGGTCGTTCAACGAATGACCAACTCCTTGATCTGGTGACAAAGATAAGTGCTTGACTAATAATGCTCACTTGAAGGTATAAAGCTGCCATAAGCTCTTCCTCATTGCCTTGAATGGACCTCACCCCAAATGTTCTCTGAAATTTAATATTAAAAAAACAAGTCTAATAATAACATAATGTTGTTGATTGTGATATTGTAATACTACTTACGCTAAAGAAGTCAGTATCATGAGCTAGCCAGAAAAAGAGCACAGTGGTAAGAGCCATGTAGGTTCCTAGAACAACGCCAGTGGCAAAAATCTCATTGAGCTTCCAAGAATCTGGCACCGGGGAAGGCTTAACCCTGTCCTTAGAGATTGTCATGATGGTTCCATCATTTAGGATTGCGATAATCAAGACCATGAAAGGTGCAAAATCAAATCTCCAGATCAAAGCCACAAGCATGAATCCCAAAACAATACGGATAGTGATAGAAACAGCGTAGATTGTGTAGTTCTTCATCCTCTGGAAGATAGCGCGACTTGTCAGTACGGCACTCACTATCACGCTTAGTCCTGGTTCCGTTAGAACAATGTCTGAGGCACTTCTCGCCGCATCAGTAGCATCTGCCACTGCGATTCCGATATCCGCTTTCTTCAAAGCCGGAGCATCATTTACACCATCTCCAGTCATCCCACAAATGTGCTTCCTCTCTTGTAGCTTCTTTACGATTTCATACTTGTGCTCTGTGTAAACCAAATTAGAATAATGTAACTAAAGAATATATAATATTATTATTGGTCAACAACTAGTTATAACATTGACTATTTCAATATATTACCAGGGAAAACTCCAGCGAATCCATCAGCTTTCTCAATGAGCTCATCGACAGGGATGCCAACTAATGATTCATCCTTTGAATTGCCAAGGAGTGAAGTCGAAGGGTACATGTTGGTTCCCATGCCAAGCCTACGGCCAGTCTCAATACCAATGGCAAGTTGGTCACCAGTAATCATCTTAACATTAACACCAAGCTCAAGGGCTCGTCTAATAGTTTCCGCACTGTCATGTCTTGGCGGGTCAAAGAGTGGCAACAAACCAACGAATTCCCAAGGACTACCATCACTTTCCTTAGTCTTTTCAGGCACAGTCTGCATTTGTATCAAAAAAAAAAAAATTCGTCAACTCTATATATATAGAACCAAAGATGTTTCTGTCCATTAAGTGATGAGTCTAACTATGATATACCTGTTGAGCAACACCAAGAGAACGAAGCCCACGTTCAGCAAAACCATCTATAACTTCATGTGCTTTTCTTTTAGTCTCTCCTTGGAGATTGCAGAGTTCAATGATCTAGTAATAAATAATGTTACAGAAACAAGCTAATGGTATCAGATAAAAGATATACTTAGTTACATTAAAGATAAAAATCAAGCATCATTGTTTCATTACCTGCTCAGGAGCTCCTTTGCTGCTCCGATGCCAGTCTCCGCTTTCATCGATGTATGTGATGGCTGTACGTTTATCTACAGGGTTAAAGGGCAAGAAATGCACCTCTGTGATTCCTGCTCTCGCCTATTTATTTCATCAAAAAAAAAAATAAGGATATATAAAAGAGTAATTAACTTAAAAATGAATCCAAATTTCACAAAAAAAAAAAGTATGTACCTCTTTCGGATCACCCAACATTCCGACGATGGAAGCGTCAATGGCATCTTGGTTTTCAATCCTGGAGGCTCTTGCAGCCATCAATACAACTGAATCAGTATCCATGTTCGTTGGGAACACTTCAATCAAGGACTTGTCGACAGAGAGCTTGTTAAGGGTTAGAGTTCCGGTTTTATCACTGCAGAGAACATCCATTCCAGCCATTTCTTCAATTGCAGTCATCCTCTTGGTGATGGCACCTTGTTGAGAGAGTCTATGTGACCCAATAGCCATTGTTACAGACAAAACTGTTGGCATGGCAATCGGGATTCCTCCGATCAAAAGTACCAATAGATTATCAATGCCGTCTCTGTATGTGCGGTGTTGGATAGGGTACATAATCAATATCTCAATCAACATCCCCAATCCAATTGAGCATATACAGAAGTTACCAATTGAAGTCAATACCTGAACGAAAACCAACTGTAAGAGCCTATACAGAAGACCAATTGTTACAGTATCCAAAAAAGTTGTTCATGTCTCAAGTACCTTTTGGAAATGGCCAACATTGTTGGTGCTGTCAACAAGATGAGCAGCCTTGCCAAAGAAGGTGTGGACACCTGTAGCAATCACAACAGCCTCAATCTCACCTTGCTTGCAGGTTGATCCTGAGAATACTTCATCTCCAGGGTGTTTGGTGACTGGAAGGGATTCACCGGTAAGAGCCGATTGGTCAATTTTGAGAGGATCTCCCTGGAGAAGACGAGCATCAGCAGGAACAATGTCACCCAATTTGATGCTTATCAGATCACCCGGAACCAAGATTGCAGCTTCTTGCTCCCCCCATTTTCC
The DNA here is from genome assembly GCF_030686135.1 of Camelina sativa. Taxonomy (NCBI): domain Eukaryota; kingdom Viridiplantae; phylum Streptophyta; class Magnoliopsida; order Brassicales; family Brassicaceae; genus Camelina; species Camelina sativa. The sequence continues at coordinate 11,664,257 of NC_141888.1, forward strand.
ATCTCTCAACACCTACAATCAAACATCATACACTAGATAAAAAAAAAAAAAAAAAAAAAAGAGAATGTCCAGATGTATTGCTAAAAATTTGCATACCTTAGTCTTAGGCGCAAGATTTGCCATGAGAGCTGCAGCGGCATTGCCAGCATTATTTTCCTCGATGAAACTGATGGTGGAGTTGATGATAAGCAACACCATAATACCAATAAAATCTTGCCAATCCGGTGGCTTTCCTCCTCCGTTTGCTAAAACAATGGCCATGATTGCAGCAGACTCCATAACCCATGAGAGAGGATTCCACATGAACCCCAAGAATTTCAAAAACTTGTTCTCTGATTTCTCTTCAAGCTTGTTTGCCCCAAATATCTCAAGCCTCTTCTTTCCTTCATCGCTTGACAACCCTTCTTTTGAGCATTTTAGTTGCTCAAACACTTCTTCAACAGGGATCCGCTCCTAAAATTGTCACCAAAATAGTTCTAATGTTAGAATTTCCACAAGACCAATTTAGCTGGTTCAAAACTGTGGTTTATACCAAAAAAAAACACAGATATGTAAAATATATATTCTTACAAGATCCACATTTTCTTTCTTGATTTCGTCCCACGAGATCTCAGATGCCATTTTTCTTCCTTAAAAGAGAGATATGATCGAAGTCGATCTAAAAATAATTAATAAGGATATAAGAAGTTATATATATCCGAAGGAAGAATCAACTTCTTCCTTCTCTCCTTGCTCTAATACCCTCTCCTAACAGGTCATGCAAGACACTTTTAAGAGGAGACCATAAGAGGGAGGGAGAGAGAAGAAGAAGCGTCTTATACAAGATACCTAGTGAAAAAAAAGAAATACAAAACAAGAACACACTCACAATAACCCTTGTTGTGTTACATTTAAAACCCTCACCAGCGATCCATCTTTATTCTCGGAGCTTTTTCTTCTCTTTCAGCAGGTTCAGTGGCTCACCTTATCTTTCGCTTCATTCTTTCTGTCTATATTCGTACATTTCAGTTAAGCTTTCTAAAAATAGTCCATCATAAATTTAGGCTTCTATTTTAACGTAAATTGCCCAAATTTACTTTCGAGGAGTCAATATGTCGAAGGTCCACAACTCTTCCGATACCAAGTAAAAGAAAATAGTTGAAGTTAATTTAAGTAGTAAACAGCCTATAGATATACTTTGGATTGTGATCTAGTAGTCCTAGATGATCAACATATTCACCACCCAAAATAATATAGTTGTCCTCGAAACTGTTTTTAATAGCTTTTATATAAAAACAATATAACTATAATTGATATCGATTGCTTTCCTGAAGCTTTTGTAACATTATTATATCTTATTTTTACATGAAATCTTATTTACCAAAAGAAATAGAGAAAAAGTATAGAAATCCATTAATACATATAATGTAGGTATGATCCATCAATTCAAAGAAGAAACAAAAAAAGGGGAAGCCAAATACTTGGTATAATGCAAATTATGCAATAATGTAAATATGTGCATATGCGCCTGTACTTTGTAATATATACCTATGTATTTAACCATAAACCACTAAATACAGGCATATAGGATATAAATGTAAATCTAGTTGCAAGAAGACTCACAAGCCTCAATGTTTCAAACCATCAGGATTGTGATAAGGAGCAAAGCATGACAGTCTCTGCAGAAAAGAGGTGGCAGGCATAGCTAGTAATTCCAGAAAATCTGATCTCTCCGCAACTTTTTCTTGAGATAAACTCCAATGAGCATTCTATACGTCCAGTTTTTCCGTGGACTGAACTCCAAAACAGCTTCTGAGCTAAGATGGAAATCCCCTTTTCCCAGTACTTGAAATGCAAGGGGATCAGTTAAGACAGCAGGAGAATCGTCCAAGTTCATTCGGTTGTATACAAACTCCAAATTTCTTGCTAGTCGCCTATCCATGTATGCATCAACCACACATCCGAGAGTCACAAGATCTGGAACAATGTTCAAACGTCTCATATGTTCAAGAGTGAGATGTAGATCCCAGAAGAGAGCCATTCTAGAAAAGGCAAGGGCGCGAATGTTAAAGGTGGTAAGGTCAGGAGTGAAACCAGCATCAAGCATTCCAATAAACTCTCTCTGCAAGCTTTTCATCTTAAAGTCAGCTGCATATGAAAGTAATACAGAATTCCGTAACAGATTCCCCAGGTTTCTTCTACAGAGGCCAACATCTGACAAAAACTCACGGAGCCGATAAAACTTCCTTTGTTTTAAATATGCTAGCAACACAGCTCTCATCTCTTCTTCCTCCATCACAATCCCAAACTTCCTAAGCCGGCCATAAGCCTGCTCCATCTTATCTAAAGTACCGAAATAACTATAGTATCTGACGACCGCACTAGCAGTGGCACAATCTAACGGCATTCCCTTTGAATCCAATTCCTCTATAATTCCCTCCATCAGTTGAAACTGACCATTCTCTCCGAAACAGGATATAGCAAGTGAATACACAACCGGAAGCAGCTTAGAGTACCTTGCATCTACATCCTTGATGATTTTGGCAACTTCATCAAAACAACCAACCTTCACATAAGCAGAGATAAGCTTTGATATGAGAAAGAGATCAGGCTCGAAAGAGCTGTTTAACATCTCATCCCAAATCGTACTTGCTCCAAGAACAAACCCATTCTCGGCAAAACAAAGCATTAGAGCACAAAGGGTTCTGTAATTTGGCAACAAGTTATCTGATTTCGTCTGGATAAAGATCTCATGAGCTACTTCAGGCAATCTTCTCTGGCTTAAGATTTGAACTAATGAAGCATAGTCTACGATTTGTATCTTTCGACTGAAAACTCTTGATAACTTCGATTCCTTAATCAACTGTAGATACCCAATTAAAAAAAATATATATCACGATATGTACAGTGAAGCAATGCAAATTTAAATAAGAAATTGGAGCAAGCACCTTACGAGCGATTGACTGAGGAGACGAATCCGTGTAAAGAGATAAGAGCTTGAGATTTTGGGTTTTGAAAGAGAGGGGATAAGATAGAGTGAGCCCCGTCGCAAGCATTGCGACCCAATCACCGGTGCGGAGGAATCGAGTCGATGAAACATATACACCTCTATAAGTTAATACTCGGTAAATTAATAATCTCTATAATACTAGTGTAATTTTGGATACTATTCGATAATATAATAAAATAATATTTTTTTGAAACTCCTTTATAAATATATGGTCCTATCAATAATATAAATTAATAATTATATAAAATTATCTAAATATATGTATATATCTATATATTAATTTTTATTAAAGTTTATTTATAATATTTTTACTATATAAAAATCTTTGAGTGCTATCTTCAAAACATGATAATTGTTATTTTTATTGTAATTGATTTTATAAAAATATTAGTTATAAAGATTAAATCTTATTTTTAATATTTTTTACCAAATTAGGAAAGTCTCTCTATAATTTAATAATTATTAATTTATTGATAAATTAAAACCTCTATAAATTAATAAAATTTCATGATCCCGACTTTATTAATTTATAGAGGTTTTATTGTAATTAGGCTTGAGAAGCTAATTGGGCCTATGGATGAAGAAAAGCTGCAGGTCTTGAGAAAATACCTTTGTTTGTTTTGAGATTTTTATTGGGCTTTTGAGATTATCTGAAATGTACCTTTCCGGTTTACAAGTACATTTATAATATATATTAACACTAGCATTTGATCCGTGCGCGGAAGTTAGATGAGGTTTTTTTTATTTTGGTTGTTTTGGTAGTTTGTTATTTGGTTATGTATTTTTCCTCTTTCTATCTAGTTATATTGTTCTCATTTTATCCTTTGCACTTTTGTTTGTTTATTTTTTGGTGTATTTTTCTAGTTTGTATAATGTAGTCTATTTTTAAAATTTAAAATTTATTTAAATCATCATTATCTTTTTTCGTTTTCATTAAATATAGAATTAGAAGTTAAGTTTTGTATAGTAATTTTTTTTGTCTTGCTTTAGTCGTTAGTTGTGGTTTATTAAAATTATTTTTCATTTTGTCGTTTCATTGTTATTTGGTTTTATTAGATGTGGTTGTAGGAAATGTTTTTATTATATGTTTTTTTACTTAGTAACCTGTGGGTGTAGTATTTTTCTAAACGCTTTTGTGTTTGGAGTAATGAGTTTGTGGTTTTTGATGACAAATGTTTTAAAATCTCAATTACTTACAATTCTGTTTTTTTTTTCTTCATTACCATAACTATCTATCATGAACTTGTTGATTTTGGTTTAACTCCTAATGTCTAACCTCATCCTAACGAAATATATTAAAAATGACCTTCTGGTTCCTTTTACTCTAACCAAAATTGTTTGTTTTGGATTCTTAATCCTAATTCAAAGAATAAGCTTTTCAAACTATTAAGCAAACAAAAAAAAATATCTCAAACTGTTTCGTTAAGAATTAAATAGTGTGTACACACACACAAACGGTTTCGTTCAAGAAATAATATGGACATTAAGAGCCACGTGCATTGTCACATCTCTAACTTTGTAATTTTTATAAACAAAAAGTTTTTTATTATCTAATTAGCAGTTTTGTTATTTTGCCTTTTTATCTAAAAATCTCATTTTTCACTTTTTCATCATCGCCGTCTCTCTCACTCAATTTTGTGTGCTTTTTTTTTTTGTTTCCTCCGTCGACGTTGAGAAATCCTCGAAATCTCCGGTGATGGGTGGTTGTGTCTCCTAAATCCGACCGATGAAACCTTCTCTTCTCAGCTCAATGCCTCCACCTTAAGCCACCATTTCGTTAAGCTAACTTCAACTACTTATGGTCTTCTCAATCTCGACTCTTCTTCACCTTCTCTTCCTCCGCCTCCTTCCTCCTCCGCTATATCTCCAATGACTCCGCCTGAGAGATTTACTATCAATGGTAAGGAGATAATGGTTGGTAAGTCTGAGCTGACGACGGAGGTTATTAACTTTTGGGAGCTACTGTCAGGTCTCGATAGCTTGAACTTCAAGCAAGAAACATGACACACAAGAGAAAGCTTACAATGTTGGGATATTTGGTGCTAGGTGCAGAAAGAAGAGCTGCAGTGTGAACCAAATGGTAAAGAGAAGCCGTTTGCCACACCTGAAATAAACATAAAATCGGAGCCACAATGAGGCTAAAAATTACTATATGAGCTAAAACCATTGTTCCAATACAAGAATGTGTTCACGGTTTGTTATCATTGAGACGTGATGACTAATTCTGATTTGAGATTAAATAAAAAATGTAACATGAAGAAGGGAGTTTTCTTTTGGAAAAGGAAGAAACATACCATGTCATTCTCCTTCTTCTTCTTCTCAATTAGCTTTATCGACCAATCTTGCTAACTCTTTGGGTGGCCAGACCACATTATCATATCCATCATCTACATTCAAAATCTATGTTAATATGTGATTAAGAATACTGTAACCATCAAGGATAAGACATTAACAGGAGAGTGGAGACTAACATTACATGTAATCAACTAAGACTCATTATATAGTTCTTGTCAAAGGATGACTCAAACGTGGTTTGGCATAAGGAACATACATGAACACTACAACATCACCACGCACAAACTTGTAATCCTTGAGGCAAATTTTGTCCACAAGTACTAAATCATCTGCACCAACAATTGAACATCTAATAAGAAAAGAAGAATAGACCAAAAAATGCAAGAGTCAACGTTGAACCAGTTTTGGCTAAAGGACACTCACCTAAATAAGAATTTTTCTGGGGATTCATTGTCGGAGACCATCTGCAACAAAATCCACAAGGCTCCAGAGTTAATAAAGCTTTTAAATAATGTTTTCTAATACAAGATGACATAATCTATCAATTGTATCTTACAATAATCATAAATAATTCCCATTCCAAACCAGACCCAATACAGTTATACCAGACTTAAAACCATAGTATTGTCATACAGCATGAACCGATCTTGTGAATCTAACCTTAATTAAACTATGCTAAACTAGTTGAACTAAACCTAATCGATTCATGGAGATGCAGCTTAAGCCGTTTGCCATTTGAAAAAAAAAATCGTACGAATAGAAAGAGATTGGAGCATCCAAAGAGAGATTGAATCATTGACCATGGATTAGTGTTGGGTTGCTTCTCGATTCTCCTCTAAATTCACGTGCAAGGAACAATACACTCGTCGTAGCAAGTATCATCGTCTTCACCAGTCTCAGCGGGCAACCTCGTCCTGTGTCCGCTGTAATGAACGCGACAAGAACGCCGCCAGAATCAGCAGATCCGACGAGATCCTTAAGCGCACGGCGGATGTTCTTGCCAGAGGACTAGAAGACTTCAATTCGCATGAGATGATGAAATGGCATGGATCGTGAGTTAAGGAGAAGAGCAACCGGTGGAGATGGAGCGTCATCGACAGTGCGGAGAAGAGAGGTTTAATGAATAAGATAGAAAAACTGCTGGGCCTGAATTTTCTCTGCAAAAACTTTGGGCTAAGTCCAATCCGAAAAACCCAAAATATTAAAGAAAAAGTGCTGACCTGGCTGCACCAAAAGAGAGGAAAAGGTAACTTTATATATATAGATTTTTTAATTACATGTTATACCCTTTTAGTTCTCTTTATTTAAATTTTTATTTATAACATTAACCCCTCAAAAACTTCCAAAAATAGCACTACTTCAGATTTTATTTCCTAAAATTTTTACATTTCTTTCTAACTAAAAAAATTACAGCAAAATCAATATGGAAACATAATTATATATTTAACCACACATTCTATCTCTGAATCATTTGTAAACAAAGAAAACAATAATTTGATTCTCATTTTGTTTTCTAATATCTGTAAGCTTTGATTCTTAACGTAAAAAAAACTTTGATTCATATTTATTTAAATATTGTAATTAACATATATAAACTTAATAAAATTTTAAAATATTACAAATATGTAAAATTAAAAAAGTTTGCAATACAATATGATATGGTTATATAGTAGATGAGTTGTAAAGAAGACATATTTGAATTAATAAAGTATCATTAAATTGGTGCTAACACGGGTTAAATCCTCATTTAATTATTTTTCAACACTATTAATATTAGAATATTTGACATATAAAATCAAGTTGATTTAAGTAAGATTGTGTGAAATAATTAAATAATTAGGAACAATGTGACTAATCATATCGTATAATAGCTTATAATGTATTTAGATCCCTTAATTTTTTGTTATGATAATTAAAAATTAAAAATAGAATTTCAAACACTAAACAAAACAAACTAAATATAAAAATATGTACATGGCAAGTAGATTCCATTTGACAATGAATATTACAATGATTTCAAGATGGAACAATGATAATTCATATTTATCTATTTTACTATAAATATGAATTAATTTTCATCAAATAATAAATTATTTACAAAATATAAACTAAATAAAAATATATGTACATGGCAAGTAGGCTCTAGTTACACATATACATATTAATAAAATCCTTTAGAAATATCACTTACAATTTACACACTCAGATCAATTCAACCCGGAGATTTACCACAAAAAAAAAATTAATCTAATTTAGAATACATGAAGGTACACTTTTGTTTTACAACAAACATGAACATAATAAAAGAAACATCATTTAGGAAATTTTTGAGAAATATCCCTTTTGGTGTACCTTTTTCAAAAATATCCCTTTCATCTATCCATTTTCAAAAAAAACCTCTTTTTAAATATGAAAAAATTATAAAGTTTTATATGGTTTTTTTCCCAAAGAAAATATATTGATTTAAATTTGTAGTACTTTTAGATAATAATTACTACTTGGAGACTCAATCGAAATATTTATAATGTTTTAAAATATTTAAAAGGTTTACAAAGTTTTAAAAATGTATTTATACTGTATTTATAAAATATATATAAAATTTTACACACATACAAAGGTAATTTGTGTATATTCTTATAAGCATACACACATATATGGAAAATTTTCAAAATTTTAGTGGTTTTTTTTATAAATTTTGAAAGAGTGAGTATTGATAACATAATATAAGTGTATTTTAAAGAAAACATGTGTCATCTTATTAAACTAACATAATTAAGATTTTTTTTGGATTTGGTTAAACTACCGGGAAAAACACCCAAACACCAACTAAAATCAAATGCAAAGGACAGACCGATCCCGGAAGAGTTAACTTCTCTCTTTGAATTCTAAAAAAAGCTGGATTGTTTATACAGTTACATTTTTTTTTTGTTATGTAATAAATTGTGTGTTTGCGTATTGAAAGTAGAGATAAGTTGTGAATTATGATATCTATTAGTAGATATTTATATAGATTCTGAAAATGGGAAGCTGTTTTGTTTTTTTTTGTTTTGTAAGAAACTGGGAGAAAAGCCTCCCGATTCAATTAATTCAAACAACTTAAAAAATTACAAGCGAACTAGTCGAGAGCTCACAGAGTTTGACAAGTCCTCCCTTAATAAGGGTTCAACACACTCAGGTACACGATTAAAAGCATAAAAGCCCAAAGGCAAAGTAAATGCATAGTTTGCTAAACCGTCTGCGAGGTGATTCGCTTCCCTTTACACATGCCTAACTCAGACATTCCAGTTCTTTGATAAGAAGCCATGAAATACACATGCTAAACCGTCTCACCGATTCATGTCTTAAGAAAACTCACCACCTTCTCCGAGTCCACCTCCAACTACAACCTTGTTATCTTCTTCTCCCAAGCGAGGTAAATGCCATAATAAACACCCCAAAGTTCGGCCAAATGAGCTGAACAACGACCAATGTTTAAAACAAAGCCACTACACCACTCTCCAATCTCATTTTGGATCACTCCTCCCGCCGTAGCCGGCCCTGGGTTCCCATGTGACGCCCCATCCGTAATAATCTTATACCATCCACCATGAGGACACAACCATCGTATCAAGCTCTCCCCTCTCTCTCCCTGCTTCCTTTGGCTAACCCCATTCGCAGCAATAACTTCCTTTTGCAGCATCTTTAAGAAACTGCACACGGTCTTGCCAAACCATGTTCTCACCAAAAATGTTACTACACCGCCATTTCCATGCCCACCAAATAGCCAAAGCAAAAAGTGTAGGCCAAGTCCGACTCTCCGTATCTATCTCTCCACCTAAGTTCCCAGCTATCCATTCCAAACGAGACTGCTCAAATAAAACTATTTGTTTCTGCACAAGAACCAACCTCAACCATACACCTGACATGGCCGGGCAGTCCCGAAGGACATGTAAAATAGTCTCCATGCCCCCTTTACCTACTGAACACACCTCTGTATCACTCATATGAAGGTGAAACCTCTCGGTATTCCTCATAAGGACTTGTCTTACAACCAGCCAGACAACAACACGCACTCGTTCTGGTGCCCGAAGACACCAAACTTGTGAATAAAAGGACCCCATGTTTTGAGTCGGAGCCTCCACCCTGGTTGACAAATTATAGGCAGATTTGCTCCAGTGACCTTGTCTAAAACCACCGCTGCTATCTCTAGTCTTAGGTTCTCAGAAACATATGGCACAATATTTGTCAGACACCATCCTACACCATCACGCCAAAGGTCACATGCTCGCACTATATCATACCCAACTGGGAGCTCGCCTGATACCAACTCCACGAAAGGTCTATCAGTGAACCACCTTGCTGTCCAAAATTTGACCTGCGTCCCATCTCCAACCACCCAAAAAATTCCCTTGTAGACCACCTCTTGTAACTCAACACAAATACTCTTCCAGGTAGACGACCAGCATCCCTTCTTCCTCAACCAAGTAGGGTCTTGTACACCACCAACCTTATATTTCGCCCTCACCACTTGTGCCCATAGGCTTTAGGAAGCTGTTTTGTTTTGACATTTTATTTATGACGATACCTGCAAATGGACAGTTATAAATGTCTCTCAAATTTTGTGTAATGAAGCCAATCTGCTCACTTATTTATGTTGGCTAGTAATTGATTGCAATATTTTTAATACTGAAACTATATCTATTTTCTGTTCTTTAAAAAAAAATTATTATAGTAACATAATATAAAATTCATATACAAGAAAGTAGAAAAGAGTTTTAAAAGGGACACAAAATTGAATGATCTTTTTTTTTTGTCGGCAAACTTTCATTAATTAAGTCCAGTGGACAGCATAAAAGAGAAATACAAGGTGAAAAAACGGAACCTAACAAGTTTAAGCCTAATCATTAACCTAAATATTCTAATACAAAATACACTAGAGCACAATTAAGTTTAGAGAGAGGGACACGTATTAGACACGTGGTAAACTACGATGTTGGTGTGGATAACGATCGAGTCGACACTGCCTTCCACTGGAGCTGAGTCTCCGATCAGATCCAAAAAAAATTTTTTTGTTTGCTATCAAAATCGTCTTTTCCGGCATAGGAATCCATCGATCTTCAGCTTCTTGTCCTGAATTACCACTTTCCTTATGCATCTTCCTCGAGTGTAACATTTTGGTTTTTGAACCATATTTTATTGAGGTCAGAAAAAAAAAAACCATATTTTACTCGCAAACACATAACTATGCGCTTTTTTCCATAGCTATAAAGTTTCTGATTAGCCGACAAAACCATCAAATGGACTACTCGATCATCTACGAAAGAAATCCCTCACGAAATATTTGGTGTAGGAAGGAGCGTATGACGTCGACTAAGTTGGCTTCTTTACGCCGCTTAATTTGTTAGGTGCATGTAAATATGTAATAGTAATGTTATTTTGGTATTTTAAAACTGGCCAAGTCAAACATGAGTTGCTTGAAGTAGCATATAAAAGGTTCAAGAAGCCGAGTGAAAATAGGCGACGATCCAGAGAAGCCTTTTACCATATATAAGAAAAGAATATGTCAAAAAGCTATCCCAAGAGATTTTGCTTGTTAGGGTATCCATTGGTGCTTCTTCTAATTCTTATCTTCCTAGTCTTTTGTTTTTCCTCTAGTAATGAATCTTCTCATCCTAAACTGTTCTTCTCTTCACTTACTCTATCCTCTCTTCTTGATCACACTAATGCATTACAATCCTCACCTTTGTCTTCAATACACTCTCCTCCGATTTCCATAAAGGTAAGTATCTCTAGCATGATCATGCATATGTATTATGGTTTGCTCTTTGATTACTATTAATGTTTTCAAATCTACGTACGTAAAAAGCTATATGGTGAAAATCATATGAAATATTGACTAATAAATAATTTTTCTCAAACTTTTACATGAATTTCGACAATCTGCTAACATGTCAGCATGATCCATGCATGTCTTATATTATGAATGTATATGCTATATTAGTACTCGATGTATATGTATATAGTAATGATTCTTACAACTTTTGAAACGTACATAATCTTTTCTTTTGGTCATCTTTTCTTCGCTTATAATCTTAGTAGTAAAAATGAAGTAAGAGTTGCGATTATATAGTTAAATAACATAATAACAAAATTAAATGAAATGTCGGCAGAGAAGGAGAAATCTTGAGAGAAGAGAAGAAGAGTTGAGGAAAGCAAGGGCTGCAATTAGAAGAGCCGTTGCTTCTAAGAATTACACATCCAACGAAGAAGTTACTTATATCCCCGCAGGCCAGATCTACAGAAACTCCTTTGCCTTTCATCAGTTGAGTTTACTTTGCCTCCCTATTTGATTTGTTCTTACAATTATTTCTATTTTCTAATTCTATGTTCGATTTTATACATTTTATACTGATTTCAGAAATTGAAAAGAAAAAAAGACTATCTAAACTGCCATCAACGGAATATAAATTGATGAAAGTTCTTATATATAATTTGGAAAATAATGACAGAGAAAATTAAATATATCATATAAACTAATGAATCGATATATTTGAAAATGTATTTTTTTCATGGAACTAAAATATCCCCTTTTTAATAAAAGGGAAGTACACAACATAGTTTTTGTAGACTTTATATTTTTAATAAATGGTTACAAATAGTTACAAATAGGTTATAGATATATTATAGATTAATTTATATATTAATATTAATGGTTACCTATAAATATTAGGGATATTTCAAATTGATAATTGATATATTAATGGTAACAAATAAAATCATTGATATTCCAAGGGATCCCATATTCCAAACTGTATTTTTGGAAGATTTTAATCATATATCACATTGTTTCCAAAGATCTTTAAACATAATATTACAAATTTATTTTTCACAGATTTTATCGATAGACCAAAACGTTTACCAAAGATAGATTACGAAATTGATAGATTGATTGGTTACAAGTTAAATAGTGGGTTACAACATAGATTACGAAATAAAATTTAACCAATGTTATAGCACGGGTACTTATCTAGAATTATTAACAATATAAAACTACAAAAAATGTGTTTTTTCCAAGCTTTCATATTTAGCATATGATTTTATTACATAATGTTTTATCCAAAAAAAATTTATAAAACAATAACATAAATTATATTTTATATAAAAATATATAAATAAAATAAATTTTAACCCGTGCTCTAGCACGGATCTTAATCTAATTAGATCATATTAAAGTTGTAACATGTTACAAAATTTTTGTTTGTGTCTCCTTTGAAATTGTATTGAACGATCAAACCGATGAGTTTACAAAAACAAAATTAATGCTTGTAAATTCTTTAAAACTACATTTATTTTGATTTGATTGCTCACTAAGTTTTTTAACTGTATTTTAAACACTGGATACGATACAATGCATAAACCTTTTTTTTAACGTAATATTTAATTACTCTATAGTTCTATTGTAGTCTCAAATTACCAAAAAAAAAAATCAAATCAAATCATAACTGAGACACAATACAAATAAAGTAAAAGAAGACCATTTTTTAAGTTTATTTTCCAAAGTTATCTTCAAATTTCTAAAATTAATACCACAATTTTAAGGTTTATGATGTCATAAAATCGTAGAAAGGGATCTCAAAAATGACTTTTAATTCTACCTAAACTATTAATAAACCTTCACAGCCTACTTTTTGGTGCTATGTAACTTTTTTCTTTTCAAAATAGTATTTTGAGTATTTTAGAATATTTATTTAAATTATTAATTGGTTTACCAAACGATATCTTATCCATCAGAAAAATCTGATTATACTGTAAAGCTTTCTAATTTCTCCTCTATATATTTTCTCAATCTATTTCCTTTATCATAACATTCTCTATGCTTGACAGCCTGAGCCAAAATTAAAATTCAACCCTATCGTAATAGATTGACTAACTTGAGGGCATCATAATTTGACCAAACTCTCCACTGATTTTTAGAAACTGAGTACATATCAGTCTCACGTGGTGTTGCGGAATTCCCACGGACTAAGTTACTGCCAATATGCCAAATTTAATTAGACTTTCAACTCTTTCCAAAAAAAAAAATATTTTAAAGTAGTCAATTTGCTTAATTACATATCTAAATATTATATTGACAAAAAAACAAATCTAAATATCATCTTAGTTTAATTCCTTGTTTATTTACAGCCAACTGATTAAAAAAATTGACATTTTGATTGACATAATAACCGGTTATACTTTACTTAGGGGTAATTAAATCTCAAATTTATTATTAAAAATTCTAAAATGCTTCAAAGAGGTACCAGCTCATACTAGCTCATACTATTTGATTAGTTTAAATATGCTGTTGAGACCTCTTAACCCCAAAGGCGTCGACTTTCCCCGGGAGAAGACACAACAAACCAAGAAACGAGAAGACTTGCTCTGTTCTAGCGGAACTTCAGAAACAGAGGAGTTATGTTTGATGCAGAGAAAGAACAGAGAGAGGAGGATGGTATGATGAGTTGTAGAAAAGTAAAGAGAGAACACAAGCACGTTTGGTCACCCAGTTCACTCCCAAAAGGGTAGCTACGTCTGGGCCGAGTCTCGGCTCAGAATCCACTAAAAGTCTGAGATTGTGTTTACAAGATAGAGTTTACAAGTGACCGTCTAATACCCTTCACTAGTACTTAGACTCACTCTGTAGAATTCTCCCTCAAAAAGAAAACTAAGAATCCAAAAGCTCACACGTTTTCTCTCCTTCTTACAATCTCGAATATTCTCTCACGCTTGTTAAACCTCTCTACCCGAAACCCCTTATTTATAAACATATAAAATTAGGGCTTCCTTGTGTCTCAGCATGTCGCTTTCCTGCAAATCCGTAATGTCGGTTGCAGTCTCGAACCACGCTTTGTCGAAGTCAAAGCCAAAACATCCTTATCACTTCTGAGCACAAACAGACAAATAGTCCTTATGGCTGAACCGCTGCAAGTTTCCTTATGCCGATTCCCCATGAATGTGGTCCCAAAAATAAACTTAACCTTGGTTTGATTTACTTCACCATGGTTAGTTTCCAACGGACATGTTTCTTAGACATTCAAACTTTAGCTTGGTGCTCAAGTCTTCATCTCCACAAATCTCCACCTGAAGACATGAGGATCAAGCCAATCAAACAACACAATAATAGAGAGAGATTAGTAACACCTGACTTTAGTTTCCCGGATTCTTGACTCGGCTTCCCTGATTTTATTACTCAGACTTGACCTGCAGCAAGTTCAAAGCAGCTTTAAACTTGCACACAGGTACGATCTTAGTGAAGATATCCGCAGGATTGATTTCTGTAGATATCTTTGTCACCTCCACCACTCCATCTTCAATTACTTCACGGATGTAGTGGTACCTTATGTCAATGTGCTTCGTCCTCTCATGATGCACATTGTTCTTTGAGAGTGAAATAGCACTCTGCGAATCACAGAATATCTCCACCTTATTCTGTTCATAACCGAAATCTTTCAGTAACCCTCTTAGCCAAACAGCCTCTTTAACAGCTTATGTCAATGCCATGTACTCAGATTCGGTTGTGGAGAGAGATACAACTCTCTGCTGACCTGACTTCCAACTTATGGTGTTGCCTCCAAGGGTAAACACCAGGCCTGTGATGGATCTTCTTCTGTCAGGATCAGAACCATAGTCAGCATCACAAAATCCTTCAATAATGAACTCTGAGTCATTCTTTCTGTAACACAGCTTCGTGTTCAGAGTCCCCTTGATATACTTTAGAACCCACTTGACTCCAAGCCAATGATCCTTTATAGGTTGGCTCATGTATCTGCTCACAATGCCTACTGGATAGGCTAAATCTGGACGAGTACCGATCATAGCATACATGATACTACCAACGGCGCTGCAGTAAGGAACTGACTTCATATACTCTTCATCTCGATCCAGTTTCTCTTTTGTAGCATAACGAAACTTCATTTGAGCTCCCAGTGGAGTTTCTGCAGGTTTTGCTTCAGACATGTTGAATGTCTTCAGGATCTTGCTTAAATAACTTTCTTGAGACAGCCACAGAGTACCAGCACTGCGATCTCTGATGATATCAATACCCAGGATCTTTTTAGCAGCTCCTAGATCCTTCATATCGAACTTCTTACTTAGCTCCTCCTTTAATGCAGTTATAGTTTCCTTGTTCTTTGCCGCCACTAGCATGTCATCGACATACAATAGGAGATACACCATAGAACCATCAGACAATGACTTGATGTAAGCACAACTGTCATAGTGACTTCTATCAAAACCAATCTCACCCATGTAGTTGTCAAACTTCTCGTTCCATTGCCTTGGTAACTGTTTTAGTCCGTACAGCGATTTGTTCAGGAGACACACCTCATCCTCTTTAAACATAGATTCAAAACCTTCTAGAGGTGCCATGTAGATCTTTTCTTTTAGTTCCCCATGGAGGAAAGCCGTTTTGACGTCCAACTGCTCCAATTCAAGATCTTCTTGAACCACTATCGAAAGTAGAACTCTGATAGAAACATGTTTTACCACTGGAGCAAAGATCTCATGATAATCGACTCCTTCTCTTTGAGCATACCCTTTGGCGACGAGTCTAGCTTTGAACCTTGGTTCTTCAACCCCAGGAATGCCTAGCTTATACTTGTATATCCATCGGCTGCCAATGATTCTCTGGTCCTTTGGTCTTGTTACAACTGTCCAGGTATCGTTTTTAACCTGAGAATCAATCTCCTCTGTCATAGCTAGCTTCCACTGATCCCAATTGATATCTCGTCTCGCCTCGCTGTAATCTGCAGGTTCTACTGCATCACCATCTTCTGTTGTGTAGAGAGCTTCAGCAAAGTAATCTTCATCATCAAACCTTCTTGGTGCTCGTATCTCCCTTCTTTCTCTGTCTCGAACAAGATGATAACTTAGTGGAGATTGGTATACTCCAGTCTCGGCAATGTTATTTTTGTTCTTTGTAGTGGAGTGCGTGTTGCAGGGCTTCTGGGAGCGGGTGTGTTCTGTACAGAAACTTGGTCTCCACCTGAGCTGATATCACTATCTGCTTCGAGATCCAAATCAAGGTAAGAGTCAGGTCGCTGATCCTCCTCACCAAGTTCTTGCTCTTTCTTCTGCAACAGGTCCTTGTAAACTGCGTTTTCTTGAAAAATAACATTTCTGCTCACCACGCATTTACCCTCATCCATTAGCCACACTTTGTAACCCTTAACTCCACTTGGATAACCAATAAGAACTCCCTTCTTAGCTCTAGGACTTAACTTTCCATCATCCGTGTGAACAAATGTAACACACCCATACCTTCTCAAGTAACTGTAGATAGGAGCTTTCCCGGACCACTTCTTGTCTGGAAATTCGAAATTAAGTGCTGAGCAAGGAGTCTTATTGATGAGAAGCACTGCAGTGTGGGTTGCCTCAGCCCAAAATCTTTTGGGCAACCCTGAATCACTGAGCATGCTTCTAACTTTCTCCATGATTGTTCTGTTCATGCGTTCTGCAACACCGTTTTGTTGCGGTGTGTATGCACATGTTCGATGTCTTTGAATTCCCTTCTCCTCACAAAACCCATCAAACAATCTGTTGCAGAACTCCAAGCCGTTGTCAGTCCTCAGAGTCTTTAACTTGTTTCCACTCTGATTTTCTACTAGACTAACCCAGCTGACAAACTTCTCAAAAGCCTCGTCTTTGGTCTTCAGAAAGTAAAACCAGACCTTTCTTGTGTGATCGTCAATGAATGAAATAAAGTATTGACAGCTTCCCAATGACAACGGTACTGACGGTGCTCCCCACAAATCAGAGTGAACGTACTCAAGTTTCTCCTTTGTGTCATGTTGAGCCAAGTTGAATCCCACCTTCTTAGCTCTCCCGTAGATACAATCTTCGCATGTATCTAGGACTGAGACTTTCTTCTTGTCTAGAAAACCTTTTCTCACCAAAATATTCATGTTTTTCTGACTCATATGACACAGCCTTCTATGCTAGAGAACTGTATCATCGGTCGCTTTCACCACAGCATGTGATTCTTCAGTTGCAGGTTTTCCATGGAGCAGGTACAGTGTGTCATATCGTCTTCCTTCAAGTAAGACTTGACTGCCAGATTTGATTTTCAGCCTCCCATTCTCTGATTCAAACTTGTATCCGGCTTTCTCGAATGTTCCCAGTGATAGGAGATTCCTATCCATGTCAGGAATGAATCTCACGTTTGAGAGAGTCACCACGGGACCAGTGTCACTCCTAATCTTGATAGTCCCGACTCCTCTGACTCTCGAAGTTGTTTTGTTACCCATCCGGACAGAACCTCCAGCATTCTCGTCGAGCTCATCAAACCATTCCCTCTTATGATTCATGTGATAGCTGCAACCAGTGTCCATTATCCATTCATCCTCAAGGTGAATGTCAGTTGAGGACAAAGCCTTTGACACATAAAGACCAGTAGCTTCAACAAAGTTCCCTTGTCCCTCTGATGTTTCACCCTTGTTGTTTCCCTGATTCTGTTTGAACTGAGTCTTATTCTTGTTGGGACAGGACGCCTTGAAGTGGCCATCCTCACCGCATATCCAACATCCTCGTTTAGACTTAGACTTAGACCTAGCCCTGTTCCCTTTACCCTTTTCCTTCTGTTCACTTCTACCTCTATTTTCAGCCTTATCTTTGACATACAACCCTTCTGCCTGACCTTTTATACTCTTCTTAACCGACCCAAATTCTAATTCCTTAGAGTAAATCACAGCAGTAACCTCATCTAGAGATAATATAGACTTACCAGAGCTATATTTCAGAGTATCTTTTAACTGATCGAAAGGTCTAGGTAGAGACATAAGCAATAATATAGCTTGATCCTCATCAGAGATAACTACGTTAAGGTTATCTAAATCTGCAACTATGTGAAGGAACACGTCTATGTTACCTTCAATAGACAGATTTTCAGACATCTTGAAGCCGTAGAGCTTCTGCTTCAGATAGATCCGGTTTGGGAGAGCTTTGGACATGTACAGCTTGTCCAACGCGTTCAACATTGCTGCAGCAGATGTTTCCTTCTTGATCTTCCTCAGAACCCTATCCGTGACACTTAACACAATAGTGCTTCTAGCTTTTCTTTTCTTCTCTTCGAACGCTTCACCTTTCTCACGTTCTTCTTTGTCATCCTCAGTTGGCTCTTTCGAGTCTTTACCTTTCTCGTCAGCTGTCTCAGTTTCTTTGAGAGCAGCACTCAAGCCCCAACATATCCATGTGAGCCAAAAGCTTCTCTTTCCACATTGTGTAGTCTCCACGACCATCAAACTTTTCAACCTCGATTCTCACCCCAGACATGGTTCAGTGTTGAGTAACTCTTCGAAACCACCAAACGAGAACCACGGCTCTGATACCAATTTGTTGAGACCTCTTAACCCCAAAGGCGTCGACTTTCCCTGGGAGAAGACCCAACAAACCAAGAAACGAGAAGACTTGCTCTGTTCTAGCGGAACTTCAGAAACAGAGGAGTAATGTTTGATGCAGAGAAAGAACAGAGAGAGGAGGATGGTATGATGAGTTGCAGAAAAGTAAAGAGAGAACACAAGCACGTTTGGTCACCCAGTTCACTCCCAAAAGGGTAGCTACGTCTGGGCCGAGTCTCGGCTCAGAATCCACTAAAATTCTGAGATTGTGTTTACAAGATAGAGTTTACAAGTGACCGTCTAATACCCTTCACTAGTACTTAGACTCACTCTGTAGAACTCTCCCTCACAAAGAAAACTAAGAACCCAAAAGCTCACACGTTTTCTCTCCTTCTTACAATCTCGAATATTCTCTCACGCTTGTTAAACCTCTCTACCCGAAACCCCTTATTTATAAACATATAAAATTAGGGCTTCCTTGTGTCTCAGCATGTCGCTTTCCTGCAAATCCGTAATGTCGGTTGCAGTCTCGAACCACGCTTTGTCGAAGTCAAAGCCAAAACATCCTTATCACTTCTGAGCACAAACAGACAAATAGTCCTTATGGCTGAACCGCTGCAAGTTTCCTTATGCCGATTCCCCATGAATGTGGTCCCAAAAATAAACTTAACCTTGGTTTGATTTACTTCACCATGGTTAGTTTCCAACGGACATGTTTCTTAGACATTCAAACTTTAGCTTGGTGCTCAAGTCTTCATCTCCACATATGCATATAGATAACTTAGGATATTTTCCTCGAAAAACTTTCTTTGATAGAATTACTATGTACTTGTTTTTGGTTGATTGTTTAAATATTGTAACTAGCTAGGTTACTAACTATAGAAAGATAATGTTGAACAAAAAAAAAAAAAAAAAAACAGGAGTCACATAGAAATGATGAAAAGATTTAAGGTGTGGTCGTACAAAGAAGGAGATCAGCCACTGGTTCACGATGGACCAGTAAACGATATCTACGGAATTGAGGGACAGTTCATCGACGAGTTCGAAAATATGATGGGCGCACCAAGCGGTCGGTTTAGGACTGCCCGGCCAGAGGAAGATCATGCCTTCTTCTTGCCTTTCTCCGTTGCCAACATCGTCCACTACGTCTACAAGCCTATTGCCTCGCCTTCCGATTTCAACCGAGCCCGCCTCCACCGGATCTTTAACGACTATGTAGATGTCGTGGCTCGCAAGCACCCTTTTTGGAACCAAAGCAATGGCGCTGACCATTTCATGGTCTCTTGCCACGATTGGGTACGTAATTCAGTAATTCACACGCAATTTATATAGTTCATTTGATGATATCATCTGGTGTTAGGTATGGATTTATATCATTCTGTTAGGTTTGATATGGTTTTTAGTTATGTAGAAAATATTTGAAGGATTAGGTTTCAAGTCGGGTATTTTGTTTGGGTTTGGATTGGTTAGGCCGAACAACGGACTAATTATTTTCTACATAACGTGATTAATTAGGCTCCCGATGTGTCGGATAGTAAACCAGAGTTTTTCAAGGACTTCATTAGAGGACTATGCAACGCCAACACAACGGAAGGTTTCAGACCAAGCATTGATTTCTCTATACCGGAGATTAACATTCCTAAAGGGAAGCTAAAGCCACCGTACATGGGCCAAAACCCTGAGAACAGGACGATCTTAGCTTTCTTCGCCGGACGAGCTCACGGATACATTAGGGAAGTATTGTTCACTCACTGGAAAGGTAAGGATAAAGACGTTCAAGTGTATGACAGCCTCACAAAAGGACAAAACTATCATGAATTGATTGGTCATAGCAAGTTTTGTCTTTGTCCTAGTGGCTACGAGGTTGCTAGCCCTAGAGAGGTCGAAGCCATTTATTCAGGGTGCGTCCCAGTCGTTATATCTGACAACTACTCGCTTCCCTTCAATGACGTGCTTGATTGGAGCAAGTTCTCGGTAGATATTCCGGTCAATAAAATCCCTGACATTAAGAAGATTTTGCAAGAGATTCCACATGATAAGTATATAAGGATGTATCAAAATGTTATGAAAGTTAGGAAGCATTTTGTGGTGAATCGCCCGGCTCAACCGTTTGATGTGATCCACATGATACTTCACTCCGTCTGGTTAAGGAGGCTTAACATTAAATTGTCTTCTTGATACTACATTTAATGCTTTAAGCTACAAGAAAAAATAGTCGTCACATTACGCAATACCTTCTGTTCTTAGGTTTCTTTTACGAGTTGTTTTAAAAACTCTACTTGTACCAAAGCGGTTGTCTGGAGTTAATTACTCGTATACGTTGTAAAAATTGTTAGAATGAAGGGTTTCAGTTTTGGAATTAAAAGATAGGTTTCATCGAGGCAATTGGATCAGTTGATGATCCCTACGTAGACTTCATCTATGAAAGAACATATTAGACAGAATGTGCAGTAGATATTTAAAGAGGCAAATTCCTAATTGCAAATCACACGGTGGGTTTAAGACTAACCACAAAAGACAACATATAAACTTCTAGAAAACAACAACATTTAGAGATAATGAAGCAAAAGTCTCACCTATGCTTCAGTTTTGATGTTAGCACTTGACATTTGCGCCGCTGCGGAAGAAGCATCATTCTCAAGAAGCCATTCCCTTGCACAAATCAGGGCCTCCACTGTCTCAGGCCTCAGTGACGTCTTGTACTCATCCATCTCCCTTGGTTCCATGTCAAAGACATAGTCAAAGGCTGCAGCCGAAACAGAGATCGAGAGGATGTCCCGAGCCATCTTCGACAATGTTGGGTACTTGAGCTTGTTCTGTTTCCACCAGTCAAGTACATCAAACTCCTGAACACGGGGAAGCAGTGTTTCATCAAGGTACTGGTCCAGCTCTGATTTCAGATTCTGCCCTGTCGTCTCCATTATGTACGTGTCGAAATCCGACAGTCCATCCACTTTCCCACCTTCAGATGTTGGTTTTAGCGGTGCAGGGAGCGCCATGTATTCGCTGAAGAGCTCATGGATCCCATCATCCACGGTCTTGATGTTTTTCCCAGCGTCTTCTCCGAATATCTTGGAGAAACTGAACTCAACAAGCTTCATCTTGAACCGAGGATCCATCACTACCGCCATAGCCAAAACCAAGCTACAGTCTCTCCAGTACTTGTCAACCTTCTCTTTCATGGGTTTAGCAATACTTGCGACATAAGGATCTTCTCCAGCTATCGCCCGAGACAGATCTGACTGTGTCTTCCACACTTCATGGAAGAAGGTAACAGCAGATGGGTTTTCACTAGATCGAAGAGTGGAGGCTGCTTCAAAAAGAGGCTTCAGGAATGTGCAAAGTGCCTCCACATGCCTCCAATACTCTGCTGAAGGAGGTTGCTTGTAGTCAGGATCAGCAGTGTCTAAGCACGAGAAGACTTCCTTTAATTCTGAAGCAGCAACGAGCATCTTGTAGGTTGTGTTCCATTGCGTCTGATCATCAAGAGAAAGTACCTTCTCGCTTGGAACTTGAAGCTGTTCCTTGAGCTCAACAAACCTCTCCTCATGGGACTCTGAGGTTTTCACGTGCTTCACACTGTCCCGGATGTTCTTGATCACATCTTTTCCTTTCTCCAGCACATCTTTAGCAAGGCTACTAAATGTTCGGGCAACACAATTCCCTATTACTAGCTGACCATCCAGAATCCCAGGGTTCTTGATGCAGAGTAGAGGTCTGAT
Organism: Camelina sativa; assembly: GCF_030686135.1. Taxonomy (NCBI): domain Eukaryota; kingdom Viridiplantae; phylum Streptophyta; class Magnoliopsida; order Brassicales; family Brassicaceae; genus Camelina; species Camelina sativa. The sequence continues at coordinate 11,686,615 of NC_141888.1, forward strand.
ATTTTCAACCGCGGGGTTACTTGCCGGATGGTTGAAGGTGACGGAAAACAACTTTCCTTCCAGACCCCATTCAGAAACACAATTGGCAACCGCAAGACTCAATGCTTCGTCAGCTTCTGGATACGATTCCATCAAAACATTGAGAAGCTTCTTTTGTATCTTCCAATCACTGTCAATGAAATGAGCAGTTATAAAGACATACCCAAGAGTAACCTTAGACTTCCAGAAGTCCAGCGTCAGACAGAAGCGTCCGGGAATCCTTTCTAGAGACTTCATGACATTCTGCTTTTCTGCAAGGTAAGTCGCCACACAGTCTCCTTGAACATTGTTGAAGCTCACAGCATCAAAGTGGGGCTGAATACTATGCACGAACGAGATGAACCCCGGATGCTCAACCATGTGAAGAGGGTAATCATGCATAATGATCATCTTAGCTATCTCCTGACGACACTTGTCCTGATTGAACGCAACATAGGAACTACCGTTCTGGGTTCGGTAACGTCTTCTCGGGGTGTCACTCTTGGGGGTGTAAGGAGTACCTATCAGTTGGTTGTTGTCATTGTCTTGTGCATGGATAAGCGCAGGACAAGTCCCTTTGGCAATGTGGCGCTTAAGATGGCTAGTACCAGCAACTTTGTTACCGTTGCTGTAAGCAAAGCTCTGACTACATCCTTTGCAGAAAGCCCTTCTGCAATTTGGTTCTACAGACTCGATTGTGAAATGTTCCCACACCATTGACTTCTTCTTGCGACGCTTGATGGGTTGGGTTTCTGGTGATTTCATCTCCGTGTCATTGTACACCTCCAAAGCTGTTTCCATCTTCTTGCTACATACAAAAAGCAAACAAATATAACATGTAAATTATTACAAAGCCCACATCACAGAATTGTAATTAAGTTATAACGATTATCCGAAATTGATGGGAGTCTAAAACGACTAAACTATTAAATATTTATTTAATCATTGGGCCTATTCCACAAGGCCATGACCCACGGTAAATAAACTAGGGGCAAAACAGGTATTTCAGGCTATCGCGTAGATCCAACAACTAAACAAAAAAAACAAAAAAACACAGATCTGGAATTTTTAAAGGTCCTAAGAGTCGATCAAACATGGGCTGCAAAACAAAAACTAGAGCCCAGATTACAAAAGTTGAACACAACGAAGGTGATTCAAACAAAGGACTAAACCAGACCAGAGCACAGAAGATCGGGCTTTTTTCTTTAAATCACACACACAACAACAATTCAAGTTATTCAAGCTACCTTTGCCTCCATGAGAATTTTTTTAAACTTGGCTCCTTAAACGACCTAAAACTTTTTCTACCCAGTAAAATTGGCGTATGAGTTGAATTATTTCAGAAATTAGCAGATCCAAGCTGAGAATTTTCACAGAGGAGATCTAAGATAACAATTTCAAAAAGCAGGAACCAAACACTCGAGATACAATCAAGCCACAATTTGTTTTAAAAAATCCCCAACACAGATCCAAGAAATAAGGCGATATCAAATCGAAAGATAGGGTTTCGAGAAACAATACCTGCGACGAGGGAAAAATTGAAGCTCTATGTCGAGGAGGAGGAGGAGGAGGGAAAATCTCCGGTATCGTACGGTGGTGACGAAGGTATGAGTCGATCTCCGGCGAAGAGAGAGAGAGAGCTCTGAAAAGAGAGATTTGGGCTTGAGAGGCTAATTGGACCTTTGGATGAAAAAAAAAAAAAAAAAGAGAAGACGAAAGAGATATGTTTGTTATTATCTTTATCGTATGCGTCTAAATAAGGGTTTAGGTTGATATCACTCTGAGAATATTTGGGCTTCTTATTGGGCTTTTAAATAATGGCTCAGTCACTAAGCAAAATTATTTCGCTCGCACGGACACACGCGTCATCTTCACACGTATTCTTTAGTTTTCGCATGTCGTGTTTACTTTACTGTTTAGGCTGCGCAAAAGAATCAACTCCAAAAAACGAACCGAACCGAACCGAACCAAATAAATGGTTAAGTTTGATTATGGTTAAGTTTAAAAATTCATTTGGTTTTTATTATAATTAAGTTTTCGGTTTAAATTAGTCCGGTTAAAAACTGTCAAACCCGATAATTTTTTGATTTCTTATAAATATTTAGGATATTTTCTCCAGTTTAATTATTAAAAAATTACTCAAAATACCACATTTTAATTTTTGTTTCTAAAAATATCATAATTTAAATTTTCGAAAAATACTACAAATTTTTTTTCGAAATACCAAAAAAAAAAAAAAAAATTAAGGATGTATAATTTATTTTTGTAGGTTTGGTTGACAATTTTAAATTTTGGTATAATTTTTAGGGGTAGGATTTACAATTTAGTTTTGAATATTCGAATTTTAATGTAATTTCGTGGTGTTTTTGGAAAATAAAACAAAAAATGGTAATTTTAGGAAAAACCCCATTTTAGTGGTATTTTGGAAAATAAAACTAAAATTTGTAATTTTAGAAAAACTTTATTTTAATGGGATTGATGAGAATTACTCTTTATAATTTTATCTTGTATAATAGTGTCATTAATTTTTTTTCTTTATCGGACATATAGTGTAACGCCCCGACCGCCATCTCTCAGTGGACCCCATATCCACTCACAGTTTATGGGCCAACTTTTCATAATAGGCCTCACGTCCTCACTCCCAGTCCATCCATATCCGACGGTCGGTTTGCTACGTCCAGAAGGTTTTAAAAACTTGTTACCGACCCTACAAATCACCACATAATATTTCCCTGTATTTTGTCCTCACTCTCACAGTTCCGACAGTCACTTTCCAGAATGCCACCCATCCTGAGACTATTCCAGCATAAGCACGCTTAACTGTGGAGTTCTCTCCGAATCCTTGACCGAATAGATAATTGCACTTTGGTGACATAGGTGGCTTAATCAATTTCTTTTAAACCTCTCCGCAAGTTTCTAAAACGAGAGTGTCACAATTCACCCCCACTAACTAGGACGTTGCGCACCAAGACTGTCACCCGGACTGTGTGAGCCCACTCGACTTCACAAGGGTCTGGGTTCGGCTCTAATACCACTTGTAACACCCCGACTGCCACCTGTTAGTTTGCCACATGTCCACATCCAGTCCATTGGCATACTTTCCTTAATAGCCTCACGTCCTCTCACTAGGCCCGTGAGCCCACCCGTATTCGACTGTCGGTTTGCTATGTCCGAGAGGTTTTAAAGACTTGTTACCGTCCCTACAAATCACCACATGATCTTTCCTTATATTTCGTCCTCACTCGCACAGTTCTGACAGTCACTTCCCGTAAGGTCACCCATTCTAAGATTACTCCAGCTCTAGTACGTTTAACTCTGGAGTTCTCTCAGGACCATTGACCTAAAAGATAAGTGCACTTTGTTGACATAGATGGCTAAATCAATTCTTTTTTAATCTCTCTGCATGTCTCTGAAACCGGAGTGTCATATATAGTTGATGATCTCCTAGTAATCTAGAAACCAGAATTTACAATGATACAAATGTAAGTTATTTTCTTGTTTTTTTTTTTCAATAGCTTTTAATTTTTAAGTTTTACTCTTATTTATAATTTATGTATCAACATATATATATATATCTAATTTTTTCTTAGAGCATGGAATAATCGTTAAAAACGAAACCAAACATCTATTAAATGAGAATTATGATTCTGAAGACCAATGCCATCTCCTAACTTAATAAAACAGAACATGCATACTCTAATTACCCAATGCATTAAATCGCAAAGCAGTATATATGTGGACGAATTCACAATGAGTAATAGATAAAATGATGAAGGAATTCAATAGTTAACACTCGTGTACCAAGTTGAAGATGAATACCACCAGGTTGTTGCTAAGCGTTGGTTGCAATGGCATGGACTCTTTATCTTATAGTCAATTTGATTTTTGCTAGCTTGTCATTCTGATTTAAGTTTTTCTTTACAACAATATAATATTTTATTGCATATCCTCGAAAGACTTAAGGAAATCTTCGACAATGAAATTATGTTTGTGGAAAAAAGGAAGTCGTTTATAAACAATGAAACACAAAATTGACGAAACTAAGAGGGTTCTTAATCTTTTCATATATTGTGCGCTGGTTTTAGTTTTGTTTCTTAAATGAGGAGGTATGTCATGAGAAAGCAGAAAATCACGAATGAACAAGTAAGAAAAAAAAACTAATTTTTAACCAAAAAAAAAAAAAAAACTAATTGAAATAGGTTGAGAAAAGAAAAAGAAAATTTATAAAAGCAAAGCAATATGCATATCATACGTGGCCAGTGGCCTCACGGTTACAAAAGTCAGAAAAATTGTGGAAGTGAAATGGATTTCCTTTGTTTTTCTTCATCTTCGATATCTTATAAGACTTTTGAATGAATAAAAGTTTAAATAAATTATTAAGTAAAGTAAAAAAAAATTACATCTTCTGTCATGTTTTTTTTTTCTTCTTATGTTGTATTTTAGATTATTTTTATATGACACCGTCGCCTAACATAATATTCCAATGATCAAACTACCTAAACTTTCAACATGCATATTATTCTTTTTGCTAATCTAAATAGGAGAGCATGAAACAAAAAAAATTACCCCGCTTTATATATTTCATTAACCAAAAAAAAAATGATCTTCTGAAGATTTTTCACATAGAAGACCATGTAGTTGGTGATATGGAGTCACAATAAATAATATTTCATAAGAGTTATTAAAAAAAAAACTGGACATGCTAACTTACAAAAACCAAACATTAAACAGTAGCACTAGTAAGAAGCTAATTACAAAAACAATTATTAACATAATTTTACAAAGAAAAGTTAAAATATAGAGTTAATTGCATCCTAGCACACTTTTCCAACATTTTATTGCATCCTAGCACACTTGTTGTTCATTAGACACTTTTTCCCTTACTTCCTTCAATTTTATACAATTATACCCCTCAACTCATTCTAACCAAACTATATCTTCGAACCAAAATTGTTAGAGCAAAATAATCTCCTCCTTCCATTTCTAACTAAAAATATTTGATCATGTGGCTATATGACTTACACCTGTCTAAGTCTTCCATATATAAAGGTTAAATCTTGTGTGGAAGCAATTGTCTTCAAGAAAGATTCTCGCCACCAAGAAAAAGCGAGAAACGCATCTACGTCTTCAAGCATCTCCACATACTTGAAAGTCGGACGATGAGTTTGAGTTTTGGCTATTAGGGCACCATCAACAATAATAAGCAGTGCTAGCCGAAGTTTCTTGTTACCATCTTTGACTAATGGGTCTTCGAAGACTTTAATAACATCCGCCAATGTCGTCTTCCTATCTTCCCCAATCAACTCATCCCATAAACTTTTCTCCTCAGGTTCAGGAACAGGGTCGTACTCTGGGTCGTACTCTTCAGGGAACTCACGGCAATCCAAACCAGTAACAGCACCAAACTCAACCAAAGAAAACCTAAGTGGCTGTCCACCGAACACTGTCCACAATTCATACTTCTGTTTGGATAGTACCTGTCTGCATAGTAGAGCGTGAAATAACTTGCAAGATATTGGACACTCGGCAACCCGCAAACTAAACAAGGATCCCAACGGTGAATCCAAAATCCGCTCCATTTCAGGTGTCCCTTTAAGCACATCGCGGATTACATTGAGAATCTCGGGCTTCGAGTAGATGTTAAGCCTCCCATCTGGGTACCGGTCGGTGGCAAATAAACGTTGTGGAAGCCGAATATCCCACTCCGAATTACTCTTCTCCGCCGTTTCTACAATATTTACCGTTGGTGAAGTAGATTTCTCAATTGAAGGACGTCTGAAAAAACTACTTATACGGCGATTACCTGTCATCGAAATAGATTCTCGTCCAACGAAGGAAAAGGTGCACGGGAAGAAGGAAAGATTTACAAAGAGCGGCGGCGAACAACATGATTTCCAAAGAAATCGACGGCGGTGAAACTGGGTTACTTTGTGGTCAACGGTTCAAACAGAGAACGACGGCGGCGGATCTAGGTTACCAAAGTGACGATTGAAGATAAATCTCTTTTTACTTCGTGGTCAAAATAAAAAATCCAACCAAATAATTCAGTCAAAAAAAACACAACCTTTAACGCAAAACGATGTCGTAATATAACTGGTTACGAAACCAGATTCTAGTTACAGGGTATGACAGTAATCTCACAAACTTAAAGTGCCCTCGGGACAAGAAGTGTGCCATTTGCACAACTTCTTACAAAAGTGTGCCACAGTGCCAATCGCATCCTAGCACACTTTTCCAACATTTTATTGCATCCTAGCACACTTGTTGTCCACTAGGCACTTTTTCCCTTCCTTCCTTCAATTTTATACAATTATACCCCTCAACTCATTCTAACCAAACTATATCTTCTAACCAAAATTGTTAGAGCAAAATAATCTCCTCCTTCCATTTCTAACTAAAAATATTTGATCCTGTGGCTATATGACTTACACCTGTCTAAGTCTTCCATATATAAAGGTTAAATCTTGTGTGGATAAAGGAGACAGGAAGGAGTAGTGTCTTGGTGGATAAGGGAGACATGGCGGCCCTGGTAAGTTTTATTGACTTAACGTTTTTTTGGTTGTTTTCTGTGGATTCCATCTTGGGTTTTGTTTCTTTTCTGTGGATTGCAATTACATTCAATTAACTGTTCTTGGTTGCAGGTTGGACATTGTATTTTCCTATGCGGTGAGTGGGCTTCTTCGGTGTATGGCGTTTGGAGGTTTGAGGTGGATAAGTTTCTCGTATCGAGGGTCGTTCCCCTCTCCGACATTGTTACATTAGCTGAACTTGAGGATGCTGTAAAACTCAAATTCGGCGTAAGGAAGAAGAAGGCTTGTTTCAGTTTCTCTCCTCCTAACAGCATGCTTTTCACCACGGCTGAGAGAACTCCTCCTGTACTGGTTACTACCGATGTTGGCTTAGACTACTTCAAGCAATTGTTTCGTGAGAACCGTCATTTAAATATGTTTGTGAACTTCCAAGAGTCTACAAACAGAGTTCCAATCACAGATGAGTTAAATACAGGGAATAGAGAGGATTTTGTTTCTGGTCGTGTCATTCCTCTCTCCGCTAAGTCACCTGGATGTAGTTTTGGATCAAGCGATAATGAGTTGTCACCATTACTTGATGCCGCTCTTGGTAGCCAACTGGATTATGTCGTCGCTGGTCTTTCTGAAATGGAGGAAAATTTTAAGATTGGTGTTACTAATGGTAAGAGTGGGAAGCATGTGTCTGCCGGAACTTCAGCTGGTTGTAGTATCGGTAAAAGTGGGAAGCGTGGTAAGTGTAGTTTTGTTACCAGTAACACTTTAATTGATGTTGATGTTGAACTGGAAGGAACTGTTGGTTCCAAATCAACAATCCCCACAATTCCTACCACCCAGGTTGATCCATCGCTACTGGCTGAGGTTGATGAAATAGAGTCAAAGTATTGGGGAAGAGGTTGTGATGTTGAAGACTGGAATCACAATATTGAAGACTGTGGTCATAGTTCTGAAGAAGAAGCAGACGTAGAAGAAGAAGAAGGACCAACTCAGGAGATTCTTACTCCTACAGGTTATGATCGAGAATTTTGGGGGAACTTTGTGGGAGATCATTTTGGTCGTGCAAATCCTGTAGAAATTATGTGCACCACCAATGACTGCTTCGACCATAGGGTTCTCGTCAACGGTGGGACATCCTTACCAAAAGATGAGAAATTTGGTATGGATTCTGGTGGGGGTTTCGTTCAGAGTGGTGACCCAGCAGTTAGTGAACCTGTCCAAAGTAACGTGACCGCGTGGACACATAATAGTGGACAGGTACAAATTCCAGCTAAACCAAAAAGGAGGTTAGCTGATGTTGATGACGAGGAGTTTGATATTCCTCCTCTGTTTGATGACATAGAATATGAGAGGGATGTGATTCCTGATCTTCACATTGATGACGATGAAAAAGGCATATACCAGGGCAAAACATTCGCCAACAAAGAAGATTGCCAGATAGGTTTAGCCATATATGCAATTAAGAAACAGTTCGATTTTAAACAAACCCGGACGAAGCGAGACTACTTTGTTGTTAAGTGTACTTGTGTGAAATGCGACTGGAGGATTATGGCTAAAGAACTGAGCAATGGATACTATGAGATACGTAAAGCATGTTTGGAACACACATGCCCAGTTGAAACAAGGTGCAATTACATGAAGAAGGCGACGTCTCGAGTTATTGCTGCTGTCTTCAAAGCACAATTTAGCGATCCATCTAAATCACCAGTACCAATGGACCTGTAGCAATTGGTCCTTGAGGACCTTAAGGTTTCAGCATCATACAGTAAGTGTCGTAAGGCTATGGCAAAAGCTACAGACGATTTGTTTGGCTCTGATGAAGATTCGTATGATCAACTGGCTGAATATTTGCATCTTTTGAAGCTCGCAAACCCCGGTACTGTAACAGATATCAAAACAGAAATCGAGGAAGATGGTACTGAAAGGTTCTTATACACGTTTTTGGCGTTTGGTGCATCCATTCAAGGCTTCAGTAAGCTGAGACGTGTTCTTGTTGTGGACGGGACGCATCTAACTGGTAAGTACAAAGGAGTGTTGTTGACAGCAAGTGGCCAAGACGGTAACTTTCAAGTATTCCCTCTTGCGTTTGCTGTTGTAGATAGCGAGAATGATGATTCGTGGACTTGGTTCTTTGAGAAACTTGAACGCATAATCGCAGATAGCAATACCCTCACCATCATTTCTGACAGATGTCAGTCCATTTACGTTGCTAAGAAGAGGGTTTTTCCACGTGCTCATCATGGCGCTTGTATTGTCCACTTGGCGAGGAATGTGAATGCCAAATTTCACAACAAAGGTCTTGCCAAACTGGTCACTAATGCTGCATATGCCTACACAATTGGCTCTTTCCGGACGATTTATGGACAAATTAGAGGAAAAAACATCGAATGTGCTAAATGGCTTGATAAAATTGGCACTGCTCATTGGTCACGCGCATATTTTCAGGGAGACCGTTACAATCTGATGACTAGCAACATAGCTGAATCGTTGAACAAAGCATTATGGAAGGGTAGGGCGTCACCAATAGTGGAGTTGCTTAAGTTTATTAGGGCTATGTTAACACGCTGGTTCAGTGCAAGGAGGAAAAAGTCTGCTACACACAACGGGGTGGTAACTCCGGAGGTTGATAAACAATTGACAAAAAATATGTCAATCGTAAACGGAAGCAAGGTTGGAACTGTGACAAGTTGGAGTTATGAAATTGTGGGGTTGTTCAACGGGAAGCACCATGTCCTTCTGGATTTGAAAAAATTCACTTGCAAACATTACGACCGACTTAAGATCCCATGTGGACACGCAATGCTGGCTGCCAACCACCAAGGTATTCCTCCAACAACACTTGTAGACGAGTACTATAAGACTTCTACATGGGCAGCTACTTACGCTTGAGTCATCAACCCTGAAGTTCATCCCAATGATATTGGTATGGCCGATGAAGTTGTTAGGAGGGACCTAATCCCACCAAAGTCTCGCCGGCCATCTGGTAGGCCTACCAAGTCTAGAATTCCATCTGTTGGTGAATATCCGGTAAGATTAATCTATATATTCAACAATAGAATTTCTGTCTCTCATTCGAGTGATCATGTATTAACTTGTAGTCTGATTTATTTCAGAAACCTACAATGGGCACTGTCAAAGTTAATAGGTGTTCAAGATGCAAGCAGATAGGACACAACATTTCCACGTGTACCAATCCTATTTGATGGTGTTGCATCTTTTGGTGAAGAAATTTATGTTTTGAGGGCAAGGAGTAATTTTTTTTCGCCTTCTTAACCAGTTTCTTACTTGTTCTCTCTTTTTATTGACAACTATTGTGCCTTTAAGGCTGCGGCCAACACTATGAGTTAGGTGTGTGCTGAGTAGCAATTTTTTGGTCCCTTCCAGGTAAATGCTGGATTAGTGGCGTCGGTAATATTAGGGTCACTTTTGAAATATTTTTGTGATAACAATTTCGCTTACTTCAGGCGTAATTGTAAACGTTATTAGTTATGAAACGTTCCACTACATATCTCTTTTGCCTTTTTAAAAATATTACTTGTCTCGTACCATCCATATGGATACCTACTTGTGGACAGCTTTAGATTAGCACAACAATACACATTCTAAGCCCTGCTTATACTGTTACTAGACGTTCTAATCCGAATTACAATCTATATGCGGACTATGTTCCTACATTAGTCCATCCTTAAGGATACCCCAAACTAAGAACCCAAAAGAATACGACCGTGGACACAATCCTTATTATTATTGAATGATTTAAATAGATTCTATCCACATGGACAGCAATATTATCAATTTCGTAATGAATAACTGTATCCACAAAAATCCGGACACATGGACAACACTTGTTAGCGATTTATTCTAGAATTATCCATTGTTACGAATTATCTCTTTTCGTTGTCTCGTAACAATTCATTGTACATCCAAATACATTGTACCGTCTCGATCAGTCTAAATTAATTGTGCCTTTTCGATTATTGTACCCTTTCGATTTCTCTACCTACATTCGATGTATCGTTTTCCTCTCTTCAATCATAGAACCTATAGATATCCAATAAATCTCCTCTCAATCTACTTCATCTTCTTCTCTTCATCGATATCATCATCTTATTCTTCAAACATTGCGTCTATGGCCGGGGAGACTTCCAGAAAACGTTCAAAACACTTGGCAGACTATGGAGCCGAAGCAACAGGGCAAAGAACCATGGCCGGAGAGAATTCCGGTAAACGACCTTCTCGCTCATCCAATTTTGACTGGGAAGACGAAACACTGGACGCCCTGAAGGAAGCTTTTCAGAAGACGCGAGTCATGACTGAAAAGGAGACAACCGAGCGCTTCACTGCAATTCTTCATATGCTGAAAGATCATCAGGAGAAGAAGGAAGACGCTACTGCCCTCGTCCATCAAGTGGAACTAATCAATGCTTAAATAGCCCAACTTAATCAAATTTTGGGAGGAGAACTTCTCGACATGGAGGCAGAGTACAAGAGGCTAGAGGAGATGCTAGAGATGGCGCAGGGCGATGCTAATAGTTGAATTACGCTTCCACTTTCGACCAATCAATTGGAAGAGAAACCCGACACTTTGCGGCATCGGCGGCCGTAACTTCACGCAACTCCTCAAGCCTCTGCAACTCTCCCACCAAATCCTCAATTTCCAGACTCAAGATGTCATTCACTAGATCGATTTTTGCATCGATGGTTTCCACTTGATGAAGGAGGGCTGTTTTTTCTTCCTTCTTCTTCATATGATCCTCCATCATATAAATGATTGACATTTAGTGCTCCCTTGTCTCCGTCTCGCTCACCTCACGTGTCTTAGTTAGCGCGGCTCGCATGGCCTCCAAAACCTCCCCTTCCCATTCGAAATCATCATTCCTTTTGGGCCGTTTACTCGAGCTGGCTCCTGCGGTTGGCTCCTTTGCGAAGCGTTTAAGACGTCCTCTTGAACCCTCTCCGGATATTGCTGCACTCTTGAAATGAAATTGTTGCTTGAAGGTGACACAATAGTTTTGGGGGACAATGCGAGCAGTTTTATAGGGGTCATGATCGAATAGGCAGATAAATCAAATACAACGTTTCAATGAATATCGACAGGTCCAATCGATACAATGAATTATTGGGAATCAAAACGATACAACATTTGCGAATCATTTAGAGTTACGAAAACGATGACCAAGTTTCGACTTCAATCCCAACTTAATATTGGTTGGGTTTCGCTTATTAGGTACAAATCTTTGGTTCGGTTAACAAGCCTTAATTTTTGGTTCGGTTAACAATTCATTTTACTTACCAAAATACACAAAAAAACCTTAAAGCATTATTGAATACAATCTATCCATATGGACATCAATAACATCTATCCATATGGACAGAAATAGCATCTATCCATATGGACATCAATGTTAGCGACTTATTGTTGAATTATCCATTGTTACGATTTATCACTTTACATTGTCTCGTAACGATTCATTGTACATCCAAATACATTGTACCGTCTCGATCAGTCTAAATTAATTGTGCCTTTTCGATCATTGTACCCTTTCGATTTCTCTACCTTCATTTCATGTATCGTTTTACTCTCTTCAATCATAGAGCCTATAAATATCCAATAAATCTCGTCTCAATCTACTTCATCTTCTACTCTTCATCGATATCATCATCTTCTTCTTCAAACATTGCGTCTATGGCCGGGGAGACTTCCATAAAACGTTCAAAACACTTGGCAGACTATGGAGCCGAAGCAACAGGGCAAAGAACCATGGCCGGAGAGAGTTCTGGTAAACGACCTTCTCGCTCATCCGATTTCGACTGGGAAGACGAAACACTGGACGCCCTGAAGGAAGCTTTTCAGAAGACGCGAGTCATGACTGAAAAGGAGACAACCGAGCGCTTCACTGCAATTCTTCATATGCTGAAAGATCATCAGAAGAAGAAGGAAGACGCTACTGCCCTCGTCCATCAAGTGGAACTAATCAATGCTCAAATAGCCCAACTTAATCAAATTTTGGGAGGAGAACTTCTCGACATGGAGGCAGAGTACAAGAGGCTAGAGGAGATGCTAGAGATGGCGCAGGGCGATGCAGATCAGTGTGTTGTTCCTCCTCCTATCGACTGGGACAAACTTGGAGTTAATTTCAACGCTTAGTAGCACCACCTATACTTCTATTTCTATTTCTATTTTTATCTAATGTAATATTTATCCACATTACAAACTCCTTTAACTATATAATATGCCTAATGGATTTCTGTTTACAATTACAATTTTTATGTCAGTATGCCTAATGGATATCTATTACATCCATTACAACTTACCTTACCATCAAAAACTTGTATCCTCATAAGAATTCATTTGGACAGCGGTTGCTGAATTATGTTGACACACATCCACGTGGATACCAAACCCTTTGATACCAAACACATCCACGTGGATACCAAACCCTTTGATAATCACCAACACCCATCCACGTTTCCTTTACACTATTACAGCTACGGAAACAGCTTCCCTCACACATACTCAATTAGTGTTCTACCCACTACTAGATTATGGATATCAAAACATATGAATTTCATTGGATGGTCATATCTGTCAGGACAGGAATCAAGGACTTAGCACATCATAAAAAGACATATAATTTCAGTACTTTCGGCCAATTATAATGCAAAATACAAAACACCACTTTAAGCACTATTGCTGACAATTCATGGCACAAACTTTAAAGGTGGTTCAATAAAGAGAAACCCTAAAAAATTGGTGAACTAAACAATAAAGCTTACAACCGTTCGACACACATAATTGTCAATTACTAAGCTATTGCTTACAATCCTAAGACAATAGCATTATATCTCTAGATAGGAAGAAGAAGATACAATCGATACACCTCTCCCCATTGAATTCCTGCAGCGCCTGATGTTCAGAACCACACTTTGGCACATCTTCAAAGTACTAAGTATTTGAAAAAGTCCCCCATCACTTAGGCCGGATCTTGTGGATGTGGTACATTAGAGAGTCAGCCAGCCTATCAACATCACCAAATCGAGACGTATTCTTGTAGTTCCAGTAGAAAACCATATCCAACGTCCCTTCGCAGCTCTTCAACATTATCCACAACAACTCAGCCACTGGGTACACATGTTTAATGGTACTCACCACTACAATAGCCTCTTTCAAATCACAGCATTGGAAAGCTAAGAATAAACTTTTCACATACATAGCATAAGGATTCCTTGCGTATAAACACATCCCAAAAAAGTCATAGTAGACAGATTCGGATCTTGACCATTTAACAAAATCGTAATGGCGATCGAGCCTAACAGAGGATAGTGTTTCCAAAGAGTGAACAACTACTCTACCTGCACGCCCTGCGACAAGCCAGTTGCCTAAATGCCTGATGCCATCCTGAGCTACGAAACTCACTATTTTCGCCAGAATTGGGGGTGGGAGGTAAAGATCTTCATGTGGACGAAACTGTAATAAACCAGACAACATGTACATTCAGCATATCTAACAGATACGCAAAATAAAGTCTACACAAACCAAAAAAACAGCAAATCGGACAGATAACTAGTCCATTACGCATATCTAACAAATTTGAAAACGCCTGCTAACAAATACAATCACCAAATCTAAGAGATCTACTAAATTAAAACTAAACAGAACAAAGTCTGAAAACAACAACAACAAACCTCAGGATTCAGTCGAACAAGAGGTTCCGTCACTGGTTCCTCAGCTGGTTGGCGGTCAATGATACGTGTCCGAGCACTATGAGGACGAGGGAAATGTCTTCGTCGTATTCGACCATGACCACATTTACCATGAGAGCAGTTCTCACAAACAATTTTGTATGTCGGAACCATTTCCAATTTTTTCCTAACCGATACAACATAGGTTTATATAGATAGGCCTACATAGAATGAGGGGCTACAAATTAAAACTCCCAAAATACCCCCACAAGTTTAACAGTTTAAAGTTTCAGTCATACATATCCACGTGGACATGTCCACTTAGATTCTAATATTAATAATCCATGTGGATACCAGATAACGACCATCTAGTCCTCTCCTATACTCAGAACCTTTTTAGAACTATGTTTCAATAGAACATCTACAAAGGTCATAGATGTGGGGGATCTACAAGATACGTAAACTCTAAACTCTAAGCTACGGGATCTTCGTGTTTAGAGTTTAGGGTTTAGAGTTTGGATTTTAGGGTTTACAGTTTAGAGTTTAGAGTTTAGAGTTTGGAGTTGGGAGTTTAGGGTTTAGAGTTTAGGGCTTAGAGTTTGGAGTTTAGGGTTTAGAGTTTAGTGCTTAGAGTTTGAAGTTTAGGGTTTAGAGTTTAGGGTTTAGAGTTTAGAGTTTAGGGTTTAGAGTTTAGGGTTTAGGGTTTAGGGTTTAGGGTTTATGGTTTAAGGTTAAAGGGGTAACGCGGTTTAGGGTTTATGTGTAATGCAGTTTAGGGTTTACTAACAACATTTCAGATTCAATCTACTAATCAGTACTGAAGGTTTAAATTTTATTTACGTTATATACAAAAAAAAAGTCAGATGATGAACATCATTTAATATCCCCTGTACACACATCAAAATGCCGAACAGGATGGACAATGAAGTATACTTGGACATAATTACTTCCTGTCCATCTTATTGTCTATCATACTTCCTGTCTATCTTACTTCCTGTCCATCTTACTTCCTGTCCATCCAATGACCATTACGTTTTTCATATCTAAAATATGGTCAAAGTCAAAGTCAATAAATGCACACTAACGGACAAAACAGATGTAACCTTCCCCTACAGATGAAACCTTCCCCTACTGCT
Organism: Camelina sativa; assembly: GCF_030686135.1. Lineage (NCBI taxonomy): Eukaryota > Viridiplantae > Streptophyta > Magnoliopsida > Brassicales > Brassicaceae > Camelina > Camelina sativa. The sequence goes on from NC_141888.1 coordinate 11,701,976, forward strand.
GAAAGCTGTCACCTATTTCCCCTATTAGGGTCTACTGTATACGCTTAGGATTCCATCTATTAATTAATAGGTTTAAATTATATTTAGGTTATAAACCAAAAAAAAGGCAGATGATGGACAGCATTTAAAAACCCCTGTACACACATCAAAATCCCGAACAGGATGGACAAGGAAATATACTTGGACAGAAATTACTCACTGTCCATGTTATATGTGAACCCTACAATAACAATTAGGTTTTCCATCTCTACAATATGGTCACAGCCGCCGCCACTCCAACAATTCCTACTCGCTTATTCAACAATAACCACACTAACTGACAAAACGGATGTAACCTTCCCTTACAGATGAAACCTTCCCCTACTGCTAAAACATTTCACATACTGCCCCTACTGCTAAAACATTTCACATACTGCCCCTACTGCTGATTCTTTACAATACTATCCAAAAAATTTCAAACAACTATAGCGAAAAAAAAACAACTACTGCAACAAGGGAGAGAAACTAAAAAAATACTATTCCCCTTCTACACCAACTAATTAGCGTACAGTCCATCCTTCCCATCAAAATTTGCCACACCATCTAATCACCAGTACCAATGGACCTTAAGGTTTCAGCATCATACAGTAAGTGTCGTAGGGCTCCGGAAAAAGCTACAGACGACTTGTTTGGCTCTGATGAAGATTCGTATGCTTAACTGCCTGAATATTTGCATCTTTTGAAGCTCGCAAATCCCAGTACTGTAACAGATATCAAAACAGAAATCGAGGAAGATGGTCTGAAAGATTCTTGTACACGTTCTTGGCATTTGGTGCATCCATTCAAGGCTTCAGTCAGCTGAGACGTGTTCTTGTTGTGGACGGGACGCATCTAACTGGTAAGTACAAAGGAGTTTTGTTCACAGCAAGTGGCCAAGACGGTAACTTTCAAGTATTCCCTCTAGCGTTTGCTGTTGTAGATAGGGAGAATGATGATTCGTGGACTTGGTTCTTTGAGAAGCTTGAACGCATCATCGCAGACAGCAATACCCTCACCATCATTTCTGACAGATGTCAGTCCATTTACGTTGCTAAGAAGAGGGTTTTTCCACGTGCTCATCATGGCGCTTGTATTGTCCACTTGGCGAGGAATGTGAATGCCAAATTTCACAACAAAGGTCTTGCCAAACTGGTCACTAATGCTGCATATGCCTACACAGCTGACTCTTTCCGGACAATTTCTGGACAAATTCGTGGAAAAAACATCGAATGTGCTAAATGGCTTGAGAAAATCGGCACTGCTCATTGGTCACGCGCATATTTTCAGGGAGACCATTACAATCTGATGACTAGCAACATAGCTGAATCGTTGAACAAAGCATTATGGAAGTGTAGGGCGTCACCAATAGTGGAGTTACTTAAGTTTATTAGGGCTATGTTAACACGCTGGTTCAGTGCAAGGAGGAAAAAGTCTGCAACACACAACGGATTGGTAACTCCGGAGGTTGATAAAGAAATGGCAAAAAGTTGGTCACAAGTAAGGGGAAACAAGGTAGCAACTGTTGAAACCTTTTATTATGAAATTGTGGGAGGGTTCACCCGGAAACACCAAGTCCTTCTGGATTTGAACAAATGTACTTGCAAGCAATACGACCGACTTAAGATCCCTTGTGGACACGCAATGCTTGCTGCCAACTACCAAGGCATTCCACCTACAACACTAGTAGTCGAGTACTATAAGACTACTACATGGGCAGCCACTTATGCAGGAGTAATCAACCCTGAAGTTCATCCAAATGATATTGGTATGGCCGATGAATTTGTTAAGAGGGACCTACTCCCACCAAAGTCACGGCGGCCATCTGGTAGGCCTATCAAGACTAGCATTCCATCCGGTAAGTTTTATCTATTTTTCTACTGTTTATCATTCGAGTGATCATGTATTAACTTCTACTCTTCTTTTTCCATGAATCCTTCGACAATAGGTGTTCAAGATGTTCAAGATGCAACCTGATAGGACAAAAACATCATTTCTACTTGCACCAATCCAATTAGATGCTGTTCCACCTTCTCCAGAAAGTTATGTTTTGGTTGCAAGGAGTAATTAAATTTCGCCTTCTTAACCAGTCTCTTACTCGCTCTCCCTTTTTTATTGCAAACTATTGTGCCTTTAAGTCTGCGGCAATATTAGGCTCAATTTTGAGTTATGAAACGTTACAATGCCAAACTCTTTTGCTTTGTATGTAGTATTACTGGTGTCGTTCTATCCATATGGATACCTACTTGAGGACAGCATTAGATTAGCAAAAAATTATACATTATAAGCCCTGTGTATATTGTTAGTAAACGTTCTAATCTGAATTACAATTCATAGGCGGACTACATTCCCCCATAAGTCCATCCAATGAAAACCCAAAAGAATATGATCATGTACACAATCCTAATTATTATCGAATGATTTAAATAGAATCTATTCATATGGACAGCAATATAATCATTTCTCTTATTGACTACCCGTGTCCACCAAAAGCAATACACATGGACAACACTTTTAATAGACTTATTGGTGGATGATCCATTGTTACGTTTTATCAAATTGCATTGTCTCGTAATGATTCATAGTACATCCAAATACATTGTACAGTTTCAATCAGTCTAAATTATATGTGCCCTCTCAATCATTGTACGTGTCCAATTTTACATATCCACATGTCCACATGCCCACATATCCACATGGATACGTATCTAAAATTATCCAAATATAGATCACATTTATATGTATATATTTCGGTGTTTGCTAAAATGGTACTGTATAATTCACCATGAAGTTAATGATTGTGAATAATATAGAAGAAAGATAAATTAAAAACGGAGAACAATGTTATAAATAGAGAGGATGTTGTGAGAAATAACGTGGTTTACAAAGTTTGAAAAAAAAAAAAAAAAGATAACATAAAAACCTGACATAACACTACTAATAGTTGAATTACGCTTCCACTTTCGACCAACCAATTAGAGGAGGAACCCGACACTTTGCGGCATCGGCGGCCGTAACTTCACGCAACTCCTCAAGCCTCTGCAACTCTCCCACCAAATCCTCAATTTCCAGACTCAAGATGTCATTCACTAGATCGATTTTTGCATCGATGGTTTCCACTTGATGAAGGAGGGCTGTTTTTTCTTCCTTCTTCTTCATATGATCCTCCATCATATGAATGATTGACATGTAGTGCTCCCTTGTCTCCGTCTCGCTCACCTCACATGTCTTAGTTAGAGCGGCTCGCATGGCCTCCAAAACCTCCCCTTCCCATTCGAAATCATCATTCCTTTTGGGCCGTTTACTCGAGCTGGCTCCTACGGTTGGCTCCTCTGCGAAGCGTTTAGGACGTTCTCTTGAACCCTCTCCAGACATTGCTGCACTCTTGAAATGAAATTGTTGCTTGAAGGTGACACAATAGTTTCGGGGGACAATAAAGCAAATACAACGTTTCAATGAATATAGACAGGTCCAATCGATACAATGAATTATTGGGAATCGAAACGATACAATGCTTGCGAATCATTTAGAGTTACGAAAACGATGACCAAGTTTCGACTTCAATCCCAACTTAATATTGGTTGGGTTTCGCTTATTAGGTACAAATCTTTGGTTCGGTTAACAAGCCTTAATTTTTGGTTCGGTTAACAATTCATTTTACTTACCAAAATACAAAAAAAAACCTTAAAGCATTATTGAATACAATCTATCCATATGGACATCAATAGCATCTATCCATATGGACAGAAATAGCATCTATCCATATGGACAGCAATGTTAGCGACTTATTGTTGAATTATCCATTGTTACGATTTATCACTTTACATTGTCTCGTAACGATTCATTGTACATCCAAATACATTGTACCGTCTCGATCAGCCTAAATTAATTGTGCCTTTTCGATCATTGTACCCTTTCGATTTCTCTACCTTCATTCCATGTATCATTTTACTCTCTTCAATCATAGAGCCTATAAATATCCAATATATCTCGTCTCAATCTACTTCATCTTCTACTCTTCATCGATATCATCATCTTCTTCTTCAAACATTGCGTCTATGGCTGGGGAGACTTCCAGAAAACGTTCAAAACACTTGGCAGACTATGGAGCCGAAGCAACAGGGCAAAGAACCATGGCCGGAGAGAGTTCCGGTAAATGACCTTCTCGCTCATCCGATTTCGACTGGGAAGACGAAACACTGGACGCCCTGAAGGAAGCTTTTCAGAAGACGCGAGTCATGACTGAAAAGGAGACAACCGAGCGCTTCACTGCAATTCTTCATATGCTGAAAGATCATCAGAAGAAGAAGGAAGACGCTACTGCCCTCGTCCATCAAGTGGAACTAATCAATGCTCAAATAACCCAACTTAATCAAATTTTGGGAGGAGAACTTCTCGACATGGAGGCAGAGTACAAGAGGCTAGAGGAGATGCTAGAGATGGCGCAGGGCGATGCAGATCAGTGTGTTGTTCCTCCTCCTATCGACTGGGACAAACTTGGAGTTAATTTCAACGCTTAGTAGCACCACCTATACTCCTATTTCTATTTCTATTTTTACCTAATGTATTATTTATCCACATTACAAACTCCTTTAACTGTATAATATGCCTAATGGATGTCTGTTTACAATTATAATTTTTATGTCAGTCTGCCTAATGGATATCTATTACATCCATTACAGCTTACCTTACCATCAAAAACTTGTATCCTCAAATGAATTCATGTGGACAGCGGTTGCTGAATTGTGTTGACTCACACATCCACGTGGATACCAAATCCATCCACGTTTCCTTTACACTATTACAGCTAAGGAAACAGCTTCCCCCACACATTCTCATAACCATGAACAACATTTTTAACGTCAATATTATCATTTCAAATAGAATCTATCCATATGGACATCAATATTATCATTATTGATACAAAATTAATGAATACCATCCATATGGATACCTTTCGATAAGAAATTCCATCCAACTAACATGAAGCAGAGAATAAAACATTAAATAAAGCACTTTCTGCAACCTAGCACACTTTAAATATAAATTAAGCTGAGCATCCACCCGTGCAACATCCACAGCTGAGCATCCCGGTGGCTACCAAAACCTTAACTAAAAATGGACTCACATTTACCATGGATGCATAGTTGCGGTCAATGTTAGTCATCTAATTAAACTTAAAGCCATAAATAACTACACTAAACGTTAAACATTAAACATCTAAAAATACAAACTTACAGTTCAGATTTAAAACAGAAAAACAACTACTAATAAAACACACAAATTAGACTCCACAGACCACACCGCTAACAAATGTCAATTATTCCTTCTCTGACGTATACAGAGGGGCAACTAATTCAGTGTAGATGTCTATTGCATATTGAGCTCTAAATTCATCCACAATCTCGTCTGTGATTGCCGCCATCTGTTCTACTCCATTTTCATTCGCAAGAATCTCAAGAAACTTCATTGCTACCGGGCCACAATCACCACAACGCTTGTTCACATAAATTCCGTCATATCTAACCCATTTGAACGGCTCATAACCATGATCTTGGGACCTGGGTGGCTTGCAAAATTTCCTAATGATATACGGTAACATCTCTACAACAGGAGCGACGAACCTCGAAACCCTTCTTATATCATACAATTCAACATTGGGATCAACGATGAAAACGCACCAGTTTGGTAGGTTTATGGCGAGTCCTACCCAATGCTCGTTTTGCCATATCATTGGCATATATATAGTGTCAATAGTAACAAACCAGTCTGAAGGACTACCAGGAAAATAGTGGTCCAATAATCCTTTCCACTGGACCCTCGCTCGATTCCTCGCAACTGAAAAAGTCTTGTACTTCCGCAAAAGGAAGTTCCCAAGCCAAGGTGAGGCAAAAGTCGAACGCTCCTTCTCAAGGACATATCTATGTCTTTCTCTTAAGAAAGTCACTAACACCTCAATATGCTGTTTAAGACAATGAAAATAAGGTCAATAAACTCAATCAAGTAAACTCACAGACAAATTCTTATAAATAAAACATGTATTACCAATGTAGACACCCATTTCTGTGGTTCAGCAAGTTCCAAAAAAAACTTGTTGTTTATGAGGTGACTGCAACGTGTAAGATGTTCACTGCAAGGAATTGTACAATTAGTAAACGACCTACAATAATATATATTAGTACACCATTAAAAAATAAAAATCAAAACCAGAATTACGTGTTAGGTGCTTCAGTCAACGTTTTCTTAAAGTATTCAAACAGATTGGTGTCCAGAGGAGGTAACAAATCATGCCCATTAGAAGGAGAGTAAGGGTCCTTCTTCAATAACTCAGCAACAAGATTTTCTTCCCCTTCAGTCAAAACAGCACGCTTTCGCTCCTGTGGAGGAGAAGAATCACTTACATCTACTAGCTTTTCAGGGTCCACCTCTCTTTCCTGTAAGATTATATATCATATATTGCTAAACATCATCCCTTCACCCTAAGCATTCATAGATATATGCCCACAATTTATACCTCCTCTTCATCGCAAGACGAGTATTCAGCTGCCTCAACGTTTGTCAATGGAACTTCCTCTATAATAGCTCCCTAATCAAACAATATCAAACAACATTAGTTTATCCACATACATCTCCACAAGTAAAGCGTGAAACATAAGTAATGTACCTCATCCTCTAGCTTCTCTGACGCAAGGCTCATTATGGTCTCCGACGCTACCCTCACCTAATCGTTTTCATGTTTTTCAAATTAACAATCAATATAGTGACTAGCTAAACCATATAATGTACAAACATTAATATTATTCTACTAAAGAAAGTTAATTGAAAAAATATCAATCACCTTATCCTCAACATACTCCCCTACAACGTCTGATACAGGATTCACCTGTACACGATTCCATATCCATGTGGTCAGTAAAATTACTTGTAGTATGATATCAAAACAATCGTATACAAAGTCTAATGCTATGACACAACGTTCTTTTAAATACAACGGTGAAAGATATATCTCATCGCATACTTTCTCTGTGGCTAGGCTAATTATAGTCTCTGAGGCTTCAATAACCTAATTTTTCAGAAAAAAAATAATTTAACACGCTCTAACATAACACATTTACGAGGTAACATAAAGATAAATAAACCAAAATATAAGCTCCCTTTAGACGTGTTATTACCTTCTCTTCAAAATTATCTTATGCGCCGTCTACTGCCCCATTTCCCTATCCAAAAAAACAAATGCATATGTTCAGTCAGAGTAATCCTAAAAAAACAAATCGGAAGTTCAGCAATATTCCCATGTCAACTAATTCCTCTTATATACAAGCATAATTATATGAACATATAAAACATTACTAGAAAAAAAACAACACTAGTTCAGATAATATTAAACACCTGCTCTCCACAACATCCTTGTTCACCGACGCCTAACACTTGATCCTGTCCACAACCCTGTATCCATGTGAACAATTACATAAGAATAATATCCACAAATACGTATCCAAGTGAAAACTTCTCCCTGTCCACAACTACTATCTTGTGCGTAAATTTTCACTTTCTCATAATTGTATGACCATACCATGATTTATCAAAAAAACAAAAATTAAGGGATAAACTATTACTAACCTTTTCCTCGATTGTATCTCCTTCAGCGACTAATCCAATTTGGCCCTGCCCACAAAATAGCATCCATGTGTTCGGTTAAATTGAAACAAAAATGAATAATATATCTTACTAGAAGTTTTGCCAACTAATTCCTCTTATATACAAGCATAATTACATGAACATATAAAATATTACTAGAAAAAAAACGACACTAGTTCAGAAAATACTAAACACCTGCTCTCCACAACATCCTTGTTCACCGACGCCTAACACTTGATCCTGTCCACAACCCTGTATCCATGTGAACAATAACATAAGAATAATATCCACAAATACGTATCCAAGTGAAAACTTCCCCCTGTCCACAACTACTATCTTGTGCGTAAATTTTCACTTTCTCATAATTATATGACCATACCATGATTTATCAACAAAAAAAAATTAAGGGATAAACTATTACTAACCTTTTCCTCGATTGTATCTCCTTCAGCGACTAATCCAATTTGGCCCTGCCCACAAAATAGCATCCATGTGTTTGGTTAAATTGAAACAAAAATGAATAATATATCTTACTAGAAGTTTTGCCAACTAATTTCTCTTATATACAAGCATAATTATATGAACATATAAAACATTACTAGAAAAAAAACGACACTAGTTCAGAAAATACTAAACACCTGCTCTCCACAACATCCTTGTTCACCGACGCCTAACACTTGATCCTGTCCACAACCCTGTATCCATGTGAACAATTACATAAGAATAATATCCACAAATACGTATCCAAGTGAAAACTTCCCCCTGTCCACAACTACTATCTTGTGCGTAAATTTTAACTTTCTCATAATTGTATGACCATACCATGATTTATCAACAAAAAAAAATTAAAGGATAAACTATTACTAACCTTTTCCTCGATTGTATCTCCTTCAGCGACTAATCCAATTTGGCCCGGCCCACAAAATAGCATCCATGTGTTCGGTTAAATTGAAACAAAAATGAATAATATATCTTACTAGAAGTTTTGCCTCACTATACACAAACGGATAAGAGATACTAACCATGTCATTTTCAATGTTCACAGGTTGTGGTGTCTCATTGTTAGGATCAAATAATGACATCAGGATGGTATTCATTTTCTTACCCCCATCTTCCAATGTAGATGGTTCAGTACATCCATCCTCTTTAGCTTTGTTCTACAATAAACATCCTTCAAATTATTAACATTAAGCTTCCTAAGAAACAACTTTTAATTACGAAATATAATCATTCTGGTAATGGTTTTACCTCATCTTCACCAGCGATGTCTTTCATTTCTGTATCGTAGATAGGCTTCAAATCAGCTAAATAGGAGACTCCATCAGAGTCCTGCGACAATTTCTATATTTATTACCACGTTTTTTACGTCTCAAAAGTTTTAATCTTATGGTTTCTATGCTTACAGTGAGAATAGGTTTGCTTTCAGTGTCATATATTGGTACGTCAACAGAACACGACATCTCCATACAACTGGACTCGAACTGTATGTACAAATTTCAACCAGATCGATGAATATACATACAGTGAATTTTTAATGAAGTTTGGAGATTACAAAAACAACTTACCCTCTCTGGCCAAGGAGTCCTTAAAACATCCATCATATCAACAGGAACATTGTCTCCCTGTTCAGTATATGAGACTCAATGGGGAATTTAACCAATCCAAAAAAATTCAATTATTGTAAAAATGCATCCACGTGACAAAAACAGATTTCTCACCTGCAACTCTTCTTTCGTCTCATCCACCTTTGATGACGAACATTTATGCAAATGAGTTCCCGTCTGCTTTAGCACTACATTCTGTAAGTGACGGTTCAACTAAAACAATGTGATGAAAACATGGGCTAACTAATCGCAAACCTCAATAACCTTTACGGTAAGTATAGGACCACCTTCTCCGGCCAAGTTTTCATCACAATCATTCTAACACGATGATATGAACAAGGAATTCGTTAATGAGTATATCAAGATAGATAATACATAGTATGGGAAATTGATACTAACCACAGCCGAAAAATCAGCAACATATTGACGCCAATTATGACTACCGTCAAGAATATCCTCCCTACTTGGGTCGACCTCAGATGTTATCACATTCTCGGGCCCATCTTTGGATTTCCTAGTTGAATCAGACACATTATCAACACTAACACCATCCACAGCGTCACCGTTCCATGAGATATCCTCGCTAGCACCATCAACTGCGTCACTCTGTTTGGGACTGGCCAGACGGTCACTTTTCCTATTCTTACGGAAAACTTGTCTAGATTTCCTTCTCAACAATCTACTCTTCCTAAATGCTTTAAACCTCCCTTCCATTTTCTTGTACTTGCCCTCAATCTTCTTGAACTTCAATTCATATTCACCCCGAAGCTCAACTAACTGGTTCTCGAACCAACACTTAACTTCAGACAACTCATTACCTTCAATGTCGGCCGCCAAATTATGACACTTCTTCTTTTTAAAAGTCCCTCCTCTAACGGCAAGTCTTTGCGTCCTAGCTCCATCGCGGCAGACAACGTTCTTCCGGTGTACAATCTTCTTCTTATTGTCTCTTACGGTAATTAAAGGCAACGACATATCCCCACCTGGCCACTCCTTTCTCGAGAATACGTGTCATCTTCCGATCTGCGCCTCCATATACATTATCTTTTTGTCTTTAACTTCATCATCCCACTCTCCCCATCCCTCTTCGGGTGGATCAACAACACGATAAGGATTAACAACAAGCTGTGGACAACGAAAACTTAGTCAGAATACTATCCACGTGGGAGACTATGTGAATCTAAACAAGAATACTATCCACGTGGATACTATAGTTGGTGACTATGTGGATAATCACCAACAATAGTATCCACGTGGTCACTAAGTAAAACTTAACGATAACAAAAAAAACACTTACCGTGTCACCGCTTTCAGACACAAGAATATCTCTCAAATTAAGGTTGTTCTTGGCAAACACAAGAGAATCCCATTCCAATATGGTCCTCCTGTCATTAGCCCCTGGTATCTTCTCCACCAGACCAGATATGTTGCTATACGCAAGTAACTGTAGTGACAAGGGAAAACCGGCCAAACGTATTGTCTTCTGCTGCAATTTATCTGTGAATGTTGCAATCTCGTCCTTGGTTTTATCCTGAACTCTCAATTTCTTGTTAACATGAGTAATTGGCAACCTACTCTCTGGCCTCATGGAAGCTATTGTCTTCAAGAAAGATTCTCGCCCCCAAGGAAAAGCGAGAAACGCATCTACGTCTTCAAGCATCTCCACATACTTGAAAGTCGGACGATGAGTTTGAGTTTTGGCTATTAGGACACCATCAACAATAATAAGCAGTGCTAGCCGAAGTTTCTTGTTACCATCTTTGACTAATGGGTCTTCGAAGACTTTAATAACATCCGCCAATGTCGTCTTCCTATCTTCCCCAATCAACTCATCCCAGAAACTTTTCTCCTCATGTTCAGGAACAGGGTCGTACTCTAGGTCGTACTCTTCAGGGAACTCACGGCAATCCAAACCAGTAACAGCACCAAACTCAACCAAAGAAAACCTAAGTGGCTGTCCACCGAACACTGTCCACAATTCATACTTCTGTTTGGACAGTACCTGTCTGCATAGTAGAGCGTGAAGTAACTTGCAAGATATTGGACACTCGGCAACCCGCAAACTAAACAAGGATCCCAACGGTGAATCCAAAATCTGCTCCATTTCAGGTGTCCCTTTAAGCACATCGCGGATTACATTGAGAATCTCGGGCTTCGAGTAGATGTTAAGCCTCGCATCTGGGTACCGGTCGGTGGCAAATAAACATTGTGGAAGCTGAATATCCCACTCCGAATTACTCTTCTCCGCCGTTTCTACAATATTTACCGTTGGTGAAGTAGATTTCTCAATTGAAGGACGTCTGAAAAAACTACTTATACGGCGATTACCTGTCATCGAAATAGATTCTCGTCCAACGAAGGAAAAGGTGCACGGGAAGAAGGAAAGATTTACAAAGAGCGGCGGCGAACAACAGGATTTCCAAAGAAATCGACAGCGGCGGAACTGGGTTACTTCGTAGTCGACGGTTCAAACAGAGAACGACGGCGGCGGATCTAGGTTACCAAAGTGACGATTGAAGATAAATCTCTTTTTACTTCGTGGTCAAAATAAAAAATCCAACCAAATAATTCAGTCAAAAAAAAACACAACCTTTAACGCAAAACGATGTCGTAATATAACTGGTTACGAAACCAGATTCTAGTTACAGGGTATGATAGTAATCTCACAAACTTAAAGTGCCCTCTGGACAAGAAGTGTGCCATTTGCACAATTTTCTTACAAAAGTGTGCCACAGTGCCAATCACCCTTTTTCTATTACAAATAAAAATAAATAAACTGTGATTCTATGAAATTCTACGAGATTCTATGAGATTTTATTAGTAAATTTTGGATGTTTTTAATATATTTTATAACAAAAAAAAATTTATACAATAGTTTATATGTGTTTGTAAAGGTACAGTTGTACGAGATGAATGACATACCTTTAAACAGTGGCGGAGCTAGGAAATCATCACATCAGGGTCAAAAGAAATTTACTGGGGTCAATTATGTGATTTAAAAATTTTACCAGGGTCAATTTTGCTATTTTACATTGGTCAATTTGATTTTTTCTTAAAATTTTAGCCAAATTTAAAATTTCACCAGGATCATTTGACCCACGTGCTTGCATCCTACCTCCACCACTGACTTCAAAGAGAGGTACCACGTTAATTTGAGCTACGAATGAATTGATGAACTTACTACTACCATGTTCCTATTAACCCAACCCAACGCTGAGTTTACTATGAGATCGGAGAAAAAGAAAACAGATCACATAAGTTGCAGAAGCGTGCCAACAAAAAAAAAAAGAAAAATTGCAGAAGCGTAGATGGGAGATAAAAAATCAAACAAATTTATTAAACAAAATTGAACAAAGCTATTAAACAAAGCTTGTGAATATAGTAGTGTTGATGGCGTTTGTGAAGAAATTAAACATTACTATATTCCCAGCTAAAGATCATTATCAATTTCAATCTTCCATTAAACAAAAGATTCAAAGATTCGACTATAAGAGAAGTTATAGTCGGAGGTTGTCAGGGAGGCTTTGAACAAACGAGAATTCAATGATCCCCCGATGCCGGTGAAGGGAGAGAAACCTGAAGAGAAGAAACCAGAGGAGAAAACTAAAACAGAGAAGAAAACAGAGGAAAAGAATGAAGAGACCTCGACTGAGGTTAAGGTTGAAGAAGAGAAACCCGCGGTTCCAGCGGCGGAGGAGAAACCATCATCAGAGGCGGCAGCACCGGCAGAGACCAAACTGAAGAAAAAGTAGCAACTGAAACAACCGAGAAAGCCGCTGGTGCTGACGAAGATGGAACAAAGACCGTTGAAGCAATCAAAGAATCGATCGTCTCTGTTTCACCACCTGAATCAGCCACCGCACCAGTCGTGAAAGAGACAGTAGACGTCACCGAGGCTGAGCCAGTTGAGCTAGAAGAAGTCTCGATCTTCGGATTAAACAAAGCTATCAAACAAAGCATAAAAAATTTGCGACTCTAATTATATTGAACTAGTTTATCTCGGTGATTAGAGTTGTCGGATCGATCTATGAGTTTATCTCTGTTCTGTTGTATTGACTGTTTTTTTATATGAAATCCTGTGAAATTCTACCTCATAAGATAAGATTTGTTACTCATATTTTTCAACTAAAAAAACAAACAAAAGTGTTGTTAAATCATAAATTGAATAACAATAGATTGTAAATGATTTTAAATGATTTTACATAGATTTCAAACTGAATAACCTAGGATTTTAGAAGATTTTTTTTTTTTTATTTTAAGCATTGAGCTGTGGAGCATTTAAAAGCCTTTTATGTTCCTTTTATGCTTTCTAAACAAAACGTGATTGACTTTCTAAAATCTATATGCTCACTTATATACACTACCAATCAAGGCCTAAGTATTTTGTTTTCTTTAGGAAAATACTTAGGTTCACTCCTAGGGTGAACATTCTTGTTCACTTCTTTCTTTTCAACCAATCAGAATCTTTGATACATTATTTTATTCAAAAAAATAAATTAAAATTAAATTAAAAAGCAAAACAGATTAAGGAAACAGTATAAATTTTTTTAAGGAAAATAAAATATTGGTTGGGTTTAGATTTTACAATTAGAATGAAATGATGTATCGGTTTGGGTTTACAAATAAGGTGATTAGGGTTTAGATTTTACAATTCAAACAAAATTATATGTTGGTTTGGGTTTAGAAATGAAGTGGTTACGGTTTAGATTTTATAATTAAAACAAAATTATATGTCGGTTTGGGTTTACAAATAAAGTGGTTAGGGTTTAGATTTTACAATAAAACGAAATTATATGTCCGTTTGGGTTTACAAATGAGATGGTTAGAGTTTAGATTTTATAATTAGAATGAAATTATATGTCGGTTTGGGTTTATAAATAAGATGGTTAGGGTTTAGATTTTACAATTAGAATGAAATTATATATCGGTTTGGATTTATAAATAAGCGGTTTAAGTTTATAATTTTACAGATTTTGTTTACTTATTTGATAAGAAGGTGAATAAATAGGTTCTTAAATGCATTATGACATGTCAGATTCTCATTGGCTAAAATAATGAGAAGTGAACAAAAGGGTTCACTCCTACCTTAGGAGTGAACCCAAGAATTGTTCTTTTTTTAATTTAAAATTGGTTTTAGGAACTATTGGTATAGCTAGAAGAAAGCCTCCAACGAAATTAGTAAATTACCTCACCGGTGTGTCACCAATATAATGTGTATATTATTATTTTTCGGCCATTTCATTTTTATCCAATATAAAGAATAATAATAAGGAATAATAATTTTCTCTCTCTTCTCTCTCTCTCGATCCTTCAGAGAGGGAAAACTTTCCGAGGATCACAGATCTACTTCCGGCGGTGATTAACTTCTATAGTGACACCGGCCGGCTCCTATCTGACATCATTGGTTTTCTTGGTATCGATGGTCAGCATGTCTCCGGCATTGGTGGCTTCTTAGCACCGTTGGCTGGCTTTTGGCTCTGGCATGCGTCTGCTTTCTATGGGATGATGTCCGGCTTTGTTTCTGTTGATTTCGCTGCTTTCTCTATGGCGGTATCAGCCGGCTTTGCTCCGATTTCCAGTGACGTTTTGGTAAGAGGTAATTTCCGGCATAGAAGAGATTGAAAGGCTCGTGGTGAACGAGAACTGAGAGCGGTGGTGTTGGTTTGGTTGGATCTAGTGGAATCAGATGTGCGACGAGTATTTCGGCGGCATCAGAGCGTGGTCTTATATTCAATTCCTAGATTTACTTCTCCTCTTCATCATCCATATGCAGAAGCTTCGGTATCTTTAGTCTCTCTTCTCTTGACTTTCTTTTTCTTTACTCCGCATCTCAGATCAGCAAATTGATAGTGATTGCTGGTTCTGTTTGTTTTGCTTTTGGATTCTACCGTTGTTTAGGAGTTTGGTTGCTCTTGGTAGTCCTTCGTCTGTGTGGGCTTAGTCGCTTTCTGGCTTGGTTAATCTTCGATTAACATCTTTTTATTTCGTTGAATCTGTAAACGACTTCTTCTACCGTCCTTAGTTTAGTTTAGTTGAATAATCAGTCTTCTCATGTGGTCTTCCTTGGTCTGTTCTTGTAAGGCTAACCTCTAGTGACTAGTGGGGATGCAAAGTTCTAGATTTAGACTCTTAAGGTTGAAGATTAGGTGGACAGGAAATGAGACTCTCGATCGTGGTTCTTTGTTCTTGTTAATTGTCGTATTTGTGTTCTTTGTTCGCGGTTCTCTCCTTGCCTCGGCGACTACTTGTGAGCTTTGTAGTTCCGCATCTACTGCTCTTTCCACGCTTTCCGTTGATTGCACTCCCTGTTCCTTTGTTAGGTGGTAGAATTTTCAAATAGAAAGCTTCTTTTGGTTACAATTACTGATTATCAATGTTCGTATTTGATAATCGTTTCTTGTAATAGTTGACAGTTAATGCTTTTGATCTGCTTGTAATGGATATGTTTGATATGGGTTAATAAAAAGTTGACACTCTTGTGACAAACAAAAAAAAAGAATAATAATAAGGAAATTTAATCGCCATATTTCTCGAAAAAATCCAAATGTGTCGTATTAGTTTTAGATTTTTAAAAATACCATATTTAACATTTATGTCATAGATTAATGTTTAGCAGGGGTTAAAATTATTGTCTACTAGAAATTAAAAAGTTAAAATTATTGTTTACTAGGGGTTAAAATTTTCTAGAAAAGTTAAAACTGTTTATCGAAGGATAAAATTATCCACCAAATGTCAAAAATGTTGTCCACCAATGCTAATTCCGTCATTCTCATGAGCGGTCATACCATGGGTATCGCAGATCCAAAAAGGATGAAGGGATTGTGGCACGTTCGAAAAGGTTTTGTACTGTTCATGGTACATTTCATAGTTTTTCTAATAATAATAATAATAATCATAAATAGCAAGAGTGCCATACAATATACAGGAAAATTCCTACAAAAAACTCAAGTTTATTTGGACGTTTAATACCTAATGGTTTTTGGTTGGAATTATATGATATATTAAATTGGTGTCAAATAAAACTTTATCTTTAACAACCAAACATTTATTAGAAAAGAATTGGTAGCGTAAACCGGTGGAAAATGGAAGTTGCAGAAATAAGAAATCTAGATTCGAGGAACGTGTAATCTTTGACAAGGCAATCCGCCCTCAGATTCGAGGAAAGTGTAATCTTTGACAAGGAGAAAAGTGGAAATCGTCTAAAATAATTAAAAACGCATGCCAATCTTCAAGAGCTTGAATCATCGCTACTAATTTTTCACAATCCGTTGCGAAGCACTGACAAGCCACTCCGTTTGTAAGGAGACACTCCATGGCCCAAATCAGAGCCTCACACTCTGCATGAAGCGGGAAGGACTTCGCCAAATACTTCGAGCACCCAATAAAAAGGTCTTCTCATGACCATTATCACACCACCACCCAAGCCTCAATTAGGCTCGGAACTTTTCCAGGAACCATCAATTTGAAAACATAGATCTTGACTTGAAGAAGCCAAGGGAATCTCAGAATTGGGTAGATATGTATTATCAGGCGGGGCCCCTACCTGAACTTGTACATCCTCCCAAAACATATGATCACTCGCAGCCTGATTAAGCACCTTCTCAGGCATTGACTACGTTCCTTGAAAGACTTTGTTATTCCTAACCTTCCAAATCGACTATAAAATCCAAGGTAACCGATGAAGAGAATCTTGAACATTCGAATGAGAGGACCCTTGCCCATAGATAAAATCCAGATTGAAAACCCCCTGGGCGTGACCTGAAGCGGGGATGCCTCCCAAACTTGACGTGATCGAGGACACTCAAAAAGAGCATGATTAATTGTTTCACACTCTAAGTCACATCTTTTACACTTAATATCACATTGAACCCTTCTGTGCGCCAAACAATCTGTCACTGAAAGAAATGTTTAATTTTAGGCGGAGCATGAATTTTCCATGCTTGGACTCTTAAAGTCGTGCATGTAGGGCCAATTTCAACCTTAGCCACCATATTCGAGCCAACTCATATCCCGAGCGCACCGTGTACTTCCCAGATTTTGAAAAATGTCAAACCAGCTTATCTGGTCTCAATGACTTACATAAAGTCATACTCTAGATAAACCGGGTCCGGTTTGAGACAAACCCAACATATTACCACTAGGCTACATCAGCGTATTCGTAAAATGTGTATATATGTTTTAACAGGTTTGATTGAAATTTAACGCTAGTTAATAGTTTCATTACGGTCATTAAACGTTGTTAAGTCTTGGTTTAAAATCTACCAACGATTTAAAGATAATATTTTATTTGACATCAATTTAATATATTAGGTATTTTTATTCCAATCAAAAACTATTAGGTATTAAACGGAGAAAATGAGTTATTCCCCCCTGAAAACTATCATATCTAGCTAGATAGATCTCGAATTATGACCATGATCTATATGTCCCCAAAAATAAAGTTCAAAATTATTTCTCTTCAAATTAATAGTCTAATATCTATTTATCCACATACATGAGTTTCATCGGTTTGATAATTATTTAACCGATTCCTAAAAATTTTAAACAAAAAAAAACCAAATTTTGATCCGGTTTGAGCATAAACACAATTAAAACCCAGATTTAGAACACAATCCCAATCTTTGTTTTTTTGGGTAAATCAACACAATCCCAATTAACCCGTAGTTCACAATATTGTTCTCTCACTTCTCTGCTTCGTCGGTCAAATGATCCGACGACCTAGATTCATTAACTGGACGAACAATACTTGGGTTCACCCCTAGGGGTGAACCTCTCCATTCACCCCCTAATAAAATAAGGCAATAAAATCTGTATACATTATTATAAAATTAAAAAACTTAAACCGCACTTTAATAAACCCAAACCGACATATATAAAATCTAAACCCTAACCATCTCATTTGTGAACCCAAACCGTATATAATTTCGTTCTACTTATAAAATCTAAACCCTAACCATCTTATTTGTGAACCCAAACCGACATATAATTTCGTTTTAATTGTAAAATCTAAACCTAACCACTTCATTTATAAACCCAAACCGACATAATTTTATTCTAAGTTTAAAAATCTAAACCAAGCCAATATTTAACTTTCCTTAATTAAAAATATACAGAATTTGTTTCCTTAATTTGGTTTGCTTTTTAATTTAATTTTAATTTATTTTTGTAATAAAATATTAGATGGAAGATTCTGATTGGCTGAGAGAAGAGGGGGTGAATGGAGAGGTTCACCCCTAGGGGTGAACCTAAGTATTTTTCTAACTGGACGGAGCAAGAATAAGTATTGAGACTTGTCTACTTTAATGGTGGGCTTATCTTTAGTCAATGACCATTGGATCTCATCACGGATGCGAGCAAAAACCGCAACGGTAATATCTCCTTGAACAAGACGGAGAATTTTGAAATCGCCGCAAGCGAGCTCCAAGCGGTATGATTTGTTGATTAGGTGGAGAATCGCGCCTTGAATTGTGAGAATCACTTCCTCCACCGTGAGATGAGGAGCTTAAGCAGTATCTGAGACGGTGGGATCCGGGAAGATATTATTGACGAGATCGTTCACATCGATTGAAGGATAGAGATTATTATTAGCACAAGAGGAAGAAGAGGACGAGTTCAGAAGAGGAGCTTTTGGTGGTTGAAGTGTCACTCTCTCGAGACTCGTGTGTAGAGATTTACTTACGGTTTCCCAATTTCTTACTTCACTACTCTCTCTCTTTTGTTGTTTTTGATGTACTCTGTAATGGCTCGCGTGTTATTGATTTTTTGCTTTCAATTTGTGGTATCTTGAGTTGTGCTCTGGGTTTTGCTAAAGTTTTGATTTGTGTTGTTGTTGTTGTTTACAGGATGATGAATCTTTGGGGTTTTATGTCACTTTTCGAGCGGATTATATAGGTTTTATAATTTGAGATTTAGGAAAAAATTGTAAATAGTTTGTTTGTTGTATAAGTTTGCTGGATTAGGGGTAGGAAGACGAAGGGGAATGAAGAAGAACTTTTAATTTTTATTTAGAGAGAAATAAATTTTGGTTTATTTTGGGTTATTATCGGTTTGGATGGTTTGGTTTCAGACTTAAATCTTAAACCGATGTAACCCAGTTACATGGAGATTTAGATTTCGAACTTTTGATTTGGGAAGAAATAAATTTCAAACTTTGTTTTCAGATACACATAGATTAGGGTCATAGTTCAGGCTCCATCTAGCTAGATATGATAGTTCTGGGGGGGAAAATAGCTCGTTTTCCGTCTTAAACGTTCAAGTAGAATTAACTTGGGTTTTTTTAAAAACAAGGAATTATACTGTGCTGGTTTTGAAGGTGGTATGAGAAAGTTGTGGTGGTGATGGTTTGATTAGGGAGGTCCCAATTTTATAGGATATGGAAAGAGTAGATAATAATGGAATTGTAGTGGCCATTTAAGGTTAGTGAGAGTAGGCAATGAAGTATATTTAGTTGAAACGGTGGTTCATCAGTGCAGGATCTGGGAAGTGGGAAGGTGAGCAGATCTGAGATGGTGGCTGTTAATAGCTGAGAATAGGGTTTTAGCGTAGAAGAAGGCGAACAGTTTTGGAGATGATTATGACTGCAAAAGCTTCTTTCTTCTCTCAGTCATCTTAAAATAATGTGTCCTTAAGCTCATTAAGCTTAAGTGGACCTATAAGGCCAATATACATATTTCGTTTTTATTTTTGGTTTGATCGTGTAAGCCCAATAGGTCAATTTTTTGTCGATTAGCATTCTACACAAATTAAAGGAATAGAGAATTAGATTTGAGGATTGCTTATGTGGCTTCTTGATAATGCTCTTTATTTGGCTAAGGTGGAGAGGGCTCAAAATCTCCCTTTTATTTAGTAGTAATTAGAGGAAACTCCAGATTACGCTGGTATAATTTTAATATTTTATATTTCTAAAATTAATTAATTTTTTTTTCTTTTTTTAACCATGTGTGTTAACATTTTTTTAAAAACCTACAACATGTCCTGTTTTAAAAATTAGGCGCCTAGCCGATTACACGTCCTAATAAGCGCTGATCGGAGTATATCCACGGCGATTTTGATCAAATCGCTAAAATTAGTCGGTATCCGATTTTTGTCCGCTAAATTGACTAAAATCTGATATTTAACCGATTTTTAAATTCAAAAAGTGAAAAAATAACAAAAAAAAACTGGGTCAAGCATAACGGCCTTAATATAAAGTCCAGTTTTGAAGCCACTACATATATAGAACCTACACTACTCTATTTATAGTTAGTCTTTTTAATCATCACTAGGTTAGACCCGCGCTACACCGCGGGATACTTTTTATAACTATTTTTAGATATATTGATATAATTGTGTTTGAATTCTAATTTAAATTAAAAGAATTTCATTTTTAAAAAGTTGATGATATATAATCTGAACTCTAAAGTCATGCTCCATTAAACATGCTTCTCTTTGAAAAAAAAATTCTACAAGATTAGTGTATAATCATATATCATACATTAATCACTCAATGCTAATTTTTTTGACCCAAATGTCTTTGCTTTACGAAGTCAGCCAGGAAGAAGTGAGAAGATTGAGAAGAAAAAGCTTTTTTATTCTTAAATTTGCTTATCCATTTTTTTAAAAGAAAATCTCCTTAAAAAAATTTAAAGTGGCACTTGGTATTTAAACCTTCAAAGTTTTTTTTTTTTTTTTTTCAACCAAACAATAAAATTAAAAGAGAACTCCACGATTGGTAGCCCAAAGGGGAGGATAGCTGTTTACAAAAGAAGTTTCATAAGGCAAAGATCGTGAAAAGCGGGCCAGACAGACAGCTCTGGCATTGGACTCCCGAGGGATCTTGGAAAGGGTGAAGGAAGGGAATGACGATCTGAGCAATGAGAAATCCTCCATCAAATTCGCGAAGGCCGGCCAGTCGTCTGGAGTCTGCACCATCTCGACTAACTCTGCACAATCCGTCTCGTAGGCTTGACAGTCCACCCTAGCCTCCAAGAGAACCTCCATCGCCCAAATCAGGGCTTGCAGCTCCGCATGAAGGGGCGTAGATCCACGACGAAAACTTCTTGCTCCCAGAAGCAGCGTCGAACCTTCATCATTACAGTACCACCAACCCAGACCCTGAAAAGGATCTGAGCCTTTCCATGAACCGTCTATCTGACAGCATGAGGAAAAGATCCTATCCTCTAAAGGTGGCGTTGGTGCCATGTGTCCTCTCGAAAAAGCTTTGGCCTCCTCCCAAAGTGCTTTATCATTGGCCGCCTGACCGAGAATATCATTTGGTTCAGCCTCTATGCCTTGGAATACCTTTTTATTTCTATCTTTCCAAAGAGACCAAATGATCCATGGAAGCTGTAAAGCTATATCCGTGACACCCGACTGGGAAGATGCCCGCCAAAAAATAAAGTCTAAATTTGCATATATTGAGGCATATGGAAAGCGTTGGGGGTCCAAAGATACCGGAGTCAACTCCCAAATCTGTCGCAACCGAGGACACTCAAAAAGCGCGTGATTTATAGTCTCTGCTGTTAAGTCACATCTTTTGCATCGTGTATCACACCGAATACCCCGATGTGCTAACCGTTCTAGAACTGGAAGAGTACCTGAAGCGATCTGCCAGAAAAAGTGTTGGATCTTCGGGGGGACGTCAAGTTCCCAGGATTGAGCCCTTAAAGCCGTACACGTTGGGCCGTATTCAACTTCCGCAATTAATTCCCGAGCGACCCGATACCCGGTCTTCACCGAGTATTTCCCCGACTTAGTAAAATGCCAAACTAGACGATCCGGTCTATTAGTCTTACTGACTGCCATATTCCGTATAAGCTGTATATCCACGGGATCCATGAATTCCTCTAAGATGGGCAGATGCCAATCCTTCGTAATTGGGTTGATTAAATGATTGACCATCAAATTTGGATGCAATAACCTTCCCCGACCATTAGCTGGTCTGGGTCGTACATCTGGTAACCACGGGTCTCGCCAAACCGAAATAGAAACACCCGAACCTACCGTCCACCGCACACCTTCCTCTACTAAATCTTTAGTTGAATAAATACTCCTCCAGGCAAAGGAGGGATTATATGGTTTTTTTGCCATAATAGGATGTTGATTCCTATAATACCGTCCTTTCATGACCCGAGCCATTAAGGAATCCGGATAGTGAATTAATCGCCAATACTGTTTCGCCAGCATGGCATCATTAAATTGTTCGAGAGCCCTAAACCCCAGGCCTCCATCACATTTCTCTTTACACATTTTGTCCCAGGCCAGCCAATGCATTCCTCGAGCCTTATCATTTGACTTCCACCAGAAGGAGGAGATAGCACTCATTAGTTTAGACGTCAAGTCCTCGAACCTTCAAAGTTTTCAACTCCAATAATAAACTACTAAATGATTTTGTCACTTAAAATCTTGAAAATGGCTTATGTTTTAACAGTCTAAGAAGAAAAGTAAACTTAATGTTCCATACAATGGGCGTTTGAGCTGTCATCTCCTATGTTATATAATATCCATTTTGTATAGGAAAAAAGACTACTTGTAATTTAAATAATATATTTGAGCTGATGCATCATTCTGAAAGCACAAAACATACCTCTCTCTTCTCTAACCAAATCATCTCGACTCGTCAAGCCATAACCAAATCATTTTTAATTATTTTTTAAACTTTTTATGTTTTATATTTTTTGAAATAGTTATTTTAAATATTGTTTAGAATAAAATATGGTCAATTCTCATAAATACTATTAAAATATATATATATTTTTCTAAAAATACAATTCTTAGTTTTATTTTCTAAAAATAAAATTAAAATGTATTTTTCAAAATACCACAAAATTAAAATTAACGTTTTAATATTCAAAACTAAACCTTAAATCCTAAATATTATTAAATCCTATACCTTAAAAACTATACACTAAATCTACGGTCTACCCGAACCTTTTTACACCTTAAAAATCAATTTTTGTGTTTATAGTATTTTTAGAAAAAATAAGTTTTTGTGATATTTTTTGAAAAATAAATTAATAATTGTGTTTTTAGAAAAAAGAACTTGAATTGTGATATTTTAAAGATCTATCATAATTAATAAAGTTTTGATGTGTTCAATGGTATTTTTTTTCTTTTCGTTATGATTTGTTGCATCAATTTTTTAAATTACTCTAATCATCAAACCATAGACAAACAACATTTTGTTTTAACTTGCCGGGGGTATCGAAGATTTTTTTATTTTTTTTAAGGAACACCATAAAAATAAAAGAAATAAAAATCATGGGTGGCATCACTCTTATCCTACAAAAACAAACATATATAGAGAATGGATCAAAAATCTGTAGTCAGTAATTATCATAAGTAAAAAAGCATTATCGCATATGACAAAAATTGCATCTGAATGATTACAAGATAAACCAAAACGTGTAAAACAAACTGTAACTATCTTTACATTCTAACAATAAGTGATGTCATCTCTTAAAACACTGCACTTGTTGACCATTCATGAAATCTATAGAAATACGAACCATTACATAACTGTCTTCTCTGAACTAATAGCAAACGCCCAAAAATAGTGAATCCAACTTATGAAGAGTTCTTTAGAGATTAGAACAAACAAGATACTTGGCCACTTTCTATTAGGTGATAATACATACTACAGAGTAATATTCTACACAAGCCTCTAAATATATTGATGGGAGTTCATAAGGAAACTATATAACACATGACTTTTTTCAAGAAAATAGATTAAACTAAAGATCAGACCAGCAGAAAATAAGTGTCTGTAATATATCATAGAGAATTCTACCAGAAGAGCTTGTTTCTTTTTGGAATGAGTGTGTACAATAAAATCTCTTGAAGCCTCATTCATAAAAGAAGCCAAATTTCATCTTCCATTCCAGCAAGAAACACTCAAAAGGACAAAAAGGGGCAAAACTAAGTTCAAACCAATAACAAATAAGATAGAAAACTAATCCACTCTATCATTTATGTAAATTTAGGTTAAGAATATGAAACCGACACCTTGCAGATAACATTTGCAATCTTCAAATCTTTTTCAAGTTCTCTTACCAAATTCATCTCCTTCACTGTCCAAAAGCGAATATATTAATATTCACAAAACCGAACGAACGTATATAGTCTTCTCAAGACATTGATTTTTTCGTAAGAGGAAAAAAGAAAGTCTTTTCAATTCAAGGTATGTGACCCATCTCTAAGCTTATCTCTGTAACTACCACACATCCCAGCTCAAAACATAAACCCACAAAAGCAATATCGAAAGAGTAATCAACTTTGTAATTCAAAGGGAGTTAGATTAATACCCCTTTCCGAGAATTGGGACGAGGAGCAAGCTCATGGTGACGACATGTCCTTTGTCAATCCAGCGAACAAACCGGTTTTCACTGCTCAAGTTGTCATCTTTACCTGCAAAAAACTAACACAGGGTAATCGATTATGGAAATCTCAAAAAAAAAAAAAAATTCAATTAGATTCCCAAACCTGCATTGGAGGTGAAGCAGTCGAATCAACAGATTGGAAAAGCAAAATCGATCTGGTTTTTTTTTTTTTTTTTTTTTTTTTTTTTTTTTTTTTTTTTTTAAATTTAGAACAGATGGGAAAAAGAAGAAGAAGATATCATGATTTTCTTTTTGGGTTTCAGAATATTATATTTGACAATCGAGCATTGAATAGAAGATAATTATGTGTCCACCTAAACAAAAAAAAACTGATCTGTATTATTGTTATAATTTGATTGGTTACCTATTTTTACTGATGTGTCAGCTTTTGCTTCAATACAAAAGCAGATGTGTCATCACCTGAAGAGAAACACATTTGTACTTTTATTGTATTGATTCCTCTCTCCCAGCAGATGTGGGATACTTTCAAATACACATGTGCACAAGCGTGAGTGTTATTTTCTATCATATCTCTTTATTTTATAATAATAATCATTATTTTTTGCGTACAATTTGTTTTGTTTTATTATTATTTTATTGTAAACAACTAAGGATATATTACAGTGATGAATATAGTATGAAACATATACATTAATTAGTTACCATACTATTTTAAAAAAATCTTATTTTAACTGAAACTTATACTAATAATAAAACTTTCCTAAATAATAATTTATATTTAACATCATATAGTATTATTATTTATTTTTTTTTTGACAACAAAATAGAATCAGCTCAAAAGAGCCAATTTGAGGGAAAGGAGTTCACAAAAAGAATATGCTGTGGAGACAGTCTCGCTTGACGAGCCAGGGAATCAGTTGTGACATTCGCATTACGAGGAACAAAGGATAGAGAGAAGGTAGAAAACTCTGCTCGGTCTATCTTGATATCTTCTAGGTAGAAAGAAAAAGCCGGCCAGTCATGAGGAGAAGACACCATCTTTACCAAATCAGAACAGTCCGTATAGAAAGCCACGTCCCGATAGTTGTGTCCGATCATGCATCGCATAGCCCAAATGAAAGCTTCTACTTCAGCATGTAGTGGAGATAAACTGCGTCGGAAATTGGTAGCTCCCTTATCTGACCCTGAGTGAGGGCCAGAACAAACCCAACCTGCACCTGCATAAGTATCTGACTCCTTCCAAGAGCCATCTACAAAACACCGATAACCTGTAAAACAGGCCGGAAGGGAAAATGTAGGCCCCCTTTGTCGAGAATTAGGGACAGGGGAAGTATGAGGTTGATCACACTACAAGAAAACACGCCTATTGCGATTGAAGAATTCATAGCAAATCCCTCGCAAATAGGCAAAAACGAGGGAATTGCGAGGAACACACTTCCCTCGCAAATCGCTCCTCGCAAATTGGTCAACGTTGCAAATCCCTCGGAATTTTTGCGAGGAAAAATTTGCCCTCGCAAAAACAACGCAAATTGCGAGGGACAATATCAATAGCAGATTCCTTACAACTTCATTCAAGCAATTCCCTCGCAAACTTTGCGATGGCTTTGCGACTTATATGTCCGTCGCAACATGATGAATTATACATTTTGTAATTATGATTATTTTCAAATTATGCAAATTAATTATGATTATTTTCTAATTATGCAAACTAAAAGTCATAATTAGCCAAAAAACTTTTAATTAAAACTGAAAACAAACTTGTAAATTACAAAATGTTGTTAAAATTACACAAACATAAGTTCAAAACATATATAAATTGAAACACAACTACAAGTTCAAGTTCAAGAACAAGAGACCATCACACAGAAGTAAAGTTCAAGAACAAGAGACCCTACGATGGTCTCGTGGTATCTCCTGCTGCGGTATCAATGGTGGCATCAGTCTCAGGTCTGGAAAATCTTGCAGCAAATTCAAGGTCCTTCTCAGATAGACAATCGAAGTAGGCATCGTAGCAATGCATCTTCTGAGTATTTTGTTGCAACTTCAATGCATAATCTTCTAACTGAGTAGACTGACTCGCAAGAACAGCTTCGGCCTGAGAAAGCTTCTCAGCTAGAATGACTGGATCTTCAGTCGGAGTAGGCGTGAGAACAACATGAGCTGAAGATGCTTCACTTTGCATATTACCGACTCCATATATCCTGTTTTTCTTCTTCGGAGCAACCTGCAAACAACAAAAAACAGAGACACAATGTAAAGTTCAAAGATATGAAATAAGTGAAAACCAAAACACAATGTAAAGTTCAAGAATTTACCTCAGCAAAAATTCGGTTCTTCATACTAACTGACAATCCGCCAGAAGCACTACTCTCTATATTGTCCCCTGAGCATAGCCCAGTTTCAGTCTCAGTTATCCTCGATGACACTTCATTGTATACCTTCTCAGATAGTCCATCCACAAACGACCCATCAGGTTTCCTATGAGTATCTTCTAGGACTTTCAAGAAATCAGGAAGTGCCTCACCAGTCATCTCCGACTAAACAAAGATATGAAACAACAAAGTATTAGACTAAAGCAAGAATTTATAAGTAATTGTACTAAATAACTAACTTAACATACTTACATGTTTTCGTGCACGGGCTTTAAAAGAGGTCTGACCAGACCGGTGTTTATGCATTCCAGTGCCATCAGGATCACTGTATCGAGCATTTCGACTGTTGATACTCTTTTCCTCAGATTTTGGTTCAGACCAAAACTTGACCAAGCCTTCCCATACTTTAGGATCAAGCCGCCGCGGCATTGCATCATCACCTTTTACTCTCCACTTAGACTTCCACCGAGACACTTGATCAGTCATCCGGATCTTCAACTTGCTTTCAAACTCGGCTCGAACTCTCCCATTGATAGAGTGGTCCTAGTTATATGTTTGCTTGTAAAAACATAACATGAATCAGAATCATAATCAAATCAAGTAAGTAAAAACAAAATCTGTAATTTAAACACATCAACAAACATTTAACTTACCGCAAACGTTTCAAACCACCGGTTTACAACCGCACCTGGTGTTTGGGTCCAATTGGCATGAACTTCTTTGAAATCTCTTTCAAAGATGGCCCGAACAGTAGCAGCAACCGAAGGATCCTGGTCAAACCTACAAAACACAAGAAAAAAAGGAATGAAGATCAATGAAAATAGATCTAAAAAATTAGACAACCCTAACTACATTCTTACCATAGAGTACCCGAAGGGCGTTTAGGGTCCAGTTTCTTTAAGCTAGCACGACCGGGACTTGCAAGTAGCTCTTCCAAAGTAAAAGAAGAGGTCTGAGGAGACACATCGTTGACACGCGAAGTCGAATGCTGTGGTGGAAGATGATCTTCCACCACCGGTGAGGTTCCTTGACGATTATCTTGGATCATCGGTGAGGTACCTTGCGAGGAGGCGGGAGAAGCTACCCTTGGAGCAGAGGTAGAAGAAGGTAACCTTCGAGAAGGGATGGGAGGAGATAGCCCTTGAGAAGATATAAATCTTCTGTAAACGTTTTGGCCACCAGAATGATTTTGGTTCTCTTGAGAAGACATCTAAAAAACAATTCCAAAAAACTAAATTAAAACCCTCAAATTCGATATAATTAGAACCCTAAAAACAAATTATCAAAATAATTTAAAATAATTAGTCAAATAAACTTTCAAGTATATTATAAGGTCCAATGGCCTCATCATACTCTTTTCTATCATAAAAATTTCCAAAATTGTCTAATTTTGCATCTTCCTCTAATCATTAACTATCTTCTACACTATATCATACATATGTTCATTACATTGAGACAAATATTCCAACATCGTCCAATTCTCTAACAATTTTGTGTTACACTGTCCTATCTTTGATTATAAGTCTTGAATTCATCTTTTTAATCATTAATAGTAATGTAATTAGTCTTCAGGGTTTAGGGTTAGGGTTTAGGGGTTAGGGTTTAAAGTTGTCATTTGCGAGGGAATTGCTATGATTTGAGTAATTTGCAATGGATTTGCGACTAATTTGCTTTATATATAGCAAATCCGTCGCAAGCTTGTCGCAAATCTTGAATATCTTATTTATAAAAACCATCAGAATAATTTATTTCAGAATAATTCACCTTATGAACACATTGAAATATATTTCAGAATAATTATATTAAGTTTTGTAATATTTATATATAAAAAAAAATTCTTAATTTTGCAATGGATTTGCTATGGCTTTCGTAAATCACTCGCATGTCCATAGCAATTTTACTATGGATAATGAGCAGCGATTGATTTGCGAGGAAGGTGACTTTGTCGTAAATGCCTCGCAAATGAGCAGCGAATTTGCGACGATTGGCTTCCTCGCAATTTTGTGATGGCTTTGCTAGGGCTTTTTTGTTTCTCGTATTTTCCTCGCAAATCCACCGCAAATTTGCGAGAGCTGTTGTCCGTCGCAACAGTTCCTCGCAAAACGCGTGTTTTCTTGTAGTGTCACCATCCTCAACCTCCACCTGAGCCTGCAACCAGACCGTTGCCTCTCCCTCCGCCAATCGAACAACCTCCAGGGGATTATCCATAACATTCTCAAAGACACGAGCGTTTCGCGCTTTCCAAATATACCACATAATCCACGGAAAAGCAACTATCTGTGATCCCGGATTAGCCGAATCCAAGAAATGATCCACATTAGCATAAACAGACTCCGTCGGAAATGAAACCGAGTCTACAGGGACCTGAGCTAAAGCCCACACCTGTCTAGCCGGTGGACACCGGAAAATAGCATGATTAATCGTTTCCTCCTCCGCCCCACAACGGGCACACCCAGAATCACATGCAAAACCGCGACGCTGTAGGTTGGCCGAAACCGAAATACATCATGTCAAGACCTGCCACATAAAATGTTTTATCTTCGGTGGACAGGAAACACCCCAGACACCCGCCAAAAGGGGGGTTATCTCTGGACCCACACGAGGGACCGTAGTAGCCTGTGAACTTGCCAACCGTTCGGTGTCATACCCAGATTTAACTATATACTTACCGGATTTTGTAAAGTGCCAACCCATGGAATCGGGTAGCCGAGAACTCCCTAGAGGGATAGCCCCTATCAGATCAACATCTTCCGGGGCGAAATGCTCCTGGAGTATATCCATACGCCAAGAATTTGTGTGACAATCAATTAAATGAGAGATTTTAAGAGAAGGATCTTTAAGAGGACCCTTACTGGACGCTGGTCTTGGGGATTGAGCCGGCACCCAGGGGTCTGTCCATACCAAAATGGAGTCCCCTGAACCAACCCGTAAAATAAGCCCTTTATTAACCAAAGATCTAGCGGAAATAATGCTTCTCCACCCATAAGAAGGAGAATATGAATGTATCGGTTCCAAAGGATTGGAATTTCGATAATACCTGCCTTTGCAAACACGAGCAAACAAAGTATCCGAAGCCTCAATCAGCCGCCACAATTGCTTTGCCAACAAAGCCGTATTAAAAGCATCAAAATTTCTGAAACCCAAGCCCCCCAATTGCTTACTACAACAGAGCTTATCCCAAGCTAACCAATGCATCCCCCCAGACTGTCCTGAAGTACTCCACCAAAAATTTGCCACGGCACTCGTGAGCTTTGACGTTATTGTTTTGGTAACCGGAAACACGACATTACAAAAGTCGGAACCACTGTAGCTACAGACTTGAGCATCACCTCTTTTCCTCCCTTAGAGAGAAGTTTCGCCGACCAACCCGTCGTTCGACCCTGAAGCCGATCGCAAACAAAAGAGAAAACCTTTGTCTTGGACCCACCCAGACTCTCCGGTAATCCTAGATATGATCCCATACCACCCAAATTCGTTATTCCCAAAATCCCCTGCATCTCCGTCCGTACAGCGTCACCCACCTTATGGCCAAATTGGATTGAAGATTTAGCAAAATTAATTTGTTGGCCCGAGACTGCCTCATATTGTTTTAAGATATCCAAAATTACACCACATTGAGCCCTATCGACCTTGCAGAAAAATAGACTATCATCCGCAAATAACAAATGCGTAATCGGTGGACACTTATTCACGACTTTGATCCCTGTAATTAGTTTATCCCGCTCTGCCTTCCGGATATTTGCCACTAAGACCTCTGTACACAAAATAAACAAATAAGGGGACAACGGATCACCCTGCCTTAAACCCCGCTTTGGGACAATCCTACCATTGGGTTGCCCATTAAGAAGGACCTTGTATTCAACAAAAGTAACGCAAAACATAATTCTGGAAATCCACGTCTCCGCAAAGCCCATTTTCCGTAACAGAGCCTCTATAAAACCCCATTCCACCCGATCATACGTCTTACTCATATCTGTTTTGATTGCCATAAATTTACCTTTACATGAAGGATTTGTCCTCAAACCATGAAACATCTCCTGAGCAATAAGGATGTTATCTGAAATCAAATGTCCTGGAACAAAAGCGGATTGTGTTTCCGAAATAAGTTCAGGTAATACTACTTTTAACCGTTGACACATAATTTTTGAAATGAGCTTATACCCCACATTACACAAACTGATAGGCGGCATCTCCGCCATCCTGGTAGGCTTGACCACCTTCGGAATTAAACAGATATGCGACCTATTCAAACTTTTATCAAAAACTCCCTCTACAAAGAACCGATTTACCATAGCCACCAGATCCTCTTTAACCACTCTCCAAGCCTTCTGGTAAAACAAAGCAGTCATCCCATCCGGCCCAGGGGCCTTATCCGGGGACATCAGGAATAAAGCTTTACGAACCTCCGCCTCCGTTGCCGGTGCCATTAAACTCTCATTTACCTCATCCGTTATTACCACCTGCACCTCACGGAGAGCATCCGCAAAATTAGTCGGATTAATAGAAGTAAACAGTTCCTCAAAATACGATACCGCCATCGTGCAAATATCGTCTTCCTTTGTTAACCAAACATTATTTCTATCATAGAGACCCGTGATCCGGTTCCGAGCCCGTCTCTGCTTAGTTTGAGCTTGAAAATACTTTGTGTTTTTATCCCCCACCCGCATCCATCGATTGCGACTTTTTTTTATACCAATAAATTTCCTCATCATTATAGGCATCCCGCAGACGTGTGGTTAAATCAGTAATGACCTCCGAAGGAACCGCATCATCCGCTTGAGCCACAGCTAACTGGCGTTTAAGATCCTCAATAGTATCTCGTCCGAATGGAACTAGCGTTTTACGCCAATGAGAAATGGCTCGTCGGCAATTTACAATCTTGTCCAGAAAAGTTGTCGGACCCGCATCTTGTCCCCCATTCCACCCCTGCGAAATAGTCTCCATCACAGCCCTATCCGGAAATAAATCGTGCCAGTCTTCATTACCCAGAGCCCTATCCAAACAACACCGGATTGGTTTTTTATCACGCCAATCCTTCCAAGATAAACAATCTCCCAGATACGGAAATTCCAAAAAACCACAATCCCGAAGCATCCCATTAAAAGAGAGGAAGGAAGAAGCATGGCGAAGCTTCCCCCCTCTCTTCTCATGATTTCCTGTTAACTCATTGAGATCTCCTACAATGAACCATGGAGTCGACCGAACAGAACTAATCCGCAATAATCTTTCCCAAACGAGGTCCCAATTTTTAGGGTCCGGATCCCCATAAATAAAAGTTAAATGAATAACTCGACCATTATAGACAGTCTCGACATCAATTAAACGGTTTGACTCAAATAAAATTGACACATCAAAAACTTCTTTATTATAAAAGAGGGCCAACCCTCCACTAGAACCAATTGGTTCCACAGTTTTTAAATTTTTATAGCCAAAATGGCCTACAAATTGTTCCAAAAAAGAAAAAGATTGCTTAGTTTCTATAAGAAATAAAAAATCAGACCTATGCTTATTCCATAAGTCCGGAAGATTTCCGATAGTGGCCTTATTCCCGAGACCTTGACAGTTCCGGTTAGTTCCCGTATAATTCTCGTATAATTCCCGATAGTATTACTTTAAATTATAAAATAAAAAAATATTAAAAATTAGTCCCGGTTAATTCCCGTATAATCTCTGATTTCTCTTCTAGGCGTTAGGCCCATCCTCGCTGCCCGACTAGCGCCTAGCAATTTTCAAAACAGGCGGTAGTACACTATATTTGTGTGTTTTTTTTTTCTTTTGTAACTACTATTTAAAATTTTTGTGAATATTTTTTTTTACTCCTTACAATTAGTCTAAAATGCTTTTTTAATTTGTATATCTCACGTACGTTATTTGTAGTCAATTTAAAATATAATGAACTGTAATACCTGTATTATGAATTAATTTATAGTATTTCATTTATGGGCATCCGTAGTCTTTTCTTGTATAGAATTACTAGATTAGAACCCGCCCGATGTACAGGTTTAGAATTTTTAAAATAAAACTAAATTAGCAAAAAAATAAAAAAAAATAATTTTTAATATGTAAAAACTATTTACAAAAGTCAATAGATACACCAAAGTGTCCAATGTGATATTTGGTGTAAAAGGTGTGAGTCTCTGGTTGAGACTATTAATCATGTTTTCTTTGAATGCCCTCGCTCTTGTGAAGTTTGGGATTTATCTCCGACTCCTGTCTCGTCAGAGGGTTTTCCATACGAGTCAATGTACTCGAATTTGGATTTTGTTTTCTGGAGAGATAAGTTAGCCTGGGAAGAGGCGCTCTCTTTTATGGCGGTCATGTCAGCTCCATCTCTATCTTTGGATGTCCAGATTTCTTCACCTCGTTGTCAGATTGATGGTTCTTGGAAAGCAACCAATTTGCATTCAAGATTGGACTGGTGGTGTTGCATTGGTGAAGAGTGAACCTTGTTGTTGAGGGCCAAGTCTCTAAGACGGAGCTCCTCCCCCTGCATTCGGAGTTAGAAGCGTTTTACTGGGCCATGGAGCGGATACGTGCTGCAGGGATTGCTTGTCAACATTACGAGACTGATTGTGCTGAGTTACTCACTATGATTCAGTCCTCTAAAGATTGGCCGTCCTTCTCCACATGCTCTATGAGTTCAACTCGCTGGAGTCCTTCCAACTATTCTTCATCTCTTGGATCCCGTGTGCGTCAAATACGAAGGTGAATTGTCTTGTCCGTGCTTCGCGTTCTCTTATTTATGAAGTTTCTTTTGTAAACCCCTTCCCTCCGGATTGGGCAACTCACAATGGAATTTTCTTTCAATTTATTGTTTGCATGAAAAAAAAAGTAAACAGATACACTTTTAGTTAAGAAAATAGTTGTGGATGAGTTCAAATTTATTAAAATTATATTAAATTTAAAAAAGAATATATACTTATTTAATTCTTTTCGTAAGTAAAAACAATGTATAAAAGTAAAGAGATAAACTTTTAGTTATAGAAAATAATTGTTTTTTTTGCTATAATACACTAATGTATATCCAATTACAAAATCTACATTACCACTTGAAGTGTATTTATACACACAAATATATTTATACTATTAAAAGGGAAGCATTTTTAATAAGTAGACATAGAGTTTAAGATTATTACAATGAAATGCCACTTAAATAGGAATAAGGATATGTATAATCTTGAAGTCAAACAGAAATAATTAATGATAAACTGTAGAGCCAAACAGTTATAGATGTGATTAAATGGATCAGTTATAAATGCTTATCCAAACAGAATTTTTTTAAAAATAAATTTAATCAATTTCGTTTGATATATAAGGAAATCAAAATTTAATTCTACATGCATATAAATAGAACCGATAATTACTCAATGTATTTAGAAGTTGTTTAAAGTTTGCTTCCATAATAATCAAAAGAATTAAAATTGAAATTATATATAAGTAAACATATTTGATTTGCTTTTATAATGTGAGATATTTATGGAAACAACGAATCAATTTAATACAATTAAATAAAAACAAATAATTATTTAGTTTAAATTTTGCAATATTTCCTTAACAAAATGAAAGTAATTAATTATGATTAGTATAGATAGAAAAAAAAATAAAAATCGAAATTATATATATGTAAACAAATTTAATTTGATGATATATTAAAAGATATAGAAAAGTGTATGTCGAGTCCCACATCGGCTAGATATATTGAAATATGGTTCAACATCACTATAAATAGAACTTATACTCTTTAAAATTACGAAGGAGCAGGAGGTGATTATTTATCAAGCGTCTAAATTTAAAAGTTAGTTCAGCTTTTTATTTGAGTATATATAATATAAAACTTTTCAAAATTTCAAAACATTATAATATTTATTTTTGAAAAGTTTCAAATATTATAAATATTGAGACTTTTGAAAAGTACACATATTATAAATATTGAAACTCCATTGAAAGTTAAAAAATATTATAATAATTAAACTCTATTAAAAATTTAAGTAATATTAATATTTTAACTCTATAAAATTTTAATCTATAAAAAAGTTAGAGTTAAACCTGTAATATAATAAACTACAATTTTCGTTCTTTGTAAAATACCAATGTATAATTGCGAGTCTTTGGAAGTTGTTTTGTTCCTTAATAACTTTAAACAACTAAATTCGAAATTGTATATACTTAAACTTATTTGGTATGGTTTTATCGGCCTGTAAATAAAAAAAAGGTGTCATTTATGTCTTATTATAACTTTAGAACGAGAACAAAAAAAAGACTAAAAAAAACAAGAGGGAAACCAAGAATTCAAAAAAAAAAACTAACCACCAAGTTAAAAAAAAAAAAAAGATTATGCTCCTTAGAAATTTTAAAAAGCCAAAGAAACTAATCTCTATGATCCATTGAAAATAAAAACTCATAGGCTCCGATTGATAACCTACCAAGGAACAAAAATAACGAGGAGGAATAAGAATAAAAAAGAACAATCCAGAAAAGAAAAAATGATAAAACATGAATGAATAAGAAAATCTATTCCTTATAAAATTTGAAAAGAAACAATTTTCTTCCTATGATTCTTAAAAAAAAAAGACAGTTGGAATAGTGTAGGGGCCACATGTTAAAATTCGAAAAATAAATTACTTCTAAATGGTAATAAAAACAAGGAACAACATATTCCATTCAATTTCTTTTTTAAAAATGGCCAGTTGCACCCATAAGCCATAATCATTACAAATTAGAATGATCAAACATATACTATGAAGTATGAACTGGCTAATTGAATAATAGAAAATTGAATTAAACAAAGTTGAATTTTTAAGAAGAGGTTAATTTATTTTTAACTGTAGCATACATGGATCAGTTATACTTCAAATATTTAATGAGAATTTCGGATTCATGTGGAAAAATATTATTTTCTTTTTGATTAGACAAACAATTAGACACACATAATATGAGAAAAGAGACAAAAAAAAAACAAAACTACCCTTGATTTTAGAAATGTTATGTAGAGTCCCACATCAGACTATATGAAAAAAAGAACTAGATACTTTGTCCAATAAATAACAGTTTCACGTTAGCATGAAAATTGAGTTCCAAAGATTTGTTGATCCGGTTTAACCAGCTCACCGGTTTAACCATGGTTTTTGGATCTTAAAAGTTTTTTTTTTCCTATTTTTGATGTGTTTTAAGTATATCACCAGACTGGAACACTAACCATGTCGCGGTTAGACCGCTCTGCCTAGCCGGTCTGGTCCGGGTTTAAAAGTATTGCTTAAGAGAAATATATATAAGATGAGATGGGTTGGTAATATATTTGAAAATTTTCATTGACATATTTATTATAAATATTTAGACAAGAAAATGGATACAAAACGGAAACTGGTAATTCGGAAAATAGACAACATTATCAAAACTACTATGGTAAAATAGGATAAGAGAATTTTGGGTGACGGGATAAAATCAAATAATTTGGATAGTTCATCAACTTGCTTACTGGGACGAATTTGACCCGCTTGAAAATTTACATCACCCATTTTAGGAAGTTTTTATATTTTTGACAATTTTTGCTTATTTGACACTTCACGGGTTTGATAAAAAATTAACCCGTCAAAAAATCCGATTTACACTTGATTCAGGTCTATTGCCATATCGATCCAAATTTTATGGTAACTAAAGAACGATTGGTTACAAGATGATAGTAAGTAAATCAAATTATAAAAACTTTGTTTAAAAAACATGGCCAGAAAATAAAGATAATGATACACCACATTTTTTTTACTAATTGTTGTCTCGAAATAAACATACCATATTTTAACATAGGTGTCATTATAAATAACAAAAAAAGATCAGATAAATTTTTTTCTAACCCGAATAAAAAAATCAAATAATTTTCTTTAAAAAAATTACAAACATAACCCCATACATACGTAATATATTATAAATATGATAGCAAATTTAGTTTTTGAAATCAACCCCGCACGTAGGTGCGGGTCCGAACCTAGTTTTACTGTTAAAATATACTCATTATTATTTACTACTACCAACAAATTGTCTTTATGAACATATTAAATAACCTACTATATGTTTGTTTACTTTAACATTTTTATAGTTACAAAAACGCATATGTTAATCTTACATACTCCTATCTTATATGTTATAATAGCAGTCGTTTTAAATAAATTATTTGATTGGTGAAATAAATATGAAACAATCTATTTTTATTTTAAATCTTTTACTTCAACAATCTTTTTCTTTATGTAAAGGTAAGTATTTACATTTTTCTAGAAACAGTAGTTAGTTGTATAATTTTCACAATCATATTTTTTTATCTTATATAAAAGTAATCATTTTTCTTGTAAAATTAGTAACTTAAAATTAAAATAAGTAAACAATATTACAATTTCGATTTTTTGATATATATATATATATATATATAGTTTCCTTATAATGATCTTTTCTTTTATGGTAGGTTTTGAATTTTTACATTTTTATTTTATAAAAAAAAATTAGAATTGACATGTGTCAACATCTGAATGATATAATTGACACGTGTCAAAATCTTGTTAATTAGTAATTTTGATATCAAGCTTTATATAATAAGACTAGATAAGGACCCGCCCGATGTGCGGGTTTAAAGTTTTGTAATTAAATTTAAATTTAATAAAAATATATTTAAATTTATTGTACATTATAAATTTTATTTTTGCTATAATATACTGATTTATATTCATATACAAATCTTTTATGTATGTTACCATTAAAAGTGTATTTTTTACACTATGTATATTGTATGTTACAAATATATAATTTATTATCACCTATTATATGAAATCACTAAAATTGTTAGCTCAAAAAACATTTTGAATGAAAAATAAATTACATCACAGTAGTGCATGACCAACCATGGAGAGAACATCGGTTCTACCCTCCTCTCTTATAGAGAAAACATCGGTTCTGCCCTGCCCTCCTCTCTTATGGAGAGAACCATGCGTCCAAACTCCTCCACCATGGAGAGAACTTTGGCGCCGTCTTCCTCGCATGGGAAGATAACCTTGCGTCCAACCTCCCCCATCTTCCTCCCTTTAGGATATAACCTTGCGTCCAACCTCCCCTATCT
The DNA here is from genome assembly GCF_030686135.1 of Camelina sativa. Taxonomy (NCBI): domain Eukaryota; kingdom Viridiplantae; phylum Streptophyta; class Magnoliopsida; order Brassicales; family Brassicaceae; genus Camelina; species Camelina sativa. The sequence goes on from NC_141888.1 coordinate 11,740,020, forward strand.
TTCTGCCTTGGAGAGATAACCTTGCGTCCAACCTCCTCCATCATAGAGAGAACCTCGGCTCTGCCCTCCTCCTGTGTGGAGAGAAAATGTTCACTTCTTTTAGCAACCAATGAAACTAAAGACCATTTTCTAACGTCACAAAATCTTTTGATAGTAACTAATGTTAAATTTTCCAATGTATTCATGGAAGTTTATTTGACACACCATGATGTAGCCTCTGTCTCCGAGCTCCTATGGATCCAGCAACAGCAATTTATGTTTTTCCAATCTATCTATGTTTGCTGTAAGCTTGTCTTTGATTAGCCTATTTTATCCAACCATTAAGTTGATGGTCTTCTCCTCTTTATCTCATTTTGGGATTCATATATTACCGTGCTTGTAATTGAACGAATGGTAACAATTATGCTTGCACAAAAAAAAAGTTATATGGCCAACCAATCAATGTTGAAAAATTAGAAGAAAATTAATTTGACATAATTAAATAAATAATAGAAAATTATAAGCACGGTAATATATGAATCTCAAATAATTCAAAGATGAAAATATAAATGAAATAAAACAATCTAAAACTACTACAATAAATTTTAAAATACAGTATTAGTCTATTAGAAAGAGAAGATGCATATATTAATCTTCCATTTTTTGGGATCAACATATTCCAAACTATAAAAGGAGAAAGTAGGCTGGTGGTGCTGCAGTGGAGAAGATACTACGCTTCTATTGGGAGCACGGAATCAACGAAGAAGTCTTACTCCCTTACACGCGGAATTACAAGCACTGATATGGGCTATGGCTTCTTTATTGGAGGCGGGAGTTGGTTGCCAGACTTTCGAGACGGACTGTGCAGAGTTAGTTGCGATGGTGCAGACGCCGGACGATTGACCCACTTTCTCAAATTTGCTGGAGGACTTTGCTTTGTTCCGTACTTCTTACCCTTCCTTCACCCTAGTCAGGATACCACGAGAGGTCAACGTAAGGGCGGACTGTCTTGCTCGATCTTCACGTTCTCTAACCTCTGAATCATCTTTTGTAAATTATTTTCCTCCTGTTTGGGCAACCAATCTTGGAGTTTTATTTTAATTTATTAATGTTTGGTTGAAAAAAAAAAAAAGGAGAAAGTAGGAGTATATTTCTCTTTTGAACTAATCTATTTAAGTTGTTGATAAAAAAAAGTTAATATATCTTACTCACAATAACTATTATTGAATGTATTTTAAAACAACTAAACATATTTTATTATGTTCATTTTACCCACGCATTGCGTGAGACTTTTTCTATCCCAAACAATTTATATGATCTTGACTTTTCGTTATTTTCCAGTTTTTGTTTCTATCTGTAGTGCTCATGTTTGAAAATTCTAATTGAGTTTGACACATTGAAATGAACTCTTCCTCTCTCTATATATGACAAAGATATGAGAGAATACATATATTTATATATATATATATATATTTTTTCTTTTAAGATTAGGCCAAGGATTTCAATATTACGTAAGATTGTGTTTGTATAAGTTTAATTATTGTAGAATTTTTAGATTTTTCTTTAGGATAACTACGTGTATCTTTATTGTAAAATTATCTGTATGCTTTCTTTTATGTTTTTGAGTTATGGATTTTTTTTGTTTGGATGATTCTTTTTCCGTTAGAATTACAAAATTGTATAATTTACAACATAATAATAAGATTTTATTATTATTTTAACAATCTACAACATAATAATATTTTGAAAAATATTGTGATCTTATGAATTAGTAACTTTTACAACATAATAATAAAATTTTAGTATTATTTTAATAATCTACAACATAATAAGATTTTGACACATGTTGCCATCTTATGAATTAGTAACTTTTGAAACCATACTTTATATAATAAGATATGTTATAATTGTTACAAAATTGTCCCTAGTCTGTTTAATTGAACGGAATGTCAGGATTTTTTTCTTCTCTTATTCTATTTTGTCTCAAAATATTGCTCTTTTCTGTTATAATTGTTATTTTGTAAAATATATCAAGTATGTAATAATTGGTTTTTAGTTCGCTTGATCATGATTGTAATTGAAACAACCCTTCCCGTTTTTTTTTATACCTTAATTTACTAGTGGTCCCATACCCACTAACATCCTAACAACAATCAATAACCGTGGATAACTAAATAAAACAATTCCATTAATCCAATAAAATTCCAACATAAATAATCCAATAACCAATAACACCATAATCCAAACAAGGAAATAACCAAAAGCTAACATCCTACAATGTTCCAATGACTTAATCTAGCAACCTAACAACAGCTAGACCACAATCAATCAAGCCTCTAGAACATCCTCCTCCTCATTGCCTTTGATTCCATGATCACACTTTGCCTTTACCTGCACACCACAAACAACAATTGAGATGCGTAAGTATTATCATAAATACTTAGTGAGGCCGTCCTCCCATCTACTGGGTTATACACACAAGCATATGAGACTCCCAAGTCAACAAACAACAAGAACATAATCAATACATCAAACCAGGAAAACAAGACTCGGCAGGTACTAGTGTCGACCGATGCTAACTTGGTGTCGACCGATGCTACAGGAACTGGTGTCGACCGCTGCTGAATGGTGCCGATCGATGCTACTCAAGACGGTGCCGATCGATGCTCCTCAAGAGTGGTATCGATCGATACCTCTTCTGCAGACACGATCCGCGCGAAACTCAGCGACGAACTCTGATTCCAATCAACACAAATTCGACTCCAAACACGTCTAACCACCTCGGAATGCACTAGAAATCACAAATACAATGTACCCAAGCAAGCAAACACCACAAACCACAAGGAATCACACAAAACAAAGGAGATCTCATGCTTAGATCAACCATGGTCAAGCACTCACCTCAAAATACGGAAGGAAAAGGTCGAAGAACAGTAGAGCAACTCCTTAGGAAGCTTCTCCTTCGTTCCCAGCAACAGAAAACTCAAGAATAGCCAGCAATCACACTAATCTCTCTTAGGAATCTCAAGAACACACTTTTCTCCCTTTTTCTCTCCAAAAACACAAAACGGCGACAGAGGAAAAAGACTAAACCCTTATTTTGTCGATTTCCCCTTTAAATACCCGGTTAAACCACTAACCAAACCATCCCAATCGAAAAATCGCGAATTAAATCAAACCGGTCGAACCCAGAAATTAGTGGTGTCGATCGATGCCACTAGGGTGTCGATCGACACTCCTCCCAAAATCACAAAATCTGGTTCGCAGATGTTACAGTTCTCCCCCACCAATATGGATTCGTCCTCGAATCCCGCAATCCCGTCCATCTGCCAAGGACCTCCGTGCCACCGTCAGCACGGCCCGCACGTCCCCAGACCGGACTAAACACCGTCAGCCAAGGTTTCCCGTGCCACTGTCGCAACAGCCCGCACACCTCTGACTGACCCTCGAGGTCTCCCTCTAGTCAATATACTCGCATCATAAACACTATTTGCTCACAACTCAGTGCTTCCCCCGTCCGTGGTCGCAACCAACGAATCATGCCGGCTCGCTATCAGGCCAACCGCCTTAAGCTACGGCATCCAGGAAGTCACTCACACACACTCCCCCCGCTCTCGGGTCGCAACCCTCGAGACATACCGGCTCACTGCCGAGCCTCGGCTCACAGCTACGGTATCCAGGGAGCCTCACATATCCCGCTCTTGGGTCGTCACCCTCAAGCGCGCTCTCGGATCGTCATCCGAAGCAACATACCACTCCCACTCTCTGGCCACAAAGTCCATCGAGCTATCGGTATCACGTGAGTTAGGCCCGCACGGCCTTGAGCAAAACAAATACTGATGCCAACGAGTATCTCGCGGCTAGATCTACCTCAACATTTCCACAAAACTTTCCTTTTTAGAAACTTTCTGATTCTGGAAACCTTCCTTTTGTGGAAACTTTCTATTTAGGGAAACTTTCCAAAAATAGAAACCCGAGCTATTTCTCTTTTCCCATGACAACAACAGTCAAACATAAAGAAAAATACTCATCTTATTAATCTCAAAAATGTCATAATCGTTACAATCTCAACGAAAATACATCAGAAAAAGCAAAAATACAACAACCAGAGCCATCAACCCGCATCCCGAGCACCACCTCATCTTGATACTTAGTCGCACAACCAACCACCCCTAAGCGACCAAATATCAAGAGAGATGGGCTGGAATACTCTGTACCCGCTCCAGCCACGGACTACAACTCGGACCCGGCTAGACAAGCTCAAGTCGCGGTCTGCTTCTCAAACCACTTCTTAAACCTTGCCTTCATCCTCGCCTCGGGCTCCCAAGTCTGCTCCTCTACTCCGTCACAGTCCCACAGGACTATCATCAAAGGAATCTTCTTCTTCCGAAGTTCTTTGACTCTCCTCTCGAGCACCCTCAATGGCCTCGCCTCTAAAGTCATGTTAGGCTGAAGATCCTCAGGAATCTTAGCCAACAACTGATCACCCTCGTGAAGACACTTCCTCAGCATCGACACATGAAATACCTTGTGGAACGCACGCATAACCTCAGGGAACTCCACCGGTATGCCACTGGTCCCACCCGCTCAACCACTCTGAACGGACCCATGTACCTTGGACTCAACTTAGTCTCTTTCAATGACCTGTTTGGACCCCGCAACATGGCCATCTTGAGGTACACTCTATCACCAACCTGAAACTCAAGATCCTTTCTCCTCTTATCAGCATAGCTCTTCTGCCGATCCTGAGCCTCCTTCATGTTCAGCCTCAAAACCCGAATCTTCTCCGAGGTCTCCTGAACAAAATCTGCACCAAATATGCTCCTCTCCCCCACCTGAGTCCAACATAATGGTGTACGACACGGCCTCCCATACAGGGCCTCATAAGGAGCCATCCCAATACTAGCCTGGTAGCTGTTGTTATAAGCAAACTCCACCAAGCTCAAGTGATCTGCCCAATGACCACCCCAATCCAGCACACACATCCTCAATAATTACTCCAAAATCTGGATCATCCTCTCTGACTGACCGTTCGTCTGAGGATGATAGGCTGTACTCAGATGCACCTTCGTGCCCATCTCTGCCTGAAACGCCCTCCAAACACCGAAGTGAACTTGGAATCTCTATCAGACACAATACTAGCAGGCACCCCGTGCAATCTGACTATCTCTCTCACGTACTTCTTGGCCAAAACCGCTGCTCCATCAGTTTTCTTGATGGCCAGGAAATGCGCAGACTTAGTCAAACGGTCCACAATGACCCAAATAGCATCAAACGTCCTAGACACAGGCAAACCCACCACGAAGTCCATCGTGATCAAATCCCACTTCCATTCTGGAATAGGCAAACTCTGTAATAAACCACCAGGAACCTGATGCTCCGCCTTCACCAGCTGGCAAGTATCACACCTCGCCACCCAGTCGGCTACGTCCTTCTTCATCCCGACCCAGTGATAATACCGCTTGAGGTCACGATACATCTTGGTCGCCCCTGGATGAATAGAGAACTTGCTCGAATGAGCCTCTCTCAATATCTCCTGCCTCAAAACCTCACCCTTCGGCACACAAATCCGACCATGCACAAGGATAGTACCATTAGCAGAAACCTGATACTCTGCACCCGCAGCCTTAGAGGCATTCACCAGCCCCTCATCGCTCTCCTGAGCTAACCTCACTCTGCTAAACAAATCCGCTCTATCAGCTGCCTCCAAACCCAAAGGTTCCTGTGAGATAGCACACAAGCTCAATGCACTAATCTCACCTACCAACACCTCCATATCCTGCTCCTGAGCCGAAGCCACCCGCTTCCGACTCAAGGCATCTGCAACCAGATTAGCTTTACCAGGATGGTAAGCTATGTCCAAATCGTAATCCGCTACTAACTCCATCCAACGCTTCTGCCTCAGATTCAGCTCAGGCTGAGTAAAAATGTACTTTAGACTCTTGTGATCTGTAAATACATGTACCTTCCCACCATACAGATAGGATCTCCAAATCTTAAGAGCAAAGATCACTGTTGTCATCTCCAAATCATGAGTAGGATAATTAGCTTCATGCTTCCACAACTGCCGCGAAGCATAGGCTATAACCTTCCCCTGCTGCATAAGTACACAACCCAACCCCACTATAGAAGCGTCTGTATACACAACATAAGGCTTGTCCTGCTCAGGCAGTGCTAACACCGGCGTGGTAGTCAACATCTGCTTGAGACTTGCAAAACTTGCCTCACACTCTGGTGACCACACAAACGGGACATCCTTCCCTGTAAGCTTAGTCATCGGCTGTGCCATACTCGCAAAACCCCAAATAAACCTCCTGTAGTAACCTGCTAACCCCACGAAGCTCCGAATCTCAGTGGCACTCTGCGGCCTCGGCCACTCCCTGATGGACTGAATCTTCTCTGGATCCACTGAAACTCCCTCAGCTGAAACAATATGACCCAAGAACCCCATCTCTCGCTGCCAGAAACTGCACTTACTCAGCTTAGCAAACAACTTCTGCTCCCGCAGCTTCTCCAACACTGCTCTCAAATGTACTGCATGCTCCTCAGGACTCTTAGAATATACCAGGATGTCGTCGATGAAAATGATGACTGACACGTCCAGAAACTCCTGGAACACGCTGTTCATCAATCTCATAAACGCAGCTGGCGCATTTGTCAACCCAAACGGCATCACCTCAAACTCGTAGTGCCCATATCTCATCCTGAAGGCCGTCTTCCTCACATCTGCCTCATGTATAGGAATCTGATGATATCCTGATGCCAAGTCGATCTTGGAGAACCAAGTAGCACCCCTCAACTGATCCAACAACTCATCAATCCTCGGGAGAGGGTACTTGTTCTTCACAGTAACTCGGTTCAAACCCCGATAGTCAATACACAACCGAAAACTCCCATCCTTCTTCCTAACAAACAGCACCGGAGCTCCCCACGGTGAACAACTAGGACGGATAAAACCCTTGCCCAACAAATCCTCCAGCTGCTTCTTCAGCTCTGCCATCTCTGCTGGAGCCATCCTGTAAGGAGCCTTGGATAACGGCATCGTCCCCGGTTCCAGCTCAATAGTGAAAGGATCCGACTGAGATGGTGGTAATCCCTGCAATGACTGGAACACATCCTCAAATTCCTTCACAACCGGAATACCGCTAACCATAGACTTCCCCACTGACTCTAGCATAGATATAGTAACCAGATAGGCCTCACGGCCCTTCTCGATCATCTTCCCTGCCTGAACGGCTGAGATCACGAGACTCCCCGAAGTCGGTCTAATACCCTGAAAAACCAACTTCCCTCCTGGACGCTCAAACTCCACTCTACCCCGATAGCAATCCAAATGCACCTTATACCGATGCAACCAATCCATACCAAGAATAACATCATACAACTCCACTGGGCTGATAAGCAAATCCGCTGGCCACGACTCTCCTGCGATCTGAATATAAACTCCTCCAGCTCGTCCAATAACCCTCAGGAACTTGCCTCCCGCAACTCTGACAACTCCTGAACGCTCTCCAGAATCCCCTCTGATCCCCGCATTCTCGGCATACTCCGGAGTAATGAAGCTATGAGAAGCTCCAGAATCAAACATAACATGGGACTTAAACCTGCCCACCAACAAGGTCCCTACACAAACCTCATGTGTTGAGAACCTAACACTTGACCACAAACAAAAACAAATATAATCTGAACTATTGGATTGACTAAGTTTGAATCTCAGAAGTTATACATGTGATCGCTCCTGCACTAGTGCCACCGGGCTCCTGAGTCGAGTACACCTGTGACGTCGGCTCGATCCAACCCACCGGCTGCACACCGTGCTGCACACCCTACTGCACCCCTGGCTGAGCTCCAGCCTGCAACACTGCTACTGCCCTCTGCTGCAACTTGGGACAACGAGGCTTGATGTGCCCCGTCTCTCTGCAGTATTAACACACTCGAGTATCTATCCGCGGCTCCGTCACCGCCCGCTGCTCTATCACTGCCCGCTGCTCACCTCTCTGTGGACAGCTAGTCACCTTGTGGTCCCTGCTACCACACCCAAAGCATCTCGCACCCCCATGCCTCGATCTCTGCATAACATCAAACTTCCTCTTCTGCCTCTGCGCAGGCTTGCCGCCCTTGCTAGGAACAGAAAGCGGCTGAGACTGCTGTGGCTGCACCGAAGAACTGACCACAACCACCTGTGACCTCAAGTCATCCTCTATCCCAGCTGCAACCTCAACCAACTCTGCTCTCGTAGCATAGCTCCTCACTCTGCACCGAGTCCTCAAATTATCCCGCAGAGCCAACAAAAACCTCCGCACCTGAGCCGACTCTGGCTCCCATGCCCTGCCTGCATACCCCACAAGCCGACTGAACTCTGCATCCAGCTCCCGCACTGTACGGTCCCCCTGAGTCAAACCCAAGAACCGTGCTTCCATACGATCAAGAGCCTCCTGAGGAAAATACTTGGAGTTAAACTCCCCCACAAAATCTCCCCAAGACATACCCCGCTGCACCCTCCGTGCTGTCACCGACCTCCACCACACACGAGCATCTCCTGACAAGTAAAACACTGCCAGATCCACCTTGTACCGGTCGGGACACCTAAGCGAAAGGAAAATATCCTCCATCCGCTCTCTCCACTCATCCGCTACACTCGGATCGGTACTTCCTGAGAAATACCCTGCTCCCACATGCCGCAACTGCTCTATCATCCGCACATACTGAGCATCCACTACCTCGGCCCCCGGCTGCACACCCGGGGCAACACCGTGACCGACACCGGGCCCATCCGCCCTGCCGTCACCCAAACCAGCCTGGTCTCCAGACACACTAGGATGAACCTGTGACTCCGCCACCTCCTCACTGGCCATGCTCTGGGTCACACTCACACTGGCCTCAGGAACCTGACCCCGTCCCCGACCACGACAACGACCACGCCCACGACCACGACCACGACCGCGACCAACAGCATCCTCACCTCTAACCATCTGTATCATCCAAGAACAGAAGGCTAAGCAAACAATAATTCTAGTACACAAAAACACAACTTACCGTGGAATCACAACACAGGCTCAAAGAGGATGTTCTAGGACTTCATGCCACACACAATTGACCAACTCACACAATCAATCATAGCATTGAATCCTAAACATCAGCAGCAAAAACACAATGAACCCTAGACCTAGAACCGTAAGGGCTCTGATACCAAAATGAAACAACCCTTCCCGTTTTTTTTTTTATACCTTAATTTACTAGTGGTCCCATACCCACTAACATCCTAACAACAATCAATAACCGTGGATAACCAAATAAAACAATTCCATTAATCCAATAAAATTCCAACATAAATAATCCAATAACCAATAACACCATAATCCAAACAAGGAAATAACCAAAAGCTAACATCCTACAATGTTCCAATGACTTAATCTAGCAACCTAACAACAGCTAGACCACAATCAATCAAGCCTCTAGAACATCCTCCTCCTCATTGCCTTTGATTCCACGATCACACTTTCCCTTTACCTGCACACCACAAACAACAATTGAGATGCATAAGTATTATCATAAATACTTAGTGAGGTCGTCCTCCCATCTACTGGGTTATACACACAAGCATATGAGACTCCCAAGTCAACAAACAACAAGAACATAATCAATACATCAAACCAGGAAAACAAGACTCGGCAGGTACTAGTGTCGACCGATGCTAACTCGGTGTCGACCGATGCTACAGGAACTGGTGCCGACCGATGCTGAATGGTGCCGATCGATGCTACTCAAGACGGTGCCGATCGATGCTCCTCAAGAGTGGTATCGATCGATACCTCTTCTGCAGACACGATCCGCACGAAACTCAGCGACGAACTCCGATTCCAATCAACACAAATTCGACTCCAAACACGTCTAACCACCTCGGAATGCACTAGAAATCACAAATACAATGTACCCAAGCAAGCAAACACCACAAACCACAAGGAATCACACAAAACAAAGGAGATCTCATGCTTAGATCAACCATGGTCAAGCACTCACCTCAAAATACGGAAGGAAAAGGTCGAAGAACAGTAGAGCAACTCCTTAGGAAGCTTCTCCTTCGTTCCCAGAAACAGAAAACTCAAGAATAGCCAGCAATCACACTAATCTCTCTTAGGAATCTCAAGAACACACTTTTCTCCCTTTTTCTCTCCAAAAACACAAAACGGCGACAGAGGAAAAAGACTAAACCCTTATTTTGTCGATTTCCCCTTTAAATACCCGGTTAAACCACTAACCAAACCATCCCAATCTAAAAATCGCGAATTAAATCAAACCGGTCGAACCCAGAAATTAGTGGTGTCGATCGATGCCACTAGGGTGTCGATCGACACTCCTCCCAAAATCACAAAATCTGGTTCGCGGATGTTACAGTAATATGCATAATAAGATGTTAAATCTGTTAAATCTCTCGGTGAACTTTCAGATAGTATCTTTGAATTACATACCTTTGACGTATAATTAACTCGCTTACTAACTTCTTACATCTCTGTGAACTTTCTTATGTCTTGTCAATCTCTTTACATTGTGTTACCAGCACTCATTATCATCTCTCAGCGGGTAATGACCTCTTTTCATTATCCATTCTCTACTGTTGATCACCATACCTTACTTATCATGTAGAATACTTTTTCTATGTTATATTTAGCTATCACTAATCCTTGTCTCATGTATACAAAAAATGGATCATAAATATGTTGTAACAAACAAAGGTCAGAATGAGTTATTTATAAAAAAAAATGAGAATGAGTCTGATTGGTAACATAGCCAAAGCTATACAGAAAAATTGTAAGCTGAAGCTGTAAGCTGTTACGAAATAGTGTAAAACTGTAAAAAAAACTATACATGAAAACTGTACAAAAAAACTGAGAGTAAAGTTTTTAATAAAGTTTTACTCCCTGAATTTGTTTCCACCATCACCTATACTTCTCCCTCCGAACATCAGTTACAACCACCTACAACCTTACACTAAAAGATATATGGAAGATATTCATATACCGAGAAACAACTCGTATTAGAAGCTAAAATAATATACCGATGGCTTGACTTCAGGTTGAGGGAACGTGTGAAGGAGAATTTTTGGGAAAATAATAATATGTTTGCCTTCAAAACAAAATGTAGAAGTAGAAAAGTCTATTTCAAAAGGGTTTATGAGAAGATACCCGGGTAACTTTAACAAATTCAGTTAGTTTAGTTTTAATCAGGATTATGTAAGTGACTTATATTTTAGGGTCATTGGCACTGTGGCACACTTTTGTATGAAAGTTGTGCAAATGGCACACTTCTTATCCAGAGGGTACTTTAAGTTTGTGAGATTACTGTCATACCCTGTAACTAGAATCTTGTTTTGTAACCAGTTATATTACGACATCGTTTTGCGTTAAAGGTTGTGTTTTTTTTTGACTGAATTATTTGGTTGGATTTTTTATTTTGACCACGAAGTAAAAAGAGATTTATCTTCAATCGTCACTTTGGTAACCTAGATCTGCCGCCGTCGTTCTCTGTTTGAACCGTCGACCACGAAGTAACCCAGTTCCGCCGCTGTCGATTTCTTTGGAAATCCTGTTGTTCACCGCCGCTCTTTGTAAATCTTTCCTTCTTCTCGTGCACCTTTTCCTTCGTTGGACGAGAATCTATTTCGATGACAGGTAATCGCCGTATAAGTAGTTTTTTCAGACGTTCTTCAATTAAGAAATCTACTTCACCAACGGTAAATATTGTAGAAACGGCGGAGAAGAGTAATTCGGAGTGGGATATTCGGCTTCCACAATGTTTATTTGCCACCGACCGGTACCCAGATGCGAGGCTTAACATCTACTCGAAGCCCGAGATTCTCAATGTAATCCGCGATGTGCTTAAAGGGACACCTCAAATGGAGCGGATTTTGGATTCACCGTTGGGATCCTTGTTTAGTTTGCGGTTGCCGAGTGTCCAATATCTTGCAAGTTACTTCACGCTCTACTATGCAGACAGGTACTATCCAAATAGAAGTATGAATTGTGGACAGTGTTTGGTGGAGAGCCACTTAAGTTTTCTTTGGTTGAGTTTGGTGCTGTTACTGGTTTGGATTGCCGTGAGTTCCCTGAAGAGTACGACCCAGGGTACGACCCTGTTCCTGAACCTGAGGAGAAAAGTTTCTGGGATGAGTTGATTGGGGAAGATAGGAAGACGACATTGGCGGATGTTATTAAAGTCTTCGAAGACCCATTAGTCAAAGATGGTAACACGAAACTTCGGCTATCACTGCTTATTATTGTTGATGGTGTCCTAATAGCCAAAACTCAAACTCATCGTCCGACTTTCAAGTATGTGGAGATGCTTGAAGACGTAGATGCGTTTCTCGCTTTTCCTTGGGGGCGAGAATCTTTCTTGAAGACAATAGCTTCCATGAGGCCAGAGAGTAGGTTGCCAATTACTCATGTTAACAAGAAATTGAGAGTTCATGATAAAACCAAGGACGAGATTGCAACATTCAAAGATAAATTGCAGCAGAAGACAATACGTTTGGCCGGTTTTCCCTTGTCAATACAGTTACTTGCGTATAGCAACATATCTGGTCTGGTGGAGAAGATACCAGGGCTAATGACAGGAGGACCATATTGGAATGGGATTCTCTTGTGTTTGCCAAGAACAACCTTAATTTGAGAGACATTCACATAGTCACCAACTATAGTGACCACGTGGATACTATTGTTGGTGATTATCCACATAGTCACCAACTATAGTATCCACGTGGATAGTATTCTTGTTTAGATTCACATAGTCTCCCACGTGGATAGCATTCTGACTAAGTTTTCGTTGTCCACAGCTTGTTGTTAATCCTTATCGTGTTGTTGATCCACCCGAAGAGGGATGGGGAGAGTGGGATGATGAAGTTAAAGACAAAAAGATAATGTATATGGAGGCGCAGATCAGAAGAGGACACGTATTCTCGAGAAAGGAGTGGCCAGGTGGGGATATGTCGTTGCCTTTAATTACCGTAAGAGACAATAAGAAGAAGATTGTACACCGGAAGAACGTTGTCTGTCGCGATGGAGCTAGGACGCAAAGACTTGCCGTTAGAGGAGGGACTTTTAAAAAGAAGAAATGTCGTAATTTGGCGGCCGACATTGAAGGTAATGAGTTGTCTGAACTTAAGTGTTGGTTCGAGAACCAGTTAGTTGAGCTTCGGGTGAATATGAATTGAAGTTCAAGAAGATTGAGGGCAAGTACAAGAAAATGGAAGGGAGGTCTAAAGCGTTTAGGAAGAGTAGATTGTTGAGAAGGAAATCTAGACAAGTTTTCCGTAAGAATAGGAAAAGTGACCGTCTGGCCAGTCCCAAACAGAGTGACGCAGTTGATGGTGCTAGCGAGGATATCTCATGGAAGGGTGACGCTGTGGATGGTGTTAGTGTTGATAATGTGTCTGATCCAACTAGGAAATCCAAAGATGGGCCCGAGAATGTGATGACATCTGAGGTCGACCCAAGTAGGGAGGATATTCTTGACGGTAGTCATAATTGGCGTCAATATGTTGCTGATTTTTCGGCTGTGGTTAGTATCAATTTCCCATACTATGTATTATCTATCTTGATATACTCATTAACGAATTCCTTGTTCATATCATTGTGTTAGAATGATTGTGATGAAAACTTGGCCGGAGAAGGTGGTCCTATACTTACCGTAAAGGTTATTGAGGTTTGCGATTAGTTAGCCCATATTTTCATCACATTGTTTTAGTTGAACCGTCACTTACAGAATGTAGTGCTAAAGCAGACGGGAACTCATTTGCATAAATGTTCGTCATCAAAGGTGGATGAGACGAAAGAAGAGTTGCAGGTGAGAAATCTGTTTTTGTCACGTGGATGCATTTTTACAATAATTGAATTTTTTTAGATTGGTTAAATTCCCCATTGAGTCTCATATACTGAACAGGGAGACAATGTTCCTATTGATATGATGGATGTTTTAAGGACTCCTTCGCCAGAGAGGGTAAGTTGTTTTTGTAATCTCCAAACTTCATTAAAAATTCACTATATGTATATTCATCGATCTGGTTGACATTTGTACATACAGTTCGAGTCCAGTTGTATGGAGATGTTGTGTTCTGTTGACGTACCAATATATGACACTGAAAGCAAACCTATTCTCACTGTAAGCATAGAAACCATAAGATTAAAACTTTTGAGACGTAAAAAACATGGTAATAAATATAGAAATTGTCGTAGGACTCTGATGGAGTCTCCTATTTAGCTGATTTGAAGCCTATCTACGATACAGAAATGAAAGACATCGCTGGGGAAGATGAGGTAAAACCAATATCAGAATGATTATATTTCGTAATTAAAAGTTGTTTCTTAGGAAGCTTAATGTTAATAATTTGAAGGATGTTTATTGTAGAACAAAGCTAAAGAGGATGGATGTACTGAACCATCTTCATTGGAAGATGGGGGTAAGAAAATGAATACCATCCTGATGTCATTATTTGATCCTAACAATGAGACACCACAACCTGTGAACATTGAAAATGACATGGTTAGTATCTCTTATCCGTTTGTGTATAGTGAGGCAAAACTTCTAGTAAGATATATTATTCATTTTTGTTTCAATTTAACCGAACACATGGATGCTATTTTATGGGCAGGGCCAAATTGGATTAGTCACTCAAGAAGATACAATCGAGGAAAAGGTTAGTAATAGTTTATCCTTTAATTTTTTTTTGTTGATAAATCATGGTATGGTCATACAATTATGAGAAAGTGAAAATTTACGCACAAGATAGTAGTTGTGGACAGGGGGAAGTTTTCACTTGGATACGTATTTGTGGATATTTTTCTTATGTAATTATTCACATGGATACAGGGTTGTGGACAGGATCAAGTGTTAGGCGTCGGTGAACAAGGATGTGGTGGAGAGCAGGTGTTTAGTATTTTCTGAACTAGTGTCGTTTTTTTTCTAGTAATATTTTATATGTTCATATAATTATGCTTGTATATATAAGAGGAATTAGTTGGCAAAACTTCTAGTAAGATATATTATTCATTTTTGTTTCATTTTAACCGAACACATGGATGTTATTTTGTGGGCAGGGCCAAATTGGATTAGTCGCTGAAGGAGATACAATCGAGGAAAAGGTTAGTAATAGTTTATCCCTTAATTTTTTTTTTTTTGATAAATCATGGTATGGTCATACAATTATGAGAAAGTGAAAATTTACGCACAAGATAGTAGTTGTGGACAGGGAGAAGTTTTCACTTGGATACGTATTTGTGGATATTATTCTTATGTAATTGTTCACATGGATACAGGGTTGTGGACAGGATCAAGTGTTAGGCGTCGGTGAACAAGGATGTTGTGGAGAGCAGGTGTTTAGTATTTTCTGAACTAGTGTCGTTTTTTTTCTAGTAATGTTTTATATGTTCATATAATTATGCTTGTATATAAGAGGAATTAGTTGACATGGGAATATTGCTGAACTTCCGATTTGTTTTTTTAGGATTACTCTGACTGAACATATGCATTTGTTTTTTTGGATAGGGAAATGGGGCAGTAGACGGCGCAGAAGATAATTTTGAAGAGAAGGTAATAACACGTCTAAAGGGAGCTTATATTTTGGTTTATTTATCTTTATGTTACCTCGTAAATGTGTTATGTTAGAGCCTCGTAAGTAGTCTAAGCCAACATCGGTAGTAACCAGTACAGGAGGAGTTCTCTCAGCCGTGGTGAAAAGCATGCTGTTAGGAGGAGAGAAACTGAAACAAGCCTTCTTCTTCCTTACGCCAAATTTGAGTTTTACAGCATCCTCAAGTTCAGCTAATGTAACATTGTCGAAGAGGGGAACGACCCTCGATACGAGAAACTTATCCACCTCAAACCTCCAAACGCCATCCACCGAAGAAGCCCACTTACCGCATAGGAAAATACAATGTCCAACCTGCAACCAAGAACAGTTAATTAAATGTAATTGCAATCCACAGAAAAGAAACAAAACCCAAGATGGAATGCACAGAAAACAACCAAAAAAACGTTAAGTCAATAAAACTTACCAGGACCACCATGTCTCCCTTATCCACCAAAACCCTACTCCTTCCTGTCTCCTTTATCCACACAAGATTTAACCTTTATATATGGAAGACTTAGACAGGTGTAAGTCATATAGCCACAGGATCAAATATTTTTAGTTAGAAATGGAAGGAGAAGATTATTTTGCTCTAACAATTTTGGTTAGAAGATATAGTTTGGTTAGAATGACTTAAGGGGTATAATTGTATAAAATTGAAGGAAGGAAGGGAAAAAGTGCCTATTGGACAACAAGTGTGCTAGAATGCAATAAAATGTTAGAAAAGTGTGCTAGGATGCAATTAACTCTAAAACACAATCAAATCTTCTAAAATATTTCAAAATTCTAAAATATTAAAATCTTATCAAATTCTAAAATAAACAAGTTGAATACCCTTCTTTTAACTTAAAAGAAGAGTGTTCTCCGGCGGCGAACCCGTCGTCATCAATGTCAAACATCGTGGTTCTAGACAACGGCGGCGGTCTAATCAAAGCTGGACAAGGTGGGGAGCGTGATCCCACCACCGTAATCCCAAACTGTCTCTACAAACCTCTCTCATCGAAGAAATTCCTTCACACTTCACCACTCACTACTCTCTCCGACGAGATCGACCTCACCTCCGCCTCTGTACGCCGCCCCATCGACCGTGGCTACCTCATAAACTCTGACCTAGAACGCGACATCTGGTCACACCTCTTCACCTCTCTCCTCCACATCAGTCCTTCCTCCTCCTCTCTCCTCCTCACTGAGCCACCACTCTCGATCCCTTCCGTTCAGCGTTCCACCGACGAGCTTGTCTTCGAGGACTTCGGATTCTCGTCTCTCTACGTAGCTCATCCTCAGTCTCTTGTTCATCTCTATGAAGCTAGTCGTCAGCCTGATTCAGTCCTCTCAAAGACTCAGTGTAGTCTCGTTGTTGATTGTGGCTTCTCCTTCACTCACGCTGTTCCTGTTCTTCACAATTTCACTCTTAATCACGCCATTAAGAGGATTGATTTAGGAGGCAAAGCTTTCACTAATTACTTTAAGGAATTGGTCTCTTATAGATCTATAAATGTTATGGATGAAACCTTTTTAGTTGATGATGCTAAGGAGAAGCTTTGTTTTGTCTCACTTGACCTTCTTCGTGATCTCCGCCTTGCTAGAAGTGGAAATAATCTTATCAAGTCTACATATGTTCTTCCTGATGGTGTTACACATACTAAAGGTTATGTCAAAGACCCTCAAGCGGCTAAGAGGTTTCTTAGCTTGTCAGATAAAGATCATGTGGAGTCTGATTTCATGGCAAAGGTTGGGGAGAGGAAGAAGGCTGACATGAACAAAAATGTGAAGTTTCCCAATTTTTTTATTTTTTTATTTTCTTCTATGCAGGTTGAGATTTCTATTAAATGTGAGGTTTTTTTTTGGCAGGAGATTGACTTAACGAATGAGCGCTTTCTTGTACCTGAGACGCTATTCCAGCCTGCGGATATAGGTTTGTGTCGATGAAAGAGTGTTCGAATGTCGTCGTACATAGAAGATTGATGATGGTATATTATTTGTTTTGGGACAGGGATAAATCAGGCAGGACTTGCAGAGTGCATCGTCCGAGCTGTAAGCTCATGTCATTCTTATTTGCAACCAGTCTTGTATCAAAGGTGGTTCCAAATGGATACATTTTTTTTTGGGTTCAGTTGCCAGTGAATTAGTTTTGTTGTCTAAAGCCTTTACGGTCTTTGTGGCAGCATCATCTTAGCTGGTGGAAGCACATTATTTCCGCAACTTAAGGAGAGACTGTAAGTCTCAATTTAAAGTCCCTCGCAAAAGTGGTTCATGCTTATTAGAGAAGTTGATGTCTGATATATTGCAGGGAAGTAGAGCTTCGACCACTAGTCCCAGAGCACTTTGATGTGAAGATAACAACACTGGAGGAGTAAACTCCTTTCCCTGTTTTCCCTAATTTTTGCAGCGTTTTTTTATTTATAAGGTGCTGTTACTTTTTGCAGCCCAATACTAGGCGTATGGAGAGGGGGTTCACTTTTGGCTTCCAGCCCGGATTTTGAGTCCATGTGTGTTACCAAGGCTGAGTATGAAGAACTTGGATCAGCTCGTTGTCGGAGGAGATTCTTTCATTGAGGATAACCAAAAAATATCAAATGAGTTGTTATTCTTCACATTATATGTCGTGTGTCGTATATTTGTAATGCATGACCATAGCGTTTAGTGCGTTACCAAACACCCAAGTGTATTGTTATTGTTTTCCTTTTCATCTTAAATTTCCGAAATTCGAAAAATCCGTTTAAGCAATAACCATCAAACAAACAACCAGAGAAATTGATCTGGTCTTAAAATCAATTTTACACAGAACAAGGGTTTAGGATACAACATACAGAAACATAGGTGTAGGGTTGAGACTCCCATGTGTGTTTATCTGAGGTAAAGTAATATTTAATTGCCAAGCCAGAGAAAGAGTTTGGCTGTATAATTTCTCACCAGTCCGTGTAGGGTTGATAGTCCATGCACAAATGCACTAGCTTTCTCTGGTATTGTTGAAAATATTCGCAAACCGCCGTAACTTCTTCCTTCCCTGGCTCAAGACCAGGCAGATCGGGAGGTACTGTGCCTTCGCCAGAAGCAGATTCAGATTCAGATTCATCTTCTAGGCTTGACAGCTCAGTTACAATTTCTGAATGGATCTCCTGACAGGCGAGCACAAACATGGCTACTGTGTCAGGCTGTTGCACCTCTCTGAGAGCTGCTAGCGCCTCTTGCAGGGAACCGGCAGCCACATATAAAATAAGCGCCCTGAATCAATACAACGTAATTCTTTTTGATTATGTGAGATTTTTTTTAGAGGATTCTACGTCACTTTCAAATTATCCAATTTAAACAGTATTGAAGATGAGTATGATATATGATACAGTACCGCCAGACATTGTGTTCCGCATGGAGAACATGATCAGCCCACCTCTGCAATACCCTGAGTATAAAGAGGGAGTGGTTTAAGAAAGGACACGTGATGAACTGATTCGTAGAAATATAAATCAGATCCAAAAAAGTGAGAGTGTGAAACAGTAAAAGAAAAGACCTGGCATAATCTGATCCTTCTAAATGTGTGGCAGCCAAGGTAGCAGCATCAGTCCACCGTCCAGAATCTTGAAGCTGCATATTAGAAAGGTCGAAAGTTAGTATTAAATGACAGCTAAAAAACGTTTCCTAGTGATTAATTAATAAAATGGCAATGATAAGAATAAAATGATAATCCCAGTCGAAGCATTAGTTCAGAAGAATATGCAATATTTAGTATCACGAAGGAGATTAGGAAGCTAACCTGTGAACAAGCTTCTTGGTGTCTTCCGACCGCACATAAAAGATGAGTACCAGTGAGCGAATTGTCGGTCCTTACCATGTTGGCTGCAACAACCTACGTGTGTAACAAAAGTGATGGACTGATTTTTTTTTAAAAGACACAAAAGACCACCATATATACCAAGATAAGATACCTTAAGTGCGAGGTCGAGAAGAGATTTAGACACAGCTGAAGAGAGTGCAATAGCTCGGAGAGCATTTGGATAGAAGTAGGGAGAATCTGGGGCGGAAGAAAGCAGCAAACTCACAGCAGCTTCCAAATTTCCAACTGAAATCAGCCTGGTCATAAAAGTTACTGAGTGAATTCACTTCTCAAAGCAAAACTTAAAGCATCGAACTGGAAACTCAGATTCGAAAACTAAATTCTATAATGTACCAATACAAGACACAACTATCTTTCTCTCAGCTTAAAAAGGTTCTAAAAGATATATATATATAGTTTCCATTTCTCACAGGAGCTACTACAAAGCCTAGACATAATTTCAAGTAATAAACTGAAACAATAAACAATAAAGACAGGCTAAAAGTTAAATACTAACTCGTGTACTTGTTTTTGAATGCAATCTTCCCCCTCCAAGTTTTCATGCCAAGGAAGACGTTCATTAGCACGTTTCCGTAATTCTTCTCGCTCAAAAGCCATCAATCTAAGTGAACCATCACACTGTTCAGGGAAATGTGGAATATAAGCTCACCAACAAACACTATGTTAACTGAAATTTACGATCCAAACTTCATTTCCAAAATAAAACATATCATCTATATGTATCCTGGTAGAAGAGAATGGCTAGAATGCCTAATCTTTTGAAGGAAAAGAAACATTATTCTGAAACTGAACATGGAATCTACCTTCCTGGCTTCAGGTGCCCATACACCAGTAGATGATATCTTACTCAGCATAGCTGCTTCATCAACTCCTGAAGCAGGGGAAGGGAGTTTTTGCGGAGACCTTTTCGTCAGCTTGTTCATCAGATGGCGAATGGCTTGAGGCAGTTGCAACCAGAAAAGTGCTTCTGAGGTTTCACCAAAAACAGCAGCTGCAAAAGCAAATCTTGCAGCATAACCTTTCTTGACCACATCAGCGTACAGTTTTGCTCTTTCATCGTCCAGCAAGCAACCTGGCATGAAAGAAATTAGAGAAGGTTAGAAACTAGAATACTTAAACAGATATATTAACAGAGAAAGGTTAGTCTGTGGTGATTCTAAACTAAACTAAACAAATGAAACAACCTTCTTTCCGATACGGTTCAAGTATCTTCAGCAGCATTTCTGGCACGACAGGGTCTCCTAAAGGTGGTAACTGAATCATGTAACTCCGAAGATCCTTAGAGGATGAAGCCATTCCACGGATCAAATGAGGTCTCTTCTCCAAAGTGGTACTAGACGTATTAAACCAAGATGGTTTCACTCCTAACTGTAGAATCATCCGCAGTGCCTGCATGTATAATAATCAGACACATTTTCATGAGAACCATTACTGTAAATCGGAATATCAATACCCGGAACCTGTCTTAGGAGATTATAAGAGCCTAAAGATAATGCAGGACATTAGTATCTTCTGAATTACATGATATCAGAAGTAAACCAAGGTTGAGTACCACAAAGACTTCAGGAAGTAAACCAAGAAGTCACTCTTAAAGAAAGTTACCAGTGCATGTGGTACAGGAAGTAGGATAGGGGAGTACATAGGCATAGGACGAAACCTCTCCTTTACAGATTTAGACTGGGGCACAAAGCCAGCTTTTTTTTCATTTCTGCAAAATCCAGAAGAAAAAGTTGGAAATAAAAGATAGCAAAGTATGTAATTGTATTTTAAGTCCTAATCTAGGGACAAGGGTGGCCTAGTTGTCAACCCCACTACACCATCCCACCTACATGGTCATGAGAAAGGGTTGTTCTTTTCTCCAAGGGTTTAGGGTGCACATTCATCTTGCAAACAAAATATAAAAACAACTAGACATGCCTATTCTATACAGTTATAGTGATAAAGGGAGAAACTAATCATAATTTTTCAATGAACAGGTGTGCACATACACAGTAACCTCAACGAGCCGGAAGGTGCTATCAGCCCCAGCGATGCATAGAACAAGTGGATCATTCTTATCGGTTCTCAGAGGCAACCAATCAAGTTCCAGTACCAGGGTGCCAGGAATTTGAGGCTGTAGAAGTGACTGGGCTAGCGGATCTGGTGAATCCTGCATCAATTTTCAGCAGCAACTGTCAGAAAAGAGTTATTTGAAGTTGACAGACAATTTCAAACACGTATCAATGAAACCCGTCTTCTTCTTGTTTTCCCTTCACATTGCATAATATTAGTACACCACCTTTGAAAACACAAGAAACATGCAAAAATTCCTAAGACTCACAAGATCAAATACAGAAAATGTATTGTCATTAAATAGCACAGCTACGCGCCCTCGGCTGCGATCTCCAGCAACAACAGGTGAAAATTTGATCCTCCGTATTCCATCTCTGTGACTATTAAATGCAGATGACTGTCCAGTTGTTACATCCCACCATCTTATGTTTCCTGATCTATCTCCCATAACCTGGAAAGAGATAGCAAGATATGATTTCCATAGGAAAATAAGAGAGAGAACTGGAAGGTGAAAAGAAACGAACCACATGAGGCAAGCGATATGCCATGGCTGTAACCAATCCATCTGAGGGAATGAATGAGGTAGATGGCCATTTGGGTCTAGAAATAGAGGCGGGATCATCTATATGTCAGTGAATATAGGAAGAATATTACACAACAATTGAAGTTCAAGAACGTGATTGCTAAATCATCTAAAAGCGGCTGATAAAAAAATAATACGCAGTGAATTTTCTGCGCTTTCTGAAATTGGACAACAAAGATCTACTCATTATCTCACAAATTGTTTTTAGGAAAGAATTTAATGACAGATGGCATTAGAAACAAAAAAAAAAAAGCAAGATGGAATAAGAAGAAAGGAACACTACAATAGGCAAGCAATAACGTGCAATCACTATTTCATATTATCTTCTCAGAAACAGAAAAAATTTAGAAGCCCTTAATTATGATCTGCATTGTGATAAGGAATTGTTATGGAAAGAAAATTTCCGAACAACAATTGAGTTAATGGAACCATCAGTTTTACCTGTAATCTCGAATTCTACGGCCTTGGACTTCAAATACTCCAAGGGCACCATTTACTAGTGCAAATGCAAAACTCTCTACAGTTTCTTCAGTCGATCCATCCGAGCCCACAGACGCTGCAGATATGTCAATTACCACACCCTTAGAAAAAAAAGCATCAAAGACTGGGTTAAATTAGGATAACACAGATTTAATTGTCAAAAACATCTCACTAGAGTCTGCTGGAGCAGCTACTCCTTCGGATGCTGAGAGAGATTGTTTAGAAGGACCGCCTTGACCTGGGCGTGGAACTGCCGGAAGCGTCCATTCCACAACCGTGAAAGGAAGAGCTAATGATCTAAGCTACAAAATTAGACGGAATAAGAAAGCTCCACTAGTTAGATATGAAATATTAATAAACAGAATCTAAAAGCCTCAAATGCAAGAGTATATTTAAATTAAGAACACTTTTGGTTCTCGTTCTCACTCATTCTACACACCACCATTACTTTTTTTTCTTGAAATTTACAAGAATAGACATTGAAATGGCAATAAAGACTTTCCAGCACTTGGGAAAGAGGATAGGCAAGATTAGAAGCCACAGAAAGTATGTTTCTTTAATGAATCTCTTAAAAAATCTTAAGGCACAAGCTTTAACCTTTTTGTGCATAATTGATCTTATTAGGCATTATGCTTGTCCAGACCTATGTGGTGCAAAATTCTACCTCCTTATTTAAGTTTCATATGCAAAAAGCATTGAAAGTAAATGGACATACATGGACATACGAATAAAGTATGACAGGGATGAGAAATTATGAAATGTAGAATTGGACATCAAAAGAAAAAAAAAAAGTCATCTGGATGCAAAGTTACAGTGTATAAGTGCAATTCTAAGATTGTAAACATAAAAGACAGAGAGAGTTGTTGTCATCTATTCAACGAGACTAAGTCAAGTAGAAAAAAGCAAAGGTACATTGGGGTTGAGCTTTACTCACCATGACAGGATGCTTGGTCATCGCCCAAACTTCTACAGGAGCATCACGGAAAAGAATTAGAAGATACCTGCAACAGAACATAAAAAAAAAACAAATCTGTCATCTTCGGAAGAGGTATCCAGAAGCTCTAGACCCAATAACTTCCCCTTTTACAATAGTTCCTCAACATTGACATAGTAAACCAATTTCTTCTATGATTGAAATATGACATTTGTCATCTGATAATGGGACATAACTTTAATACCCAGAGACATGTTCCTAAGCTTAAATTATTAATGATAACCTAATAGCATTCGTCACATTGTTATTATGCATCAAATACTCGAGCTAAACAAATTACATTAAAATCAAACCTTCCGGAAGAAGAAGTTCTAAGAGCTCTTATGGGAGTACGTTCTGGCTTTTGTAAATCACGAAATGGTTTATTCAACCCACTCCTAAGGCAAGTCACAACTAGCTTATTTATGTAGCCTCTGCTTTTGTCATTCACCTGAAACCACAAACCGATGCATGATGCCGGATGTCAATTTCCCAATTCTATTAATTTTTAGAATAAGCAAGTGGAAATTCAACAAAACTTAACACTCTTCTTAATCCTGGAAGAAACCAATCATAAACAGGAAATCACTAGGAAAAAACAGATAAAAGCAATGAGACTCAACATGCTCCTTTATGAAATATATTTGCACACCTGACTGTAAGAAAATGAAACTAATCTTGAATTTCCAAGCCATCGAAGGCCCTTAACCACACCCGTATGAACAGAAGTGCTTGCAGTAACAGCATTTGTTGATACATCAACAATATCGATTGTCCCGCTCTGAGTTCCCAAAGCAACCAACGGAACAGCTGCCGCAGGGATGTTACCCCCTCCTTCATTTGAAATCAATCCGTAAGTTAATCATTTGAGTTTTCTGAGGAACACTTTTAGTATTACATATACAAGGAAGACTACAACTAACTTGCTAGGGATGCCGTAAGAGATGGAGATGGTACAGCAAGTGTAGAGACTGTGGAAGAGAGAAGCTGAAGCTGTCCAGTTAGGCTGATCTGCATTAAGCGATGTAAACAAGTAAAGGCCCTGTTAAGTAGGAAAAAAATGATAAGACCACAAAACAATTATTGTGGAAAACACAAATCTATATATGAGGAACCTGGTAACACCAAACTTCTATCATCTGGAGGAACAACTATATAATGATTAAGTAACTAGTTAACCCAAAATTCTTCCAGCCACCTACCTTAAACGATAGGTCTGATCTTCTGAAGGAGGAACTTGATGTCTGACCTCTGCTTTTATTTGTAGGGGTAACAACTAATCCATCATCCAGATTTGAGGAATCTTTCTTCTGAATAGCTCCAGGGAGTGCTACATCAGCGCCTACGTTACTAATGTCCAAGTCTGATGCATTTTTTAGAGCATCTTCAACACCTTCAGCACTTAAGACCCACTTCCATATTTTACCGTCATCAGATAGGGAGAAAAAAGTCGTCTTAGAAACAACGATACTTTCATCGTAAAAGTCAAATGGGTTATCAAAATCCACAGAAGAAGTTTCATCTGTATGAAGTTTTGTAATGGTTTGCATTGTGGAGTCCGATTGACTGAGAAGAACAGCCAGAGCTGAAGGAGACGGGATGGACAGCCCAATAGATGGCATAAACTCTTCCATGGTACACATGACATGCACCTGTTCTCCTCTGCGTAACCAGGAGAAGTTTAGATGAGCAACCAGAACAGGAGTATCCAAGTTTGATCAACATTAGAAGACACAAAGTCATATGCATCTGATTCTTTCAAACCATAATTCTCAGACACTATATAAAAGGAAGCTAGAAAGCAGATAGTTCAAATATGACCAGATAGGTAAAGATTGGTTCTTCCCCTGAGATGCAGAACATGTTCTGGGCACCAGATAAGAACTTCAGATTTGGAAGCTATTATAATTATGAATTGATCCTTAATTAGGTTGACTTTCTCAAAGATTAGCATGAGCAATAATCAAACAGGAGCTAATATAACTTCGAAAGCTTTCTATTTCAGTAAGTTCTCAGAAACATTCGTCAAGTTAAAAGAAAGATGAATAATAAAAGAAACTTATCGAAACAGATAACTCAAAGGCTATTAACCTTGCACCATTACCCTAAAATCAGATACCTAAAATATTCTTCCCATATTTTCCCAGTGATTCAGAGAGGAGAGCGTAAAAAATTTAAGCCTTTCCTAAAATCAGTATAGATTCTTTACAAAATGAAACTTTTAACATGTTAAGGGTGATTGCTTTGGTTAGAAAAAAAAAATATATATATATATAGAAACTCAATCTGATTCAAGGAATAGCTAATCCATGGATGAAAGTGACCGGAAACACATGAAATGTCAATGGCTAAAATGAAGCCACCCATAAGGGACAGAAATATCTTACTCTTTCTGACGCCAAATGCTGAGCCTACCATCGACATGAGCACAATAAAGCAACTCCTTATTTGGATCCGGCAAAACATCCAGAAACTTGGCGCAACCACGAGGTAATGGCGTGGTCGAGAGGGGTGTCTCATATTGTAGATCAAAGACCAATAGCTCCCTAGGAAACGTCACAAACAGTATATTCTTCCAGTGTGGCGAGAATGCAAATCTAGCGAAGTATAACGGAAATGCGGCTGAAGCAGGCGAAGAAGATGATGAATTGCCATCTCTTTCCAACCTCAATATCTCACTGAAATCCGTCTTTATCTGCATCTCATGAATCACAACGTCGTTCTCAGTGTCTCCAAGTACCTTAACCGACAATAGGAGCCCTTTGAGGCCAAGCACACAGAAATGGCGAGAATCATAGGGATCGCGGCGGAGACATGAGAGAATCTCCTTACCGGCATCGTACTTCCAGAACAGTCCACCGGAGGCTGTGTAGAGTGACAGAAAAGAAGATCCAGAAATCGCGGCGAGGATATGAGAATCCTGTCGAGCTTGAACCCAGCAGAGGTCCTGAACCCCAAGTTTGGGATCGGAGGAAGGATTAAGCCAGACGACGACGGAGCGAAGATGGAAGTCAACGAGCGCGACACGGCCGTGACGATCGGCAACGGCGAGGAGAAGGTGTGAGGCGGAGGGCTCGGTGGATAGTAGATCACGGGGGAGAGGGAGAGGGATCCAACGGACGGAAGTGACGAAGGGAGAGAGAGCACCGGGAGGAGGAGGGAGAGGGATAGTGGAAATGAGCTGGAGAGAACGAGAGTCGACAACAGAGACGGAGGAGCCAGATGAGAAGGCAAAGAGACCGGATGGACTGAGATCGGCGGATCCGAAGTTGTTACGGCTGGGAGGACCAGGGAGAGTGGAATCCCTGGTATCGGTTGGTGACAACTTCGATGCCGCCATTGTTGCAGCCTTTCTACTTATCAATCTCTCAGGAGTTTTCAATTTCTCTGTCTCATTTTCAACAAAGAAAAACGAGCAATTTTACAATTTACACAAGAAAAAACCAAGCCACAATTAGCCATGTCAATTATGGCCAAAGTCTGCCAGGAAAATACCGACTCGATCTTAATCTATATATATAAATATATACCACCTCAGCATATCCATTTTGTAAGCCCATTTCTTGAAAAAAACCTATATTTTCGAACTGAGATATTTTTGTTTAAGCCCAATCCGTTATCTCAATTTTGACACATTATCGAGTAAGTCCTGTTTTCTTTGGCCGCCGACAATTCGCGACGATACTCCACAGACGACAGCACTAAGGACCTGAAGCGTCCCTGCCCTTCTCCATCCTCCACACCCTTTTGCTGTCTTCGCTCTCTTTGATCTCCTTTGTAAAGTCTTTCTCTTACTGTAATTTATCCCCTTCAATACTCGCTCTTTCAATTGAAAACCCACTACGGTATCTTTAATTCGTGTATCTATATAATGTCTTCTTTTGCAATGTTATTCTTCATATATTTGTCTTCGTCTCTTTGATTTCTCATTACTAAAATGAATTCCCCTGTAGTTTCATTCGAGAATCTCAAAGCTGGCCGCCTTCACCAACAGATCGTCGGAAGGATGCTTCGTCACTGGCCTGCTCGCAATGTCAAAAAAGGAGGCCAACTCATGGGCGTCGACTTCCTACTTATTGATGAGAAGGTTGTTTCCATCTTAACTAGACTTTTCATGTTTTCGTTTTTTTACAACTCTATCTAATTTGAAGTTTTTTTTGTAGAGTTGTGTCATCCATGGGTCGATTAATGTGACCCACCTTTCAAAATTCAAGAACTCGCTATGTGATGGGGCAATATATATTGTGTCTGACTTTGAAGTCACAAGAAGCAACTCCCGTTTTAAGCTAACTGATTCCCCCTTTTCAATACGCTTCACACCAAGCACTGTTTTTGATCAAACTGAAGAGTCTTTTGGTAGCATTCCGGAAGAGTTTTTCAGGTTTCGGACTCATGAGCAATTGGTTTCTCTTACCAACACCAATACAGATCTTCCAGGTGTGTTTATTTTTCCCATTGATACAATATTCCCCTGTTTGTATATTTACTGTATCTCTCTCTATGATAACTTTTGTAATCAACCTCTCATAAGTTGACTTCATGACTATTTTTGCTCTAACATTAGATGTAATGGGCGAAGTCTATTCCAGCAAAGTATATCGGAATGGAATGACACAAACGTTGCAGAGGATGTTAGTCCATCTATGTCTTGAAAGGTCAGTTCCCACTGTCTTCTATCTCTTTAGTTCAGTGATGTATTTGGTTCTTATATTTTCCCTTCATCATTACTTTCATCACATATTTTCTTTTATTGCAGTGGGGAGAAAGTGCGATTAAGTGCCTTTGACGATCATGCGTCGTCATTGGAAAATGTTTTCAGCGAGAAAGACAGAGGGACTAACATATTGCTAGCTACAAATCTAAACCCAAAGTTGTTTGGAGGTGCATCACTTGATTAACTTCATTCATTTACAGTTGACTTTATGCCATTTTTACTTCGCATGAAAACTTACCCAACGTCTCTCCACAGGTGAACTCTACCTTAATGCCACGTCTGGGACCAAATTTTATTCAGACGGAGACTAAGCATCAACAAAACAGTTTGCTGATAGGTAATGAAAAGGTTTAGCCTTATTCGTTGAGATTCAGTCATTCATACGATGTTTTAAATCCCTTAACCATACTTACCTACATGACTAAACAGGCTAAAGGGGAAAGCAAAAGCAGACGCTAACTCAATTTCATCATTCCATGGAGTATCGAAGATTGAACAAGTGTCCATTCATGATCTGAATCAGTTTGTTGCAACTGGAAATCCAAAGGTTCGACTCCCCTCATTTAGTAGCTTAATTAATCGAACATATATAACCGTTCATGTAAACTCTATAATCTTAAGGAACTTCCTTATGTTTTTTAAGGAACCGTTCATATAAACATAAGAAACAGAAACGCAATTAGCGAACTTCCTTATGTTTTTTAATTGTCATGTGGTTATTCCAAGAGACCTTGCCTACATCCCACAAGTTTTTCAGTTTTACCTTCTCCTGTATTTTCTTTCAATGATTATATGATTTTGATAATTAGGATATTTAAGTAATATTGAGTGACATTTTAAGTTTCTTTTTTTTCCTCAAAAGTGAATTCATATAAACATAAGGAACCGTTAATTGCGTTTCTATTTCTTATGTTTATATGAATTCACTTTTGAGGAAGTTCGCTAATTGCATTTCTGTTTCTTATGTTTATATGAACGGTTCATTACTCTATAAACTCTATAATCTTAAGGAACCGTTCATATAAACATAAGGAAGTTCGCTAATTGCGAACATGCAATATACCGCGTGGAACTGGTTGTGGACGACGGCATAACCACCTGCGTTTTCGTAGCCTTTGATAAGGACATGGTGAAGCTAACCAAGATACAGGCATCCACACTCTCTTCTCAGATGGTATGTAAATAATCTACTAAACTTTTCATGTTTGTTCATTACTTGCAAACATTTTATTTTAAAAGACACCATCCTATTTTTTTTCTAAATTCTTTTCGTTTTCTTCAGACTGACGGCGAATTAATCTCAGACTCTTATGCTCCAATACCTCAAAAAATCTTGGATATTGTTGGAAAGAAATTTACTTTCCAGATTAAGCTGACTGACTTCAATTTCACTCCTCACCATCAGTCATTTACTGTATCACGTATTTATGAGACTATTGAGGTGCCTCCTGGTCCAACCTTCCGTCAGGTAATCTTAAAACCACACCTATACAACTCTCGGTTTCGATTGACCTTATTGTTTTCTTAACTATTTAATATGTCTTAAAAGGCAGGCACAAACTGGAGATAATCTGAATTTAGGTGTTACTGGGTGTGCTAACATTCCAACTGAGCCAAACTTGAGAAGCACATCCTCTGAAGCAGATAAGACATCAGTTGAAAACACCTATGGTTCTGGAGATTTACCAGAGGAAACTTCAACTTCGACAGCAAGGCACACGAAGCAGAAGAAACAGAAACGCAATTAGCAAACTTCCTTATGTTTTTTAATTGTCATGTGGTTATTCCAAGAGACCTTGCCTACATCCCACAAGTTTTTCAGTTTTACCTTCTCCTATATTTTCTTTCAATGATTATATGATTTTGATAATTAGGATATTTAAGTAATATTGAGTGACATTTTAAGTTTCTTTTTTTTCCTCAAAAGTGAATTTCATTGATTTAGCAAATGTCTTTACACAGGGCTTCCAATAACCAAATTGGCTTTAGTCCAGAGTTTACATAATAAACATTATCAATACATTCATGCTTGGCTAATGCATTTGCTACATTTCAATCTTTGTGATCTTCGTTTATGATCTTCATGTTTGATGATAAGTTTTTAACAACATACTTCCAAAAAAAGGACAATACCTGATGATAAGTTTAAAATCTATGACACCTGGTGTCAACAAGCCAATTGTCTACTCGAGGGTTTAAATCAACCGACGGTGAAGTTACAACAAATTTAGGTTCATTACATATAAAACAGTGAGGAACTAAATGTATTTTGACCATCCACCTAAAAGCTCCATTAAGAAATTACTAAAGCTTAGGGCTTCTTCTTCTTCATCCACCTAAATTATAAGCTCCACTGCAGTACATTAAAACCTTACATTACCAAAGTATCGTACTCTTTATCATTAAGAAGTTCATCAGTTGTCGGAGCGGATCTCCTAGCGTTAGAAATGACAATCATGACAGTAAATAGATTAATAGGCATAATCTCCAATAGGTCATTCAATATAGCATTAAGAATGTGACTCTCCAACACTGCCTAATCTTTTCCACTTTATCTAAACGTTACACATTTATAACCGTCCATCAAAGACATTTACCAATCACAATAAGAGTAATTTTTTCTCATACTCTAATCTAATCTAATCTCAAATATTACAAAGAAAGTGTTAAGTCTTTTTAGATTATCAAGCAGTGTAGTGTATTTTCAGACATTCAGACCTATTGAAACAATGAAAGATGGAGAAAAGGGTCAAGGCAGCAGGAAAAGGAAAGAGAAATACAGTAAAGAAAAAGCAAGACTGTAGGCAAATAAAAGAGTATTCAAGAAAAGTAATCTCCTACATGCTCATGTGTATATTTTTATCTTGGTGACGTTTCACCAGTACTTAACTAACGTCCATAGAAATTTGTTATATTCTTACAGATGCAAAGCTACGCCAACCATGGCTTTGTGAAAAATACTACAGTGAAGGACCTAAACACAACTTCAAGGAATCAGTTGCCAGAATCAGTAATTTCCTGGACTCGAAACACAACTCTTGTGTATTAGATATACGCAGCACTCTTATGTTCAATTGAAAATTTGCAGGACTATGTACAAGAGCACGGCGATTACGGCGTGGAATTATGTTAGCTAAACACAATACAAAGAAACCAAAAGGTAGAACAAAATATTCTAATGTCTATACTTACTTACGCACCATATATGCATTGTTGCCAAAATCCTTTGACAAAATGTATAACTAACTAATCCAATGCAATGCAATGCAACTAACTAATTATAAGAGTTTGAGATAGATGTGGAGAGTTTAAAAGCCACTTATACACATTTTGTCCCAAAACAGGCTAAAACCAAGGAAACATTGCTTAAAAGCTGTAAACAGCTATGTTAGTGTTTCTGGGGATAAAATG